>NC_089851.1:10205919-10808419 GCF_036373705.1 Amia ocellicauda | reverse complement strand
ATAGTGAATTGCAATCAAATTCAACAACTGGTCATTTGAAAAAATATGTTATTTATTATTAACTAAATTTATTCATGTATTTATTTATGCATTCACTTTTTCCAGTTGAATGTTAATATTATATGTACATTGCTTGATATTACCACTATTAATCTGATTACCTCTGATTACCCTCTGTTCTAATACAGGAAGAAATATTTTAATAACAGTGACTACATTTATTTAATTTCATTTATTTTATTGCATTTTGAAGATGTTTTATTGTGTTATTAGAATTTTCAATGAGTGTATGGAGGATGAATCTCCTTGCCACACCTTGCTTCAATATGATGCATATTTGTTCGGCTATCAGTTTAGATTTAATTCCAAATTAAGGGCATTATAGTAATCTATCTATCTACCCCCCCCCCCCTCTCTCTCTCTCTCTCTCTCTCTCTATATATATATATATATATATATATATATATATATATATATATATATATATATATATATATATATATATATATACACCCACATACACACAGAGAGGGGAGATAGACAGATAGACAGATATGGACACACACGTAATGTGTCTATCCCTAACCCTATCCCTGTCTTGAGTTAATCATTATTCACAGAGCAAATAACAAGGTAAATATTTATTGAAATAGAAATAGAAATAGACATGCATATTTAAGTAATGCACTTTGGCTAATTGAGAAAACTGTCATTTAATACTTTTATTTCATTTATTTTAACAGAGGGTTCCACTTCTTAATCACTGTAATTAAAAATGCGATGAATTGTGGATTAACTATGCAGAATTACCATTGTGGGGCTCTGTATTGCCATGCTGCTAAAGTAATGGTTTAATTCACTCAGAACACTCACCTGAGGGTGTAGACTTAGCTGGCATATAATTTAATGGTTTCATGATGGACTCTGATAGAAGTCAATGTACACTTCAAAACTTTTTGTCTTGCTTCGGGCTGAAAGACTACAGAGCTGCTCTTTCAGATATATTCCAAATAATTCTATACTGCATATAAAATAAACTGAGTAAATTCTCCACATTCAATATCACAAACCTGTAGACCTATCTCATTACAATACGTATGTGCCCCAGTGATGTCATGCAATTAGTTCCATTCCAATTATTTCCATTGCTCGTATTTATTTTTTTTTTTTATATCAAACCTATGTAGAAACATTTCAGTTAAAAACATTTTTCTTAGATGCTCCCTCGGCAGTGAGCTCCAGTACGCAATTTAATGACAGCCCCATACTCGGCGCATGCGCATCATGGAGTACGTACAGGGGTGTTTCTGTTGCACGTCGTGTGCGGGACAGCAGGTACATTACGTCACACAGAACAACGGATTATTACAACATGTTCTTCACAATGACCTTTGCGTTTTATCTTGCTTATTCAGTGGCAGTTTGAAGCATATATATATATATATATATATATATATATATATATATATATATTGTACCGTTATTTATTTTTTCCTGAAATTTCATATTTTTGTGGTAATGTTCAATTTTTATTCTATAAGCAATCTGCTTAAAATAGTATTTAAGGAAATACAAAATATTTATAGTTCTATCTCTTGTACTATTGTTTTAAAAGGCAATGGCAACACGTGTGTCTATAAACGGGTTTTTACAAAAATGCAAAAAGATGATTTATAACAATTGTAAAACTGTTATTTTGTACTTGATTATTATTGAAGTGTTCAGGTGCTTTCCTGCCTTTCACTTCCTAAACTTAAGTTTGCAGAGAAGGAAGAAAAGTGAGATCAAAAGCGAGGTTCACACTGATGCGTGCCCTTCACATTCAAATCCAATAAACTGTACTGAAATGTTTTTGCAATATCTGTTCGTCTTAGTGTTTCATATTTGCATGTATTTATCCCTAAATCTAAACTCACTGTAAACTTATTTTTTATTTTTTTGTTGTTTGCTAAAACCAACTTTTTGTTAGGCTATATTGAATCTGGAGGGCACTCACATACAGTCTGTACAGTGTGATGTGCAACTGTGTGGAGATGTGTAGCAGTAGCAGCAGAAAGGTAGGAAGTGGTGTTGAGTGAATACTGTTTAGGGTGACAGTTCAATCAAAAATAGTTCAACAAGATAAAATAAATGCTTTAGTAATAAAGTAAAGTGGAACTTTGTGAAAAGCATCACTTCCAATTACATTGACCTAATTGTTTGTATAGTTTGTACAATGCATTATGCACTCAATTTATAAGGACTTGTTTCCCCATGATCAGAAACAGAGACAAGTTTGATTGTTGCAGAAGATCAACTGGCGAGATATGAGAATAGAAAGGGGTCCAATCAGGCAGTGTTACGAGTGTGACGTGTCCCTCGAAGCCTGCTGTAGTAGCAGAAGTCCTAGCACCAGTGAGCTTCAGAAAGGTAGGAGGTGCTCAGAGTGATTACTGTTTAGGGTGACACAGTTAAAACAAAAATAGTTCAACAAGATAAAATAAATATTTTCCTAATCTTTTCAAGTGGGACTAAAAAGCTCAGTTGCAATAATATGTATTTACCCGATTGTTCTTATAGTTTGTACAATATATTATACACACCATTTTTAAGGACTTTTTTTTTTAAACAGACAAGTTTAATCTTGTAGAAAGATTGACTCGCAAGAGATGAATATATAAGAATGGGTCCCACTCCACCAGTGTTAGATGCCAACCCTTACACTGTGTTTGGAACCAAGTGAAGATGTTTTAACAGTAATTGTATCAGAAGTACCAGTGCCTAGAATACAACAAAAACAGTGGAGCAATACTATTTGATATGTATGTAGAGCAGTACATTAAAGTACAGTTACATTTAAAAAAGCATAGGATACCCTATCCTATAGATATAGTTAACAGCATTAAATACCAACCATTTGTAACAATCCTAATCTGTTTTCTCACTGAGCCCCTTAAAACATGACTGCAAGACTGAAAACTGCTGTATGAAACTTCGCCGTTGACAGTTCTGTGACAGTTCATCCCAATCTCACAAGAAACGTTGAAATTCAATCTGACACAAATTTCCGATCTGACCAGGTTTGATGACATGATTTGATACGGATCAGAAGTTCGAGGATGGGTAGCTGGCCAGCTATATTCTCAGATAAGTTACATAAAACAATAACAAAACAAAATAACTGGATCACATTGTGTAATAAATTAGTCTTTATCTGTAATATGATACTAGAAATCGCATAAGCAGACATTTTTTGATTAGCATATTCATTGTGGGCTTTGCTAATTGGCACCCAGACACAGAAGCTGAAACATTGACTTTGTGTCGGGGTAAAAATGTGGTTCCGTGACACAGAAACTGAACACAGCACTGTCTGTGCATAGGTGGCAACTCTATATTCATTTTCCTAACTTAAATGCTATTACTACTTCAGCTAAACTGCCAACTATACTGATGTTTACCTCCATACCACCATAAATATAATACATATTTAATAATTTATTCTTAAATAAGTACTGTCACATGCAAAGTAACATCAGACACTTTCAATTCTGGCAGTCTGTCATTAAGTTTGTGAACTTCAGTTACAAGTTGGTGAAACAATGTATCAAATTAGAATTTGCCTTCCATGAAAACCTTGAGTAATAACAATAATAATTATTATTATAGTGATTATTAATAGTAATTATAAATAGTAAATATATTTATATATATGAAAGAACACATTAACATAGCGTAGTGCATGAAAGACATTTCAAAACACAGCAGCAGTAAGACTCCCGTGCCTTGTTGAAAAGGTATAAATGGCGTTCCTCCTGTTACAGGGGCCACAGGGGCCTATCAGTGACTTTGAAATAAATCTTTCTCAAGTGTTTCTGTGGGGAAATGTCATTCATAACACCCTCTGGGGAAGTGTTTCTTCAAGTCAGATAACCAGTGTTGCATCTGGAACCCAATGTTTTGTAGGGATGTCAGGAGGCACATTTCATGCATGCTTATTACACAACTTTACTTACTGTAAGCATTCCATATTTTCAAAATACACACAAGGAGACATGGAGGTATGTGGATGTATGGCTACTGAAAGCTTATACAGTATTTCCCTTCCATTGGACAAACATTATTTTTCTTCCTTTTTGCATAACTGGGAGAGGGCTTTAGACAGCTCTGAAGTTGTGCAGTGATCGTCTCAAAGAGCCCTCTGAATAGATTATGTTTTGATGATTCAGTATGCAGGTCTTTATAAACATGTTTTATATCTGTGGCCGTTTGTTTGTTTCACACTACTCTGGACAAATCACATTGAGAGTTTGGACTCTCCAGCTCCACCCTCAACTTGGTTTGAGAGGATATGCACTAAGAGACCCACTCAGTAAGAGGGCAACTCAATTAATCTCACTGAATTGTTAAACAAAATGAGTTGCTGTGTGTCATTCAAAAACAATCAGTTGCTGGTTTGGTTCCATTCTTTCATTTTTTGACTCAGCAGTTGAACTTCAGCTCACCACCCCTCTTATGTATGTATGTATGTATGTATTTATTTATTTATTTAATCATTATTTAATTACCCTCCCCCAAACCTGCCTCATGTCAACAAATGACAAATTATGGGTTAAGTAACTATTCTAATTATGTTAATTTATTAAATGATTAATCATTTCTCAAATCTGCTTGTTTATTACAACCTACACATGTTATTATTATTATTATTATTATTATTATTATTATTATTATTATTATTATAGCAACAATACATCTAGTTATTTTGTCTATTAATAATTATGTGTGTATTTATTTATTAGTCCTTTATCGGGCATCTTTGTTAAAGGTGAATTAGTGATAATGATTAACTCTTTAAAGTTATTGACTATACTATTTACATTTGAAGTGTTCGGTTTGTTATAGCTGAAATAAATTTAGGTAAATTTTGCTATGCTACAGATTGTTTTATGCAGTTGTATTTTTTTTCTTCCAAAACTGTAGCATTATTTGTCTAATTTAATTGAATTGCATGTACAGGAAGTACAAACTTCTTTTTTTCTTCTAAATGAATTAAATTAATTGGACTACTTCGACACAACTCATAACTAAATGAATCAGGCTTGTTTGCGTTGTTTCATTTCAGAGAATCAGTGAATCAAATGAAGAAATCTTTTTAATCGGTTCCACAGACTGAACTGAAACAAATGAATGGAGTCAGTAAAATGAATCAAACTGCCCATCACTAGTCTAAACCCAGGGCAGCAGGGAGAGCATTAGGCTGTTTTTTTATTTAATACAGTGAGAATGTAACCACTGCCATGGCCCTGTTGTGCCAAACGAGCACTGCCATTTTGTTTGTTTTAACGCCACAAACATTTAGCAGCGCCAGAATCTTTTGATTAAATTCAGACCTTCGAACCGAATACAAATGCTTCTCCGAACGATTCTCAGGACAGACACCTGTTATGTAATCTGGCCCTTTGTTTGCAGCTAAAGAAGATGTGGTTAGATCAGGATTCAAACTAACACAGCACGTACATCTCTGAGCAACTGAGCTGCAGTCCAATTAAGCGACAAGCCCACTATACCAAAGAACAAATACAAGAGGACAGGAGATTTAGACACTGTTGGTCACTAGAATATTAATTAAAGCAGATTTGTTTAATTTGCAATGATAAACTTTTGATTAAGTACACATTTTATCAACAGCCTGTAGCTTCTCTGTATAATAACTCTTTGGCTAAATGCATGTAATCTGCACTTTTGCCAGCATGACCAGATTTCTAATTTCATGAAAAAGGGTAGAAAAGATTCCAAAGGAACATGTAATTGAAAAGAGCTGTGAGGAGAGATAAACTTTGATTGCAGAATATCAAACAGTTTAATACTGTTAAACTGCAAATACATACTTTCACACTTAAATGCTTCCTGTATGTTTCGAGCAATTCATCTTAGGAAGATGAGAAAATTAAACACATAACAGGAAGGATGAATTGGCAGAGTCTTGGGGCCAAGTGGATAATTTGATTAAAGCCATCACACAAAAAGTAGAGTGAGACCTGCTGTTTCAAAACCAGGTTCTATCACTATCTGTCGCCGGAGGAGCCTGATGGCAGCAGCACGAAATGAACATTTACAGAGTAACGTTTTCTTGGAATAGAGTCAAGTCACCTAGGGTTTCCTATACAATAGTCTCGTCTTTTACTTGACAAAAATCCTTAATGGTCAGTACCAGGTAGCGTGAGAGTCTGCTTTAATGGATGCCTTTGTAAACTCAGCCTGGACCTACTGGAATAGCTCTACCACCTTGAGTCCTGCTTGCATTCCCTCTGTGAAGTCATTTAAATCATCTGGTTTAAATTTGCTTTGGTGAAGGCTACGATTATATCACAATTTTCTCAGTTTCTGTGGGGTTCACTGGTAGTCAGTTTTGTTGTTATTCTTTTTTATCTAGCTTTCTGTGCTTTTGCACAATTGCTTGTTTGAAAGGTGGCATGACCGAGAAGCTGACGTTAATAAACTGTTTTGCTTACATATGCTTATTTTTTTATTATTGGAACAGAATGATTGATTACACTGAATCTGAGTGTGTTAGAAACATATTTGACAGGAATGTACATCATTGTTCAGAACACCTGTCTGCTATAATACATAGTATATTTTTCTTGTGTGAATATTTTCTATCATGACCCCATCCATTTACTTTAATATACATTTCCAGTTAATAGAAGGGTTTTAAAGGGCAAGCATCATTTGAAGACAAAAGTATAGGCATGTTCACAGTGATTTATAATATGTGTTGCCAAGGAAAGTAATCTTTCCAATCCTTTTTTTTAAATTATGGTCATCAATTACATTTGTAAAAGGATGGATTACACAAATAATAGATTAAAGACTAAATGGAGCTTTATTGGCTTGACAAGGTTATACAGTTTCTTCCAAAGATTTTGCAGTTGGAGGGTAGTGCAACAGAAGAGTGGAAAGAGAAAACTCATAAATAAATCAGTAACTGTTTGTGTGTGTATCTGTCAAAAAGGTAGTTCTTTGGCCACACACACCAGTGGGTCTGGCTTCAAAAGAAGGATGTGTATGTAGAAAAGAATCTCATACCAACTGTAAAATATGGTGGTGGATCTTTGATTTTTTGGGTCTGTTTTGCTTCTACTGGTCCTGGGGCACTTGTAGAGTTAGCCAAAAACCTGGTTGCTTCTGACCGGAGGCTGAAACTTGGCCACAAGTGGATCTTCCACCAAGACATTGGCCCTAAGCACACATCAAAATTCACAAAGAAATGCTTATCTACCATAAAATCAACATTTTGCAATGGCCATGTCAATTTCTGGACTGATCCCATTGAGAACCTGTGGTTTGAATTGAAGAGGGCAGTCCGTAAGCGCAGGTTGAAGGATATCAAGGATCTGAAAAGATTCTGTATGGAGGTGTTCGCCAATCTCATAAGAAAGTATATGTTACTCTCCTTTTCCATGGGTAATGCCAGTCTTTCAAGGGTATCTTGTTATCTTGCTTGTCCAGGGGTTGGAGCCATTGAATGATGAAGCAGATTGACTCAAGTGTATTCTTTTAACAGAATGGCATTCAATACAAAAAATATATATCTCAAGGATGTCTCCTTTAATTACACTGAAGAAAGAATCTGGGTTACCTGCAGTAGCCTTAAGCTTATCTACAGCTTATTTAAAAAAAACTTTGTAAATTAGATCAGCAATGTGCTTTATGTCTCATACAGAAAGCTGGTAACATTAATAAACACTAAAATAGAAAATACAATTTGTTTACAATTGAACTCCTTGGTGTCTCATGGAGAGGGTATTGGATTGCTTGTTTGGATTTCTCTTCTTATTCTTCTTCACAATATTATTTCTGCATAATAATGCTATTACAGTATCTTAAATACCTTACTTTACAACATTTTTATTACAATTGCCCCATAGAGTAAATTAGAAACTTATATTTTTTATATGCTCTGATGCCAGGCTCCCCCATGGCACATGTTCACTAGTGATTTGTGATGTGTCATTGGAGAAATGATGCCCATTGGTTCAGTAAGCTCTGGCGTTAAGAGCGACTAGTTTTACACATTTTAACAAGGAGACGAAATTAGTGATATCAGTTTAATATGCCATTGAACACATTGCAAAATGTCCATGATTAATTGGTAATGAGTAGCTTGGAATCAGTTCTTATGACTGAACTGTAAAGAGAAGCTTGAAGTGAAACAATTTGCATGTTTTGAAACTTATTTTAAACTAATCAAGGGAAATGATCACATGAATCTCACTAGGAAAATGCAATCATTCTTAAGTCATACTAGGTTAAAGTCGCTACAGAATTAGATACTGTAAAGTACAATGCTGCTGTTTGAGACAGATGCATCATGTCAAAGTTGACTGATTGCATGTGATGTTTTTTTGTGTTTGATGTTTTGAATTGTCATTTGCATTGATACAACCGAACATTCATTGTGCTTTCAAGCTCTGGTGAGTTTTGATCTGACGTAGACATGTCTGAACAGCTGTGTTTACATGTATACTCCAAAATAGTTAAAAAATATTAATTGCTCGACCATATGCCTGACAAACAACAGATTTCATGGTCCTGTGTTGAGAAGCACTGCAACTGTGTCTGTAAATCTGATCTGTTCACAAAATGCCAGTCAGTATTTATGTAGAAGTCTATTGATTGAAGCTTTAAGGATATTTCAGTTTTATTTTTGGTTTTATAGTTTCTCACACTAAGCAAACTCTTGTGCCGAATGTATTGCCATAGCATTATTTCAATACATTGCCCAGTGCTACCATTCTGACATGGAATAACGTGATTTCTCAAAAGTATGATGGTACCAGTCTATTGCAGGTTGAAACTGGTTCTAGACAGCTGTATCAAGAAGAAATGGGTCATACGGGTCTTAGTGACATAGAACAATTTTGACCACTGACTATGAACACAGTGATTGAACACAGACAACACCTTGCAGGATGAGTTAAATATTCACTTTCTCTGGCATTTTCAATGCAATGGGTTCTGTGCAATGGGAAAGTGCTTTAATTTTGTTTCCTTCTTGTTCAAAGACATGGTATCACACTAGGTCTATAGTGTAAACCACAGCATTACATTGAGAGCTGTCTGAAAAGAGATTTCCTCCCAAAGGAGATTCTGTGGCTCTGTTTTTTTTATGTTTCACCCTTCGTAACTTGGTAATGCTACAAAAAACAAAGCAATTAAAATAAAAACCTTTGCTTCAGGTGTTACCTGCTGTGACCTCGTTCTTTTTTTTGTGCTGGGGTTTTAGCCAAGGCTCTATCCATTTCACAATCTGTAGTTCATTCTTTTGTGCTTTGCTCAGCGTAGAAACATCAGCTGGACTCATGCCTGACAAACCATTTGGTGATTAGGGCCTTGATGTCACTTTGTTGATGCTCTCACGACAAAGAGTGGCTCTTGCCATTTGTAAACCATTGGAGCAGGAAATTACCTACTTTTTGCTAGTAACAGAAGCTTGAGGAGTTTGTTAAAGGCTTTCTCTTTTAAGGATAAGTTTGATAAAGTATGCTCCCTTCCAGAAATGCAGAAAAAGGAACTCATCTGTTTACTACACATTAAAACCAGAACTGTTCAGAATTTTGACAGGTAGTTTGTTTCTGTTATTTTAGATTTTAAATAACAAACAAATAAAACATAATTATTTATAATATATATATATATATATATATATATATATAAATGATGTCAGTGTTAAACTGCTGATGCTGTTTTTTTAAAGGAGTACTTGTAAGATAAGAGGGTAAGTAAAATAGGACAGCAGAACCTTTAATAATAGTAGAATAGAACATTAGTTAGTACAACTTCCTAATGTGATGCCACTGATATAGTAAGTTAATACAGCTATCTTAAATAAAACCCTCTAATTAATTAATTATGGGGAAACTCAGATGATCAAAACACAACGTCATGGGTCACTGACACCAGGCCCTTGAGAGTAAGACATGTGACAGGATAGTGCTCCATTCCAACAGCTATTGTACACTTCACTTTAGAATTCCTTAATTAGGCTCACTTAGTCCTTTAAGGGGCAAGATGTGAGAAAGGCAATCCCATTTGCTCTGTTAATAATCAATTCAAGTGTACATTTCAGATGTTCAGCCCTTATGATAAAATAGAACACCAGAGGACAAATGTGAAAATGAACACCCTGGGTAGGCTATATCTTAACACAGAGATTGGTAATTGTAAGGACAAAAGACATTGTGGGTGTTTATTGGCTACATTTCACATGGAATTAGGCCACTAAAGTTAAAGTGTTTAGATCAATAAGTGTAAGTCTCAACTTGAGCCAGTCTGTGTAACCTAATGTAAACTAAATCTACAAAAATGGAAACCTTAGCGAGTCACATGGTTTGATAAGTGGATATAATTCCTCCTGGTACAAATGTTACACAGTTCTAGTTGAGCTACTTAGGTATCTGGTGTTAATTTAAACAATAGCTTTTGAGAACATCTTTGGAAAGATATGATTAATCCCCCCCTCAAAGAAAGTTACAATTACAGATATGTTTACCTTTGCTTTGAAGAAACAACACATTTATTTATTGTATTTGTATTGTTTAAAACTGATGAGATTGAGCCCAAGTAACTGACCTTCTACACAGAGAACAAATACTGTAGATAATTGAACGTGATGCAATGGGAGTGATAAAACAGCGCTGTGTGAGAAAGTCTGAGATATAATTTTCTGATTAAGAGTTTATCTACATGTGTTAAAAGGTATATTTTAATTTCCACAAAAAAAGGGCTTCATTCAGTTCGTTAGACATCCACTATGTAAGGATTCAATGAGACTGATCAGTCATAACAGCATTAGACTTCTCAGATAGATAAAAGCAAGAAGAGATTAGTTTTTTCTTCGAATACCATTTTGGTTGCTGTTATAAAACCAGATACTATCATTTTCAGCAAGAGGAGGGCTGACCTTGAAACAAGCAAAAGAACAGTGAAAATACTAAATGAGAAAAATACATTTTTTTCTTAAACATTTATTCAAGTATATAATAGTTATTTTATATACAAAATATACAAAACTTAAGAATTGTATGTACATTTTGAACAAGAATCTCAGTCAACTGCCACATTCCCACTGGTCAATGCGATTCAATGTATTATGTGAATATTATATTTTTTTAACTTGCTTTCACTTGTTACATTTAACAAGATTTGTTGTTGTCTTTGTTACACATAATAGTGTAATCTCTTCCAATTTAATTGCTTTCTGTAATTTGCATATTTAAAAGGACATTTTCCATTTGATCTTATAAACATGTTTGATTGTAATCATTGTCTAAATCTGGTGACTGTTCTTGTTACATGAAACGTTCCCAGAGTTTGCACAAGGATTACTTTTCCAGTGTGAACCTAGGTGTCACAACCCACTTCCATCAAACTGTGGCATTGATTACTCGTGCCTCACACAAACAACAGCTGGCTGAATTAAAACATTAAGAATGTTCCATTATGAAATGACTACCTTTTCAGACAACAATTTGAATATAAAACATAAAATAGATTGTTTTGCAAAACATCAATGCTTTTTCCCTGTTCATTCTTCAATAGGGTAGTAAAGAAACTCCATAAAGCTTTCACTATAGAGGTCATACTATCTCAAACCTGGACATTCAGAATGTGTATTTGCTGTTTCTTGATCAGTTGTGAAAATAAAAAACAGTAGGTGTAGCATCGGGACAGCTATGGAGACAACTAACAAAGTAGCACCGCAAATAAGCATTAGGTAAAATAAGGGGGTGGGATTGGTCCAGAGGCGATTCTAGGGTATGTGGGGGCCCCAGGCATAATAATTCCCCAGGCATAATAATGATGCCGCACGGGGGGGGGGGGGGGCGGAGTTTTCTCCCGTAAGAGCGGGGGGCGGCGGACAGAGGGGGGGGTGGTTTCCCATTTGGGGGCCCCCCCTCAGCCCGGGGCCCCAGGCAATTGCCTAGGATGCCTACCCCCTTGCGACACCCCTGGGTTGGTCATAGGGACTTATCAGAATAGGCATTACAGGCTGGTGGCGTTCTTTAAAAGTGTGTGCCTTTAAGAGGGTTAAGTGCTGATGTATCGTGTAGATTCCTTCGGGCATAATCATTTAAACACCATCTGTTGCTAGCGGTAAGTCAGTGTCCAGTGTGTTTAAGGATACTTCTGCCCATAGGCAATGTGGAAAACTCGAATTCTGGTTCCCAAAGTCATGCTGGAACCCAGAAAGGTTAAAGCTGAAATTTATTCTGTTTTGCCTTTCCTAAATTCTGTCCAGGCTTTTTAAAATCACCTTTCCCAGCACCGTGCCTTCTCTGGATGCTGTCTATTAAGGGTTTATTTCAGGCTCTGTCATGCTTGCATAGTCTCATTGTGTGTGTGTGTGTGTGTGTTTATTTTTCTATTCAACGTCAGCCACTGTATTAAAGTTTTGTGTCACCTCTTTTTTCTGGCCTTTGGCAAATGCCCAGCCCAGCACCTCTATGACCATTAAAGTAATTGACAGTTTAAATATTTTAACAAATGCTGTGATATTATGTTACTATTAGTCTTTAACAATACATAATTTAAGAGACGTTCAGCCCGCACTCTTAGCTTGTCCCAAAGTGATCCCAGTGTGTCTAGACCTCAGACAAGAGATGTAGAGGAATGTTACAGAATCATGTGGATTAACTTCGGAAACAGTAAGTAAATGAAAGCAAACGATTTATTGTTCAGTAATTCATATTTAATACATTGGAATTATTTTGATCTGAATACATAATAATACATAGTTTGAGACATAATGATAACACTTCATTAAAAGAAAGGAATTAAACTAAAATAAAACTAAAATAAAATATGTATAAAATGAATGCCAATTGTGAGATTTAACCCTCTCAGGACATTAATAAAGTACACTGGATAAACACTTCCCCTGGAAACCAATTAGAACTTTTCTGGAAAATTTATTAAAAACACAGACACTGGTTTTAAACTGTTCTGAAAAATAATGATGCTTCCAAAGTGAAAATAACTTTAAAGTGTTAAAACTATACATTTAGTTATTTTTCATGCTGTAGTTAAAACTATACATTTAGTTATTTTTCATGCTGTACAATTCTAGAGGTCACACCTATTTGTTAAGTCATGATCTTCCCAAATAGCAGTATTTGCAAGTGTTTGTAAAATATCTTGATTTGATAGAGGGTTTATCGGTGACAGTGTTCTCTGATGGTCTGTTTCTTATTTGCATGTAGATGCCTGGGGTGTGGTTATAAATGAATGCATAGTGTTTGCCTTTTCAGTCACTCTGGCCCTGGGCGGATCTTTATCTCACTGTTCATCAAATTCACTTACAGGTCAGTAGCTTCTTGTGTAATAATTTCTTACATAAGCAATGATATAGGACCAACAGTGAAATGCATGCTTGTTTTGTTCTGGCTTCCGTGGGAGTTAAATAATAAAATAGCAACTAATGCATCTGCAAAAATAATCTCAAAGAGAATGTAAGACTTGTTTTATAGATGCTGTTGTGATCTCATGGCTGGAATTCAGTTGTAATGCAAATTGAATTACTTAATGATACATATAAACACGGACTAGTTTTCATAGAATTTGAGTCTTGTACCTGTCAAATATACTATTGGGGATTTCTTGAAACCTCCTGGTCAAGCTAATCATTTGACTTTTGTTTATGATGTATTCCTTTCAACTTGAAAAAGAACTGAAAATATCCTACCAATCATCAGAATGTGTTTTGCTGCATGAGTTCCCCCAGTTATTACAGTCCTACAATTTAGGGAAATTAAGTCTTTATTTTAAATTATTGATTACTCACTAAGAGATTGTAGCTGAAAAAAACAACAATATGAACAACAGATATATATTTTACAAGATAAATGTAATGTTTATCTTTGAATGAATTGAATACAATTAGCTTTGAGTATATAACTTTTTAGGTTGAAAAGCTGAAAAAACAAGGTAGGATATGATAAAGAATGTAAATTACAGATATTAAAGGACTGAAATGTTCAACTGAAAAGTGCACAGTGCTTTACTTACTTCCATTACAGAATGCAAATGTTTTGCCCTGGGATTGCATGTCAGAGAGGAAAAATACAAAACAAACAAATTCAGTCCCTTAGGGGTTTATTCATTTCCAAGTACAGTATTGGAGATTTCTACAGTGGAAAGCCACACCAAGTGACCTCTAAAACATTACAGCCCTTTATGATCTACCAAAGAACTTTAACACATTCGAGTGCAAAATATATCATGATAATTAGATGATGGGTCTCTTCTGGTTTGTGCAGTTCATACTCTGCGAATTTGAAAGTGTCTTAGGTTTAAAATAGCAAATGCTTATTCTCAATAATAGAAATGTTGCCTTGTAAAAGAAGGCACCACTCTATGGATAGCTCTATAAGTCAGTGTTCTGAAAATAACAAATGCCTGGAACTGACAACAGGGCATTGAACGTTTTCCACGGCTGCCTCAGAGCCCAGACATGAACATTACAGAAAACATGGAATGATTTGTAATTGACAATTGAGATAAACCTTGTCACTCTAATGGGACCAATCTGGAGGACAGGCTTACACAACAGTGGCAAAAGATCCAATATGGGTCTCATGTACAGAAACAGAATTATATCTTATATATTTAATATATTATATATTTATTCCTTGTTAATAGTAAATAGCCTATAATGTTCCCCGTAAGTCTATAAATGGATTGACACAGAGAAACACATACTGAGGCCTGTTTAACACAGAGTACAGATGGTGATATGAAGAAATATTTGGATCATTGGAGAAAACCTACAAAGTCAATAATGTTTGCATGCTGGAGTTATGTTACTTGACATTATTATGTAGCACATCACCTATGAGTACCTGATATGAACCTGGTTACTAGGGTTAGTAGGTTGCTTAAATCAAAAGACATATCTGAGTGAGAAAATAATAACTGAAGACTAAGAATGACTAAGTTTATAGAAAGTTATTTTCTGCCCATTTGGGCAGTTTTTGGCAATGTTTTTTGGCAATGACTACTATATTCCACCACACACCTTGGTAAACCACTCCTTATTGTTTACAAGCATGTTTGCTGTCCACATGTTCAGTGTTATACCACACTTCAGTACACTTAATACTGCAATCCTCAATTAGGGAACCCTTGAGGCAGAACAACAAGTAAGATAACTCACCTAATCTTTCACCTTCTCTTAAGATACATGCTCAAGGTTATGTTTTGACTGAGTAATCCATAGACCGCACCGCTATAAGTTATTATGTTACAGCTTCTGTTTCACTATATGCTGCAACATATAGGAAGTCAATGCATTATTTAGGTATCTGTCATTGAGGCAGCTAGCTGCTTGAGTTCTGTTACACGCTATAGGCATCTTATTAAATTGCAAAGGAACTTTCCAATGAAAACCACCTTTGATTACCAGACATTTCAATCATGGTGTGAATAATATGGTTATACTTGATCAGTAGTGATTTATCAAAATTTCATCCAACAATTTACTTGCTGGTAGCTATAGAAATTCTGTTCTGGATTTCGCATGAATGCTACTGATGGGTCTACACTATTAAATTAATGTATCAGACTACATATGCTACCCACTGTTGTGAGTTATTTTTCATTTTACAATCCCAAGTATTGCATGCAAAGTAACATATGCAGTGAGGGAAAAAAGTATTTGATCCCCTGCTGATTTTGTACGTTTGCCCACTGACAAAGAAATGATCAGTCTATAATTTTAATGGTAGGTGTATTTTAACAGTGAGAGACAGAATAACAACAACAAAAATCCAGAAAAACGCATTTCAAAAAAGTTATAAATTGATTTGCATGTTAATGAGTGAAATAAGTATTTGACCCCTTCGACTTAGTACTTGGTGACAAAACCCTTGTTGGCAATCACAGAGGTCAGACGTTTCTTGTAGTTGGCCACCAGCTTTGCACACATCTCAGGAGGCATTTTGTCCCACTCCTCTTTGCAGATCCTCTCCAAGTCATTAAGGTTTTGAGGCTGACGTTTGGCAACTCGAACCTTCAGCTCCCTCCACAGATTTTCTATGGGATTAAGGTCTGGAGACTGGCTAGGCCACTCCAGGACCTTAATGTGCTTCTTCTTGAGCCACTCCTTTGTTGCCTTGGCTGTGTGTTTTGGGTCATTGTCATGCTGGAATACGCATCCACGACCCATTTTCAATGCCCTGGCTGAGGGAAGGAGGTTCTCACCCAAGATTTGACAGTACATGGCCCCGTCCATCGTCCCTTTGATGTGGTGCAGTTGTCCTGTCCCCTTAGCAGAAAAACACCCCCAGAGCATAATGTTTCCACCTCCATGTTTGACGGTGGGGATGGTGTTCTTGGGGTCATTCCTCCTCCTCCAAACACGGTGAGTTGAGTTGATGCCAAAGAGCTCGATTTTGGTCTCATCTGACCACAACACTTTCACCCAGTTCTCCTCTGAATCATTCAGATGTTCATTGGCAAACTTCAGACAGGCCTGTACATGTGCTTTCTTGAGCAGGTGGACCTTGCGGGCACTGCAGGATTTCAGTCCTTCACGGCGTAGTGTGTTACCAAATTGTTTTCTTGGTGACTATGGTCCCAGCTGCCTTGAGATCATTAACAAGATCCTCCCGTGTAGTTCTGGGCTGATTCCTCACCGTTCTCATGATCATTGAAACTCCACGGGGTGAGATCTTGCATGGAGCCCCAGACCGAGGGAGACTGACAGTTATTTTGTGTTTCTTCCATTTGCGAATAATCGCACCAACTGTTGTCACCTTCTCACCAAGCTGCTTGGCGATGGTCCATTCCAGCCCATTCCAGCCTTGTGTAGGTCTACAATCTTGTCCCTGACATCCTTGGACAGCTCTTTGGTCTTGGCCATGGTGGAGAGTTTGGAATCTGATAGATTGATTGCTTCTGTGGACAGGTGTCTTTTATACAGGTAACGAGCTGAGATTAGGAGCACTCCCTTTAAGAGAGTGCTCCTAATCTCAGCTCATTACCTGTATAAAAGACACCTGGGAGCCAGAAATCTTACTGATTGATAGGGGATCAAATACTTATTTTTGTTGTTATTCTGTCTCTCACTGTTAAAATACACCTACCATTAAAAGTATAGACTGATCATTTCTTTGTCAGTGGGCAAACGTTCAAAATCAGCAGGGGATCAAATGCTTTTTTCCCTCACTGTATGTGGTGTAATTAAGGTCAGCATCATTATATTTCAATTGCAATTGAAAATCATCCAGATAAATGATGAAATAATTCATATATAATATAAGAACATATTTGATAGCACATTTAGTAGTTTAAATTAATGTAAATGTGTGTGTTTGGCTACTATTAGCATGCACATGATATTTATTTTCTTTCTTCCATTAAATAAATTGCCCCTATTTGTTGTCCCCATCATATGATTCCAATAGCTCCAGGCACTTTTAAAATGCTAGGCTTCCATCCATCCATAACATTTCAACATAATTAATGTCTGGCCATTGCAATGTCCTGTTCTCTCATTTCTCTCAGTTGTTTGTTGGACAGCTATCATTCTGAAATATGATACTGCAGTACAAGCCTATGACCACAACGTATCATTAGGGTTAGTAGTAAGCCTTGGTACTTAGCTGAAGTTAAGTTTCCTTCAATCATAGGAAGGTTTCCAAGTCTTGGGAAGCCTAACAGATCTAGCATAACAACCTGTTTCATGATATGTATTTCAGCATCTGAGCCATGATGTCTTGTCAAAGCTTTTGGCAAGGTCGTGGTTATGCTGAGGATGGTATTCTTCAAAGAATACCATACTTAATATACACCGATCAGCCATAATATTATGACCACCTGCCTAATATTGTGTAGGTCCCCCTTTGCCGCCAAAACAGCCCTGACCCGTCGAGGCATGGACTCCACTAGACCTCTGAAGTTGTGCTGTGGTATCTGGCACCAAGACGTCAGCAGCAGATCCTTTAAGTCCTGTAAGTTGCGAGGTGGGGCCTCCATGGATCGGACTTGTTTGTCCAGCACATCCCACAGATGCTAGATTGGATTGAGATCTGGGGAATCTGATTCATCAGACCAGGCCACCTTCTTCCATTGCTCCGTGGTCCAGTTCTGATGCTCACGTGCCCATTGTAGGTGCTTTCGGCAGTGGACAGGGGCCAGCATGGGCACCCTGACTGGTCTGCAGCTACGCAGCCCCATACGCAACAAACTGCGATGCACTGTGTGTTCTGACACCTTTCTATCAGAACCAGCATTCACTTTTTCAGCAATTTTAGCTACAGTAGCTCGTCTGTTGGATCAGACCACAAGGGCCAGCCTTTTCCTGCTTCTAACACATCAACTTTGAGGACAAAATGTTCACTTGCTGCCTAATATATCCCACCCACTGAGGTGCCATGATAACGAGATTATCAGTGTTATTCACTTCACCTGTCAGTGGTCATAATGTTATGGCTGATCAGTGTATATAACATATTTGTATAACCTTCCCTTTGTTGTGTAAAATTCTATGTTGATTTCTGAGCTTTGTATCATACTTTTAAACATTGACCAATGTGAATGTAATTAGTTAGATGTCTGAGCAATATTTTTGCTTTATTTTAAAGTCTTTTTGATTTTGATAACATTTTAAGATATTTTAGTAAAATCTGATATTAGATACACTCACAAATCATGCAGTGAATAGAAGATCCTGGAGGCAGGTCCCTAAAGTTGGCAGTCATCACTAATCACATGATGACGTTTGAAGCGGGAGATGTTAGTAGTGGGATGCTGTTGAAAAATGCAGGTTCATGTCTTTCCATGTGAACAGTAAAAGGATATGTCTTATTTTAGTTGCTCTACATGTACACTGTGTGCTATATTCATAAAACATTTAAACCCATGCTATGTTTACACCTGTGTTATCCTAATCACAAATCAGCCCAATGAGGGTCTAAAGTGTCACATCAATCTTTCAGCGTGCTAATTTAAGACTCTCTATTGGAAGAATAAAAAAATATTTTAGATTGGTAACATTAGGAGTTTGCTTTTAATTTTTTTTGCAAATACATATATACATATTTTAATGGGAGTAAAACTGAATACAGTACGTGGAGTAGCTTCCAAATCAGACATTGAAGTGAAGAAAATGGAAGTATATAAAAAATCTCATCAAAAAGTAAAGAATTATAAGACTATATACACTCACCTAAAGGATTATTAGGAACACCTGTTCAATTTCTCATGAATGCAATTATCTAACCAACCAATCACATGGCAGTTGCTTCAATGCATTTAGGGGTGTGGTCCTGGTCAAGACAATCTCCTGAACTCCAAACTGAATGTCTGAATGGGAAAGAAAGGTGATTTAAGCAATTTTGAGCGTGGCATGGTTGTTGGTGCCAGACGGGCCGGTCTGAGTATTTCACAATCTGCTCAGTTACTGGGATTTTCACGCACAACCATTTCTAGGGTTTACAAAGAATGGTGTGAAAAGGGAAAAACATCCAGTATGCGGCAGTCCTGTGGGCGAAAATGCCTTGTTGATGCTAGAGGTCAGAGGAGAATGGTCCGACTGATTCAAGATGATAGAAGAGCATCTTTGATTGAAATAACCACTCGTTACAACCGAGGTATGCAGCAAAGCATTTGTGAAGCCACAACACGTACAACCTTGAGGCGGATGGGCTACAACAGCAGAAGACCCCACCGGGTACCACTCATCTCCACTACAAATAGGAAAAAGAGGCTACAATTTGCACAAGCTCACCAAAATTGGACAGTTGAAGACTGGAAAAATGTCGCCTGGTCTGATGAGTCTCGATTTCTGTTGAGACATTCAGATGGTAGAGTCAGAATTTGGCGTAAACAGAATGAGAACATGGATCCATCATGCCTTGTTACCACTGTGCAGGCTGGTGGTGGTGGTGTAATGGTGTGGGGGATGTTTTCTTGGCACACTTTAGGCCCCTTAGTGCCAACTGGGCATCGTTTAAATGCCATGGCCTACCTGAGCATTGTTTCTGACCATGTCCATCCCTTTATGACCACCATGTACCCATCCTCTGATGGCTACTTCCAGCAGGATAATGCACCATGTCACAAAGGTGGAATCATTTCAAATTGGTTTCGTGAACATGACAATGAGTTCACTGTACTAAACTGGCCTCCACAGTCACCAGATCTCAACCCAATAGAGCATCTTTGGGATGTGGTGGAACGGGAGCTTCGTGCCCTGGATGTGCATCCCACAAATCTCCATCAACTGCAAGATGCTATCCTATCAATATGGGTCAACATTTCTAAAGAATGCTTTCAGCACCTTGTTGAATCAATGCCACGTAGAATTAAGGCAGTTATGAAGGCGAAAGGGGGTCAAACACAGTATTAGTATGGTGTTCCTAATAATCCTTTAGGTGAGTGTATATTGTATACCTCAATAGCATCTGAATTACTCTAAAGATGACTGGGATTATGTTTTGAGGTTGGGAAAACATGGACACAGAGACAATCACCTTATGTGGGGAGCAATGTCATACTCATAGAGTCAGATTGGTTTTGCTTTGCGAGTGTTTTGCATCCTCTGGTTCTGGTGACCTTGTTAGAACTGAGGGATGGATCCTTCCCAGAGTATATCAGTATAGTTTGAGAAGTTCTGCTTGACGGAGTGCTGGAATAAACCACCTGAAAAGCTGATGTATTGTGGATTCCTCAGTGTTATCAAAGCCAAAGCGTGCTGTATATGGTCCTGTAGGTCTCAATAGCACAAAATTGATGTGGGTAAATGTATCAACCACCATGGCAAAAAAATAACTGCTGAGAATTGAACTGTATTTTTAGTGCCATTAACCAGCTTTGGTTCATATGAATGGTGGCTAAATGAGGAAAGACTCATGTCGCAACCCTCACTAATACCTTTAATCTTGACATATCTTGATCTACTTAGTTTGCTAAAGCTATGCAGGAGATTCTTACAAAGATTAGAGCAAGGCTCCTCCTCTAATGTTTACACGAACTCTAAGCAGTATAGTTTGTTAATGAACTGTACAACATAATGGATTGGTCTCTACAAATGTCCAAGGACCATTTGGAAAAACAATGTAAGTGTTTATTTTTTATGACTTTATATTGTTAATTCCCTGTTAAATGAGTCAGCTTGGCTGAAGATAAACTTAACATGAGTAATGCGAAGTAAATAACTTAAAATACCTTGTGCTTTTGTGACATTCGGTGCTAATTTGTAAACAGTCATATACATTAATTTGGTGTGCTGTATATATCCATGGTATATCTGAATACATGCTTGTAATTTCAAATTCCAATCACATAGTTTTATTTCAACTTATTGCATCTCTCTGTCTACCTATCTATTAGTCTATCTGTCTTATCTGTCTATTAATTTGTTGATCTATCTGTCTGTCTGTTTGTCTGCCTACCTGTCTGCCTGCCTGTCTGTCTGTCTGTCTGCCTATGTAGCACTTACACAGAATACATGTAAGATGACTGCTTCTTTATTTAATTTATTTTCACTATAATAATATTCAACTAAAACCTTAGCGTTTCTATTGTACATACAACTGTTTTGTTTCAACTCTATTTGTCCTAAAAGACAAAGATACTACAAATTATTGGTGCTTCATGATATCTGTTACCTACAAAGTATTACATATTTGTCAGTGTGTTTGTTTGTTTACACTCAATCTGTTTAAAAGAGTCCTGGTGTTAAGGATTTCACAGCAGGAATTCAAAGGTAAGCTTGAGGTTTATAACAATCTTTAGCCCCAAGAAGATGTAGAAGCTTGGTCTGATCATGAAAACATGTTGAATGCCTTACATTTCCGCTTTAAGGAAGAACATACACTCACCTAAAGGATTATTAGGAACACCTGTTCAATTTCTCATTAATGCAATTATCTAAGCAACCAATCACATGGCAGTTGCTTCAATGCATTTAGGGGTGTGGTCCTGGTCAAGACAATCTCCTGAACTCCAAACTGAATGTCTGAATGGGAAAGAAAGGTGATTTAAGCAATTTTGAGCGTGGCATGGTTGTTGGTGCCAGACGGGCCGGTCTGAGTATTTCACAATCTGCTCAGTTACTGGGATTTTCACGCACAACCATTTCTAGGGTTTACAAAGAATGGTGTGAAAAGGGAAAAACATCCAGTATGCGGCAGTCCTGTGGGCGAAAACGCCTTGTTGATGCTAGAGGTCAGAGGAGAATGGGCCGACTGATTCAAGCTGATAGAAGAGCAACTTTGACTGAAATAACCACTCGTTACAACCGAGGTATGCAGCAAAGCATTTGTGAAGCCACAACATGTACAACCTTGAGGCGGATGGGCTACAACAGCAGAAGACCCCACCGGGTACCACTCATCTCCACTACAAATAGTGTTGCCTGGTCTGATGAGTCTCGATTTCTGTTGAGACATTCCGATGGTAGAGTCAGAATTTGGCGTAAACAGAATGAGAACATGGATCCATCATGCCTTGTTACCACTGTGCAGGCTGGTGGTGGTGGTGTAATGGTGTGGGGGATGTTTTCTTGGCACACTTTGGGCCCCTTAGTGCCAATTGGGCATCGTTTAAATGCCACGGCCTACCTGAGCATTGTTTCTGACCATGTCCATCCCTTTATGACCACCATGTACCCATCCTCTGATGGCTACTTCCAGCAGGATAATGCACCATGTCACAAAGGTTGAATCATTTCAAATTGGTTTCTTGAACATGACAATGAGTTCACTGTAATAAACTGGCCCCCACAGTCACCAGATCTCAACCCAATAGAGCATCTTTGGGATGTGGTGGAATGGGAGCTTCGTGCCCTGGATGTGCATCCCACAAATCTCCATCAACTGCAAGATGCTATCCTATCAATATGGGCCAACATTTCTAAAGAATGCTTTCAGCACCTTGTTGAATCAATGCCACGTAGAATTAAGGCAGTTCTGAAGGCGAAAGGGGGTCAAACACAGTATTAGTATGGTGTTCCTAATAATCCTTTAGGTGAGTGTATAAACAAATGAATGCTGCAAAAAATAGTTATCCATTTGTTATAATACAAACTATAACAAATCTTAAAATCAATTAAGTAAACTAAAGTCATAGCAAGGCCAAGATAATCATTTCAGGAGTCTTATGGTAAATACTTTTGTGCCTTTTCCATAGAGTCTTTAATTGGTTTATTTATTTATTATTGTTTTTAGAAAGTACACCTTCCTGGAGTGGTGAAATCTCAATTTCAGGAAAAATATGTGTATCAGAGCTGATTATGTACACAGCTCTGTAATGTTGACTGTGCTGGGCTTGGAACAGTGTACAAACCTCCTTGTGTGCAGGGTTCGTTCTTTTAGCATAGTGTCTGTGACTTTATCAATGCAATCAATATCCTTGGTTGGTTGGTTGGATCCACAGAAAAATTAGGCTGCTTAATGCACTTATTTATTTGAATGCCTTTATGTTAAAGAAATGGCAAAAACCACTGCTGAAAACTCATCTAAAACAAAAAAAACATGCATTATGTGGTAGGAGGCAAAGATGAACACTAGTCCAATTTGTGTGAATTTGTTTTTGAATAAAACTAATGGTATTAACAAACGGATAGATTAGGAGAGTGTGTGTTTGAAATTTATAATTGTGCATTTTTCTTATTTTGCATAGTTTGTGTAGGTGGCTGGATATTTTGGTCTATGGTGGTACGCTTGCATGGAAAAACTAAGAAGAAAACTGATCATCGCATGTTATGTGAGCAGAATGAAACGCTTTTTGAAGTGTGTCTATAATTGTGGAGATTAGAGAGTTTGGCTTGTTTTCCACTCGTATCACAGAAGCTTAGCATGCATTGCTGAGAGGGTAGAGAAAGTGTGTGATCATTGACATAACTCGAAAATCAGTGTAGAGCAGCCTGGATGTAATTAAAGGTGCTTAGAAATATTAACCCTTCACTACGTCACAGGCATAACTTTGCATAGTCATGATCCATATTCAGGTACAGAGAAAGGAAAATATTCCATGTATTTGAAGTGAGTGAAGGCAGAGGATGTGTATACATTGAAGTGTCACTCCTTTGAGTTCTAAAGTGACAATTGACAACAAGAAATGCAATTCTGAAGATCCAGTGAACCATGTAGTCACTTTACAGGTGCTTTATGGACTAAGGAATTTATCTTGTGACTTCTTGATTGCAACATCACAGTGTAGGTCTACCTAAGCATTCATGAAACAGAACATTAACATTTTTGTCACAATACAGGATGTTTGTGTGAAAACATAATTTGGTGATTCGTTTTTTTAATGCCACATTCTGGACATTAAAATGTTGTTTTGTGATGGGATGGACCTTTTTGTGTCAGTAATATGAATGAATCATTATGTGGGCAAGATGGCCTATGATCCAGCTAAGCATTCCTTGGCTGCACTATAAACACTATTTTGGTTTATAGAACTGCTGAACGTGTGAAATGTAGAGATTAAGGATTATCGGAAATAAATGGAAAAATGCAACAAAAACTCTTTATCTTAAAGGTAGAGTGCCGGGGGCTGGAGTGAGGAGTTTCAGTACTGAATCCAGGCAGCGCAGTGAGCACTGATTTGTGTACAAGCCATCCATACTGTTAGTTTCTTTTCAATTCAGGCTTCCTACAGTGATATTGAATTGTCTCTGTAGCTACTTGCAATTCTGCAGGATTACCTGTGCCTATGGAAACTGGCCTCCTATAAACTCATTGTTTAGGGTAGGCTTCCTGGTTAGTAGCCCAAGGTAAAACAGCTAAGTTTAACTGTAAGACCTTTTACGCAACACATTATATTATAGTGCCATAAGCCCTTTAATGAGACTTTCCTGTGTACTCCTTAGGAAACCTTACAGTGCACTGCTGAACAGTATGCAGACATTTTCCACTGCTCTCTCTTGAGATCAGAGTCAAGTTGTTAAGGGAAATTTTCATTCACGGTTTTGTCATTTTACAATAAAGGTTATCAGTATTGCATTTGTAAAATGTCCTTCCTGTAATCTTTGTTGATATAACGGATCATTCACGCAGCAGTATTACATCAAACTAAAATATAATAATAAGCTGGTGTCTCATTAATTTAGGGCCACCTTTAAAATATATGTTGATCTTTCTTCTGTAGGAATGCCCCCATAACTGATGTAAAGTTTGGACATTAGTTTAGATTGTTTTTCAAGGCCAGCATTTGTTTTTGTTTTTCTTGGGTCTAACATTTGCAAGATGACGCATTGTGGTTTGTTAATAGAAAATAATTTAACTAACAAATAATCCTCTAACCATGTTCTGAGCACTGTTCATTCAAGTGCTGAACATGTGAAACATTGTGTTGTCAGCCTATCTGATACATTGTTTGGGTTTAAGTTAAGTGATGCAGAAAAACAATTTTATAAATCAGAAATGTAAGTGACAATTGACTGAGAGGACTGAGAGAGCCCCACCCCAACGCCCCATCATTTGCAGGTGCTAATTCTAATTTTAACATTTCTAGGAGATCACTTTTGAAGATGTTTCCACTATCTGGGAAATCAATTGTCTTTGACAACTTTCCTGATCCGTCTGATACTTGGGAAATAATCGAAACCATCGGGAAAGGGACATATGGCAAAGTCTTCAAAGTGCTGAATAAAATCAATGGAAGCAAGGCAGCGGTAAAGGTTTTGGATCCAATCCATGTGAGTACAGGTTTACTGTGCATTTAATTGGCAAATTTGTTCTGCTTTGTTCCTGGGCTGTCAATGGACATCATGTGTGGTTTTATACTTTCATTTAAAATACAGATGTGTGTTAATTCTTAATATAATCATATTCCATATATATTCATGTCAGATCTTTTATAAACTCATATCACTCAGATTGTAGGTTGTCCCATTGTTGTTGTTTTTTTTTTAATCCTGCGCTTGTACACAAGTCTTTACATTGCTCATCACTGTGGATTTTAAAGCAGTTACTCCACATATTCTTAACTGACTCTCCCCATGTTTGTTTAATTTTGTTTTGTTTTGTTCTCTTATGCTTTGTTTTAATTTTCCTTGTGAACCTTTTATACCATGGCGGTCCCTGTCTTCACAATTCTCAGTTTAAAACAAGATGTAGCATTGGACATACAGTGAGGGAAAAAAGTATTTGATCCCCTGCTGATTTTGTACGTTTGCCCACTGACAAAGAAATGATCAGTCTATAATTTTAATGGTAGGTGTATTTTAACAGTGAGAGACAGAATAACAACAAAAAAATCCAGAAAAACGCATGTTATACATTGATTTGCATGTTAATGAGGGAAATAAGTATTTGACCCCTTCGACTTAGTACTTGGTGGCAAAACCCTTGTTGGCAATCACAGAGTCAGACGTTTCTTGTAGTTGGCCACCAGGTTTGCACACATCTCAGGAGGGATTTTGTCCCACTCCTCTTTGCAGATCCTCTCCAAGTCATTAAGGTTTTGAGGCTGATGTTTGGCAACTCGAACCTTCAGCTCCCTCCACAGATTTTCTATGGGATTAAGGTCTGGAGACTGGCTAGGCCACTCCAGGACCTTAATGTACTTCTTCTTGAGCCACTCCTTTGTTGCCTTGGCTGTGTGTTTTGGGTCATTGTCATGCTGGAATACCCATCCACGACCCATTTTCAATGCCCTGGCTGAGGGAAGGAGGTTCTCGCCCAAGATTTGACGGTACATGGCCCCGTCCATCGTCCCTTTGATGCGGTGCAGTTGTCCTGTCCCCTTAGCAGAAAAACACCCCCAAAGCATAATGTTTCCACCTCCATGTTTGACGGTGGGGATGGTGTTCTTGGGGTCATTCCTCCTCCTCCAAACACGGCGAGTTAAGTTGATGCCAAAGAGCTCGATTTTGGTCTCATCTGACCACAACACTTTCACCCAGTTCTCCTCTGAATCATTCAGATGTTCATTGGCAAACTTCAGACAGGCCTGTACATGTACTTTCTTGAGCAGGGGGACCTTGCGGGCACTGCAGGATTTCAGTCCTTCACGGCATAGTGTGTTACCAATTGTTTTCTTGGTGACTATGGCCCCAGCTGCCTTGAGATCATTAACAAGATCTTGCATGGAGCCCCAGACCGAGGGAGACTGACAGTTATTTTGTGTTTCTTCCATTTGCGAATAATCGCACCAACTGTTGTCACCTTCTCACCAAGCTGCTTGGCGATGGTCTTGTAGCCCATTCCAGCCTTGTGTAGGTCTACAATCTTGTCCCTGACATCCTTGGACAGCTCTTTGGTCTTGGCCGGGTTGGAGAGTTTGGAATCTGATTGATTGATTGATTCTGTGGACAGGTGTCTTTTATACAGGTAACAAGCTGAGATTAGGAGCACTCCCTTTAAGAGAGTGCCCCTAATCTCAGCTCATTACCTGTATAAAAGACACCTGGGAGCCAGAAATCTTACTGATTGATAAGGGATCACATACTTATTTCACTCATTAACATGCAAATCAATTTATAACTTCTTTGAAATGCGTTTTTCTGGATTTTTGTTGTTGTTATTCTGTTTCTCACTGTTAAAATACACCTACCATTACAATTATAGACTGATCATTTCTTTGTCAGTGGGCAAACGTAAAAAATCAGCAGGGGATCAAATACTTTTTCCCTCACTGTATACATCAGTTCACATGCATTTTATTCCTAAAGTCTCTTCCTCTGGAAATTGTGAGTGCATATTATATTTCTTCTGACCCATCTGCCATGTATAAAGCTGAATATCTGAATACGTCATACAGATTTAGCTGACATTATAACGAATAATTATGGAATTCCGGCTCTGAGTGCATGATCTAATATTAGCTTCTAAATCAAGAAGTTCTGTTTTTTGCTAATCATACGAAATAGCTCATGAAAGATGTTGTAATTTGTATTGAAGAGTTGGAAAGAATATTAAAACAACAACAACAACAACAACAAAAACAACAACAACAACAACAAAAAACAACAAGAGGATTTAATGCATAGTTTGGCAAGCCTGATCTGATTTATACACTGAGCATAGCTATGTGTTATTTTTTTTTTTTTTCAATTTCTGGCCCAATCTTTAGGGTAAATTAAATATAAAAAACATCCTTTTGTGAAAATCAAGGTTTTTTATCAAAAGCATGTTATTGGGTAGTTTTATCTCTCCCGAGTTTGCAGGGCTCTGCTTTCACCACCTAAGAAGAAAATATTCACTTCAGTAATCAAACAGATCAGATTTGTTTTGTTAATGAGCTCTCCAGTAATGAAAAAACAGTAGTTACACTTTCTCTTATGCCACATTGTAATGTAATTATACGATAAAGTGTGTGAAGTACAAACTACGAAACAGACATTGCAAAATCTGAGAGATGTCTGAGGTGTTTAGGAAATAATTTGAGGGGTATAGGCAAGCCTTGCACAAACTGAAAGCTTGTAAGATTTCCTTTAACCTTTCATAGAACCTTTAGCCCAGTATTGAGTGTCTGTACTTTCGAAATAGAAATTATGTGAAGAGGACACTTTTGTCTACTGTCAACAAATGTCTACTTTCCTGCAGACACAATATTTTTTCTTTTTTCTTTTATCCTTTGTCATACATTTTAAGCCCCTGTCTATAGGACTTATTCTTTTTCTTTGATGGCTGACTTCACCTGCATTCCTGCCCTGGAGCGCTGGTCATCTTCTATTAAAAGACAAAGATTAGAAAACAGTTTTCCCTTCAGCTACACCAATAAATTACAGTTCATTTGCGGCACTCATTACATGAGTGAGCTTCATCTGCAGCTGTTCCTCATCTTGGCCAAAGCTGTAGGCATCGGTCAGTTAGTGTTCTCTGTTATAACATATTGTTTTTTTTAATTAAACTATGATAGATTACCTGATAACCTCAGAAGGGTGCGCTACACTATCCAAATGACCGGATGAGTGAACAGCTGTAAAGAGGCCCTCCAATGAACTTATGTGCCTTAAAATAGGGATAAGTTCAGATGAAATCACTTTTATAGATCAATTAAAAACATAATTCAGGGAAAGTCCACTTCCATTGTTAAACTGTAAATTACCATTCAGTTTTTTATTTCTTCAGTCTGAAATAAGTAGGCATGCAGATTTCAATGCCTCAATTGTATTTTGGTATTTTCCATAAGGCTTAGGTGCTTCCAGCATTAATTTTTCTTGGTACTAGGATATTGATGAAGAAATCGAAGCTGAATACAACATCCTTAAAGCCCTGTCTGATCATCCCAACGTGGTCAAGTTCTTTGGCATGTTCTACAAAAAGGACGTTAAAAATGGAGATCAACTGTGGCTTGTCCTGGAGGTATGTTTCCCCTTTCTTGTTTTTAATGTCATCTACTTTTTTATATCCTTTATGTGGCATGTAAAGCTCTGGATCTGACCCAGCCCTTGTACGAGCTGTGCAGATATCTAAAACAAAGAGAACTGAGCATTGGGATTATTTATACAAACCTGTAAGTGAAATATCTTGTATGGATTTAGTGACACAAAACAATTCTGCAATTACAGTTGAATCACATAGTATCGTGCTCATCTGGTTTTTAGAAAGGCCTGTCATTTAATTGTCATGTATTTAAAACTGCTGAACATTAGAAGTTATCAAACAGGACGTGGAGTTGCTCAGAGGGGCGAGATGATTCCACATGCTGGACAAGAGCATAAATCATGTCAGTTTCGATTTCTCAATGAAAGGTTGTAGAGCCACTTGTTAATCACACCTACAGAAAGAAACTGAACACCCTCACTGAAGTCCCAGTTTTATGAAGCATGCATCCCCCATCTGTTGAAGCGCAGGTCTTATCTGAGGCCATTTCCTTATGTCTATTTAGAGTGCAGGGACTCTAAATATAGGATTGTCCTTGGTGCTGTCTTAATGCACAGTGGGAATCTTAGGGCTTAGGGCTGAGGCACCCACTCTGGGCAAACAGGAGGGACCTCCACGTAGCAGGAGTCAAAATCCCCTCTAGCCACTTATAGTTGTAGCAGTTTCTCACATCTAGTTAATTACTTTTGCTGCTTGTTCTTTTGCTGTCGGTTCTTTTCCACTCAATATGTCCAAGCAGAAGACAACAAGCTGCTGGCTGCGTGTGCTGTGTAGTGCAGCCTGCCACGTATATTAGCAGGTTTGCAGATAAGACCTATATTGCATAGTCTCTGCAAGCTGAGGCTTGGTGGCACAGTTTCCCTGCTGAGCCTGAGGAATTCAATGGATCCACCAGTATCCTGCAGTGATGCAACATCTGGATTTTAAATCTGTAGCGAATCACAGCAAATTATATTCGAACCCTATTTTTAGCACTAACCCCAGGATAACAACAATGTGTTACATATTGCAGCCCAGAGAGAGGCTCCAACACAGTACAATTGTCATCTACATTTCTACCTTCCAAGTAGAATTTAAACACCAATCTGAATTTGAGACTTCCCTCCGGTGGTTTTTAGCTCTCCATACTTTCTCAGTATGCAAATATCTCACATTCGTTGCATTTAAATTTAACCCTATAATTCAATGATATGATAAGATTTAAAAAAAAATCTACATAATTAAATATAATTTAATACCTGGTCAATCTCATAGATGATTAATCACCCCGATTATTATTATTTTTTTCAGAAAAGCTGTTGTATTTAGCCCTCCAATCACCCTTCTTTTCTCATTTTATTCAGAAATTATAATTTATGATCTCTTCCATGGCTCTGAAAAAGACAGTCTTGTGGAAAAGCATAGAAAAGCAAATTATGTAAAACAAATACAGGCTCTGTGTGAAAATGAAACCACATCGAAGGTCACAAAGGCTTGTGTGAGATGCCAGTCACAGTGTCAAATGATTGTCATTCTGAAGACATTGTGATTACAATGCACAGAAATGGTTTCTGTGGTAGACTAATGTAACTCCTAAGGGCTTTACCAGCAAGGTTATAACAATTTTAATATATTCAAATGTACCCTGGTAAGTCAAATGTCTGCTTTTATTCAAAACCAGCTGTTTTAGAATCTTGCAGTGCTGTAAACTGAAAGCAACAATCAACTTTTTTATTTTAATCTCTCAGATAAATAACTCATCCAGTTGAATCCCCCAAATAAACATGATTTTTGTACATTGTTTATGAAACCAAGTTACCATTGTGTAAATAAGAAAGCCATGACTAACACTCATTCAATTAACATAAAATACATTTATGTATTTACTTGCTTCAAATGCAAAGTGTTTTCAGAAATGGCAATAATACAATTTAAACTATTTTGCAGCAGAAAGAAAAGTAAAATGACCCCTGACTGTCATTGCTCACATTTCATTTGGCCTCAAAGACCTTTGAAATGCCAAATGTAAGGATACAGTATTATGCGGGTCAATGTGTGAAAGAAAAAAAATGATCACTGCAGAAACATTTAATAACAGAATTTCAGAGTTTGTGATATCTTTTTATATCTGTAATCCTCTAGTTCTGGTCCCAGGCCCTATACCGTATTAATATCCTCAAAACAATATACCAAAATCAACCAGTGAGTTTATACATCTTATCAAGGACATGGAATATTCCTTAAATTGGTGTCAATACTACCACAACAACAACCACTAATAATAATAATAATAATAATAATAATAATAATAATAATAATAATAATATTTTTGTATATATCCCTGTGCATGTGTATTGGAAATTACAGATATATTTTGAGGTGAAATGTGAGTTTGTCTCTGAGTGGCTGAAAGAAAGCTGGGGGTTGTGGGGACAAAGGCCAGCAGTCATGTTGAGTCCATGGTGTTGATTACAGCTCTGCATGATAGCGTGCAGAAATCAGACACGGACATCAAGAGTTCAATTTCGGTCAAAAAGTTCTGTATTCTTCTTCAATTAAAAAAACAACAACTTTGATGCGCTGTAATAACACAACTATATTTGATCTTTCGGGTTATCAGATGATAAGGCCTATCACCCTTAGACAGGCATAATGATCTTCACCCTCATTAAATCAGCAAGCGGGTTAAGTTGGTATGAGGGATTGTGCTATATAGAAGATATCAAACAAAAAATGTATATATATATATATATACACATTATTTTCTAACATGTAACTATATATATTGAAAAACATGGAAAGTATATTACCCTATAGTTTTCACAGAGCTTCATGACTCAGTATGCAAACTCAAATTTGAGACGCTCCATGTAAGCGCAAATAGGCAATCCAAAAAGGGAATTCAAATCACTGCCTCCCATGCAGGTGCAATTCTAAATCAGAAAGGGAGAGAGTGAAATCTCCATGGTTACTGTTCCCCACACTTAAGTATAATTTTCCATGTTTCTGTGTGATCAAAGAAACCATTCTCACATTGTACTCGACCCCAAATTACAGTCCAGCCTCCCACCAATAGTCTCCTCCACCAGGCGGTTCAATGCATTGAATTCAACTGTAGTTTGGTTCATTTCACATAACATAATTACTTGTGATTGGTTCTTTAAAATTAAACCTTTTTGAGAATTATTTTAACAAATTAGCAAATTTAATTAAAAAAAAAAAAAAAAAAAAAAAAATATATATATATATATATATATATATATATATATATATATAGTTAGAAATATCATGTTAAATATATGCATATGGTTATGTACAAAGGGAAAATATAATCTGTATATTTTAAGATTCTATTATAGTCAGTTTACATTAGTCCAAGTAGATTGCTCTGTGAACATACTGTGAGCCTGGAAAATTATAACTTAGATTACAAATCCAGAACTTGAAACCTCTGGCAAAGAAACGCTGTCAGAATGAACTAGGTATAACAAGTTTTAGGTGGGTTGATATAATATTTATTATTATTATAATAACTATAATAATTCTGTAAGGGACTGAATTCTCGTTTGTCTTATTGAAAAGGACATGCAGAAATAGGTTTTAACATACCATGACAGCAGTGAACTGAATCGATCTAATATCTCTTTGAATATCTGAACTTTGGTTCTGGGGACTAGACCAAATTCATGAATCACAAATTACAAACCCATTTGCAGGTTAATGTATTGTCAAAAGTCACTATGCACTCCCTCTAAATACAAACACAACGTGTACAAGTTTGTAATTTGTAATTTGGTTTGGTTGAAATTTTGATTTGTTTAGGCCTCTGTTGATTAAAGTTTTGAAATTTTGATAAAACATTCACAGACACACACACATAGATATAAAATAGAATATGATATATTTTTGTATTGTGAACTAAAATCTGAGGTTGTGTATTTCTGAATTATATGCTATAGCTTATGAGTCTATAGTTATTTTCTCTCATCAGTTCTGATACACGATGGTCACTGCTCTATGTAATGCTGAGTGCATTCTAATTTTCTGTTGAGTAATGTTGATATACACAATCTATATTTAATCAACCATGTACTTTAAACTTATTTGAGTTTTTCTCTTGAAAGAAGATTATTTTCCCTTAACATATCTTACTTTCCTCTTTGAGTTGCTTTTGCTTTATATATTTACAACAAGGACTAATGGCTTTGACATTCCAATATTTCTATTAAGAAGCTAAAATCACATTTCACATCTACTTACTGATGTTTTCTATTTCTATCTAACCACAACACATTAAGTAGCCTCTTTAATGCATTCACTCAGTCAAAGCAGTGTATCGTCACAATGTGTCTCTAACACGAATTAACAAATGGAAAAAACAAGTAATCACTGTCATTTGCTGAAGTACCCTAGTGTATACCGAAATGTGAAATGTGCGTTAAATCTGAAATTATTTTATTCTTTGAAACTCTTTGATAGGTCTGTGGTTTTTCTCTTCAAAACACTCAGATTATCAGTCAAGAAAGCCTGAGCACCCATTCCCTGTCCCCTACTAAAAGCCCATCCTTTACATGTGTTCAGTAACTTGTACGCTAATACGAATGTATCACCCACTGAAAATCCAGGTTATGATCAATTACATGTCTCGATTGTACCTTTGTGAAATATTATTATTATTATGTACAATTCTGCCCAAGAAATGTATTATTTTTTGGAGGAGGGGGAGAAGCACAGCAAGCTTTGGAGGACCACTTCTAGAGAATAATGATTATAGTGCAATCATTTTCATTAGAGCCGCTGATATTGACATTGAAGGCTAACATGTGCGAGAGCCCCTGTCAGAAGCTGTTAAAAGCTACCCCACTGCTGAAAGAGCTTAGAGCTGCTGTCTTAGATGGGATGTGAAGGAAGGAATTGTTATTATGAGATTTCACAGCCCATCATGGAATTTATGATAACACTGTGAACTATTATATACTGCCAGGCATGCGCTTATACATTATTTATATATATTTTGTGTTTTGACAAAACTACATTAAAAAATAAAAGGCTGAGGGTACAATGAATTGGATGATATTGAAATAGATGCCTTTTTCCCAGTGCGTATTCTTTTCGAAATTTGGTGACATTGCAGATTGTCCGTAACGGAAACTGCTGTGTACTCGGTAGAAATGTTTTCTAGGTTTTCAAAGAGAAGCACAATTTCTCCCCTTGATTGTACAGACAAACACTGCCTTCCACCATTTTCCCTACTTGAGCTGTAGATCTGAGATTTTTTTTAGTTTCATGCCTGGCAAAACACAACTTTTAGAATGCTAATTATGTGCATAAGTACAAAAATCCTTTTACATATCCCCACCTGAGAGCATAATATTAATTAAGAGACAAACATAACCTGCCAGACCATCTTAAGTTCTGTCTTTTTATCTAAAGCCCTGATTTTATTTCACCCACTGGTAGCAGACCTTCAGGGTCAGTGTAATTGGAAATTCCTATTGCCCATTAGGGTTTTAACACACATGTAATGCAACCATTGTAGAGAGTATGGGGTTTAAAAATTTGAAAGTATCCTCGTGATATGGATTTACAAGAGCAAATATCTGATTATATCTGAGGGGTAAAATGCCATTTTAATAATAACACCTTTAATTTAGATTAACTGACAAAGGGGGTTCCATCACAAACACATTTGTTAAAAAAAAAGATAAGCGTACATAATCACTATGAAGTGGTTCATGATGATAACCTTCAGTAATTGCCTTGCACCCTATCTGAAAGATAAATAGAGTGATGCAGTCATGGGAGTTAGGCTAGCTTTCCTTTTATGCACCCTGTGGCTTATTTACTTTGCTTGAAGCACGGTACTTTTTCAAAACCTTGACAGAATGTCACTGTAAGAAACAGATGCCATATATCTGTCTGTGAACATCAGTATATTCAAAGTGGCAATGGCAAATTAGTCCTATATGGTATAATGGTAAAAGTATGGTTTAGTTCTCATCAACCTGGTGAAAACAGTTATTTCTTTTCCTGAACTAGACTTACCCTGTATATAACCTGCACTGCGTATTGTGGGGTATATGTGTATTTTTTTAGTTTTCGATCAGCTCTTGGAATTTGTATTTTCATGAATAGCATTGTTTTGTGGTAATACAATATTCTGGACTCATCCTTGGTCCTTTTTTTCTATGGGTGTCTTATTATTTTCGATAATAGAAGCTTCCAGAGCTGATTCATGTGTAGTTGTTGTTGTTGAGGCCAGTCAATTTGCTCTGAATGAAAGAAATTAGGACCTACGAAGACAGCAGGTGATAGAAGCAGCATCAGCATCTGAGCTAACAGATAGGTAGAGCATCGCTACAGCCAAAATTTATATTTTGGAAGATATTATATATTAATTTTGGTCTAGCCCATGTGTATGTGTTAAATGAATTAGGGAATACACTTTCCTCTTGTTTAACCTTCCCGAAGAGTCCTGACTATGAATATCCACCAGGTTTCAATAACATCCTCACAGTGTTAGGGAGACCTTTTTAAATACAATGTTTCTGATTTCCATTGTCTGCTTCAAACTCCATCCATAAGGTTGGTCCAGTTATGTCCAGATTTTTGTGGATTGTTTAATTCTTTCAAATAATCAGAACCTCTCCCGGCCTTTCAGCTCTGATTACTTTATTGATTTTCGTGTTCTTTGGAATGAAACCCTTTCTCACAGGCTCCAAGCTTTGGCATCATTAATGGACAATAGGGTTTAAAGACCCATTGTTTGTATGTGCCTTTCATGAAATGTCTGCAGAAACTGGACACTATCTCATTACTGGTGTGTAAATGATAACGCAGCACACAATAGACCGTCTCTCTGACAAAGCAGCGTGAGTCTTGTTGCACCGTTCAGCAAACTCCTGTCATTTCATGATACAAGGTGAAGGTTAAGGTGAGTCAAAGACAATGGACTTCATTTCAGAATGGAATATGATTGGGTTATTGTTACTTTTGCAAATTAAGGTCATAAAACTATTACTAGTGCAATCTAAAGCTATTTTAAAATGCAAATGTGAACTTTTATACTGTTTAGTTGAGAACAAAGGAAAGGAAATTAAGCTCTGAAAAATATAAATAAAAATGTAAAATGTTGCGACTATTTCACATTGTATTTTTTGTTTCTAAATGTGATTTTTAAGGCACTTCTAGATTTTCTGACATTTACTATAAGGATACTTGAATAGCAAATGTAGCTGGTTTCACAAATCTTTATAAAACTCACTCCAGGCCTTTTTCAGTCTCAGTCTCAGAAAGAAAAGAAAAAAATACTTGAAATCTGTGCTTCACAAGTTAAAGATCCCAGTTGGTCATAACAGTGTAAGACCCTTTATTTATTGCAGTATGGCAGGACTGCTTGGCTTTCACAATAAAAAGCATCTATTCTCTTCCGTGTAATTTAATGATGACAAGTGATATTAGCAGTGATGTCAGCATTGACGTCAACCAGATCTAGCTTACAGCAGCTCCTTGACTGCTTAGCATTCAGATTCTGTACATGCCTTGACTGGAGGCAGACAGCAAATTGATCGTTATGGATTTGATGCATACTATTAAATGTTAAAACATTAGATGCTCTAAATATTATTATTATTATTATTGAATGGTATGGTGCTGTATATACAATTATATTCAATTTTCTAAACTATCGTTATTGTGAAAAATGTTATAGCTTGTTATCCATAAGACCCGTGAAGAGCACAAACTGACACTCCCATTTCCCACCCCCATTTTGTGAACCATTCTAAATTTCTAAAATATCAAATAAAAGGAGGAAGTACATGGCTAAGGAAAGGAGCAGTAAAAGATACATATTTCGTTTTCACTTAAATGTAATTGTATAAAATTGGAGCACATTTTGAAAAGTTCATACTGGACCAAATTTAGAACAAGACACTTGACAAGGATAATAATGGTTAAATGTATATGGTTCTTTAAATGTTTTTTAAACAATATTTCACTGTGGATAGATTAACTATATCCATATTAAAACATATCTTAAAAAATAAGATGAATTGTAATAAAGAATAGTAAAATACTACTAAAATACTACTACTACTACTACTACTACTACTACTACTACTACTACTACTACTATTAATAATAATAATAATAATAATAATAATAATAATAATAATAATAATAATAATAATAATAATAACAACAACAATAAGTATAGTAGCTCAATTGGATATACATTGCAATTTCAGCTAAAAGATACCCTTAATGACTCTGATGACTCTTCAGATCAAAGGCTCTATATTATTTATTTTCTATTTTTGATGAACTTAAGGTTTCTCAAAGCATGTAAGTGGCTGATGCTATTCATGGCTCCATGCACTGTACTTCATTAACTCAAGTAAATGGCAGCGGACAACATTATAAAGGTAATAACCGTTCGGGCAAAGGTAGGCAGCTCTGTAGGCAGCCTTGCAATGAAGTGACTAATGTTTTGTTTTTTTGTTTTTCTTGTTGTTGTTTGTTATTTTTAATCAAAACCACAAATACACTTTTGCAGTATTGCAGTGTACTCTGACCTTTGCTTTTTTACAGAGGAAAACATGATTATTTTTCTGAGTGTTTTGTTTTGCTTGTTTTTTAAATGTATTTCTCGCAGAAGGGCAGCTGGTTATCAAGCATAGTAGATTTTGCAGTAGAAGAGAAGCTATGAATTATCTGACACTATTCATTCCTCTGGTAGAGAATATGAGCTGTCTTTTATCACATTGGAAAGAAGTAACTGGAAGTTGATTTGGCAGATGCAGTGGTGTATTGAGTATTTTTAAGTCAGAACAAGCTGTAGCTTTATAGAGAGGATTATAGAATATTAACCTCATTAAGTCTTAGTAATGGCTAAAAAAGTATTCCTCAGGTGAATATCCTAGCTCTAATTATGCTGGAAGAAGTGGTAAACTTGATAGTTAGTGTAAAATCAGGATAGTGCAGTCCTGCTGGACAAGACCTGAAGACTCAGTTCCTAGTGTCTACCACTGAAAACTGGGGTTTGCTTGGACATTTATTATTCATTCAAGCTGCATTGACCCTTCTGCTTGCTTGGTGTTTTCAAAGCATAGTTATTTAAATAAGCTGACAGTTCTGTGCAAAGTCATTGTGTTATTCATGGATTTTCCCAGAAAGATGCTTTACAACCACACCCTACAAACCTCTTTCTTCATACTCTAGATGTCTAGATTTGAAATACAAGAGCACTAGGTCAATGTCAGTTTGAATTTCACTTAAGACCACACTGTTGTGTAGCTCTCTCTTTAGGTAGCCAACTTTTCCACATGTTAATAATACACTGATCCTTTATCATTTAATGTAAATATTGTACATTGACAGTGAAAATAAAACTATGATAAATGTTAGAATAAATGAAAGATAGCTGAATGATCAAAGAGACTCTGACCTCAAAGTTGTGCTGTTCTTAAGCCTTTATCTTTTGTAGAAATGTGTGTGTTTGGGTTTGTCTTCTGTCACAGTTGCTCTCAGTCAAGGGCGCGTACCTGTTATTTCAAGGCAGATTGAGACAACAGAATAAGGGGTTATTATTGTTGCCTTGACAACACTGAGACAGTTTTGAGTTTTTTAAATAACATAATTTAGCCTTAGCTTTGACATTAATTCTGTTCTAGACTGTTGTGGATCTGTTGACCACAGCATTGGTCTGTGATTTTCTGATAGGAGTTTTTTCTTTATTACTACTACACTAAATGTGTGAGAAACACTGTTTCAATGCTAACCATGCTAGCTAAAGCACTTTTTGCAGATAATGAAAAAATGTCAGTAATCATGTCAAGTAATATTTTGATTCTGAAGCTATTCTCTATGTTCTGATGTTACGTATTCAGTTGTCACAGGGGCGAGTTGACGTGCTCCTCCAAATAACATGAGCGTTGTAACAGAACTAATATTGTAATTTGTTGATATGCTATAAGCAAAATATACAGATAACATATACATACATACGCATTGAGGGTCTTATTAATGTCTACAACAATGCCATATCAACAATTAGACTCCAACCATACACTGACAAGATCAAGATCAAGGTGTATATCAAGAAGACCCAATCTTTCCAAAACCTTCCACGGCAACACTTAAAGAAGTGTTCGAGACTGGGAAGAGCAATTTATGATTTGCTGATGACATCCTCATCTTTGAAAAAACATCTGAAAACCTGATTCAAATTCACATATTCTTGCAAGTAAGGATAATAGACTCAAAATTAACTTGAGTAAAACTTCACCTAAGTAGTGTTAATAGATTTGTGAAAACCAAAATTATTGAAGATTATTTGAAGATAGATGTTTGAAGAAGTCGACAGTTATGTTTACCTTGGACAACAAATCAGTGCAAAAGGTCTTGTTCAGGAAATCAAAAGAAGATTGAAAATGGGATGGAGTGCATTTGGAAGAAACATATTTTTGATTGATACTGTTTTACAATACTGCATTTCCAGTTCTTTATAATTAGCCCCAAAAACATGACTCCATCCCAGGAAAGCCTTAGCAATTCTGTGTGCTTGATGACAGGCTTAGACAATCTCTTGTATTAAGAGTGTACATATTTAAGCAGTCTTGATGGTGATTACCTACTGGTTTGATTTATAATACCAGATGTTTAGCCTCCTCCTATCCTGATTGCAGGCTAATTATAAAGTGTGTAGTAATACTGTAACGTGACAACTTAATGTAGCACAGAGAAATATTACTTTGTACTGCACATTTTGGCCATCAGCAAAGTGACCAGAATGATTGTACGAATGATTCATACAGAAGGAAACAATTCTGGGTCATTAAAATGCATGTACCTAAATGTACATTTGCACAGTTGATCAACGTTAATGTTTTAGAGCCAAGAATTGTTCACTTCACTGTCATAATATGCAAAGAATATAATCTCCTCCCTACTCAACTCCTCACTCCTCTCTGGCAGTTTCCCCTCTGCATTTAAACAAACTGCTGTCATCCCACTCCTCAAGAAACCTACCCTTGACCGCACCTGTCCTCAGAACTACCGCCCTGTCTCCCTACTCCCCTTCCTCTCAAAGACCCTCGAGCGTGCTGTCCACCGTCAGCTCTCTGCATTTCTTTCCCATCACTCACTCCTGGATCTTCTGCAATCCGGCTTCCGCACAGCTCACTCCACTGAGACGGCTCTCCTGGCAGTCACTGACTCCCTCAGCTGTGCTCGCACGGCCTCCCTCTCCTCAGTCCTTATCCTCTTCGATCTCTCTGCAGCATTTGACACCGTCGATCACTCCATCCTCCTCTCCTGCCTCGCTGACTTTGGAATCTCTGGGACTGCTCTAACCTGGTTCTCCTCCTACCTCAGCGACCGGACCTACCAAGTGACATGGCGAGGTTCCTCATCCACCCCCCAACCTCTCCTCACAGGCGTACCCCAAGGCTCCATCCTGGGGCCCCAACTGTTCTCTCTCTACACTCAATCCCTGGGCCCCCTCATCGCATCCCCAAATCTTCCTGTCTTTTCCATCTTCTGACCCTCTCGTCCCCTCTCGCATCTCTTCCTGCTTGTCTGCTATCTCCGCCTGGATGCACTCGCACCACCTCAAGCTCAGCCTCTCCAAATTGGATCTCCTCTTTTTTCCCCACTCTTCCGCACCTTCTGCGGATCTCTCCATCTCAATCCCCTTGGAATCCGTCACACTCTCTCCTTCTTCTTCCGCTCGAGTCACCCTCGATCCTGCACTCTCATACACCCAGCACATCACCACGCTGACACGCACCTGTAGATTATTCCTGAGCAACATACACAGAATCCGACCCTTCCTCACCAATTACTCGACTTAGCTGCTCGTGCAGTCACTGGTCCTCTCCCGCCTGGACTACTGCAACTCCCTCTTGGCCGGCCTGCCTGCAGCTACTACCCGCTGCTCCAGCTCATCCAGAACTCTGCGGCTTGTCTGGTATTCTCTCTGCCCCGATTCGCACACGCTGCTCCACTGCTCCGCTCTGTCCACTGGCTCCCGATACCGGCACGCATTCAGTTCAAGACATTGACCCTCACCTACCGCTGTCTCGACCACACTGCACCAAGTTACCTGCAGACACTCATCTCTCCATACATCCCCTCCAGACCGCTGTGGTCCTCCTGTGCCAGAAGACTACCTCCTCTCCACTCCCCATCCTCCAGAGCCGCTCCTTCTCATCCCTGGCCACTAAGTGGTGGAACGACCTTCCCACTGAAGTCAAAACAGCAGAGTCCCTGACCTCCCTCCGGTGATTGCAAGACGCATCTTTTCAGACTCTACTTGTAATTTATTCATTCATTCTCCTGTAAGATTGCACTTATACAACGTTTTATCATACTACTTGCCTTGCGTTACTAGTACTTGTATTGTAATTTTGATTTCCCCTATGCTCCCTTTCCCTTGGCCTTTGACTGTGACCTAACATCTTGTCTGCATTCGGCATTTACAATCCAGGATGTAAGACCTCATATACTGTATACACTTGTGTAAATTGAAATTTGTAAAATGTATTATGGTTTGAATTGCACTGTAATTTGTAAACTGGAATTTGTAATGTTTTATGCCTTGAACTGCACTGTATTTTTGCACTTTGTAAGTCACCCTGGATAAGGACATCTGCTAATAAATAAATAAATAAATAAATAATAATGAAGTGTTTGTGCTGTAAGATTTTTCATTTAGGAAACTTTTGTTATTAAGTTTGAATATTGAGATTTCATAGTTTTTTATTTGCATTCTATAAGTAAGTCAGTTTTTACCTATTAACAGCACTCACCATCTGTGAGGAGCTGGGAACTTTTTCATATCTGAATCTGTGGAACTTTATGCATTAACATGATTTAAAATTTCTGTATTTAGCTACCACAACAACATAATGTCACTGGTACAATACTCTTACCTCCCATTCTTATAGAAACTATTAACATTATGTATCAAGTGGGCTGATATTTATGAATGTATCTTTACAGTCAGGTCCCAGCTGAATACACTGTCAAATTGAGGAGTTATTTTATTTTGAGTTTTACATTTATAACTTTCTACTTACCATTTGGTGTTACAAATTTGGTCATCAGATATAAGCCATAGCTGATATTATTCAAATGTTTTTTCAGAAATACCATGAAGTCTAAGCATTTGAACACAGTAAATCTGGTTACATTTTTTTACTAACTAGAACTAAATATAATCTTGTCAGATTAGAAGACATGCTTAAATTTAAGACCTTGACCCGATGTCTTTAATAACTGAGGTGTTTAGTCATCAGAAAGCTCAATAAATCCTTCTTAAAGAAATCTGCATTTTTACAAAGACACGTTTCGTGCCTTATCCTGACTGTTTCTGAAAGATAAGGTTTAAAATGCTGAAGAATATAATCCAGTATCTGTTTTCATAACAACAGAGGAGCACAGCAATACATCTTTGTAGCAAGATGTGCTCTGACATCATCACAAGGTTCCGAGGTTTGAATATATTATACGTTAGAATTATACTCTTCTGTTTATGGACAGGATGTGCAGAGTCATTCACTGGTAACTGTCATGAAAGTTACCCACCACTTACGTTTCTATTTCTTTTTTGTCTTTTAGCTTTGCAATGGTGGATCTGTTACAGATCTTGCAAAAGGTTTGCTGAAGCGAGGAGACAGAATGGACGAACCGATAATTGCCTACATCTTACATGAAGCCCTTATGGTAAGAAACAGAACCGGTGTTTGTGGTGTGATTCTGATTGTTTCCTTAATGGAGTCACAAGCACCCAACTGATATCCATTTCATTTTTTTTTTTTTTTAAACTGGACATTTTCAGAACCCTCGAACACAGTCTGACTTCTTGTTTTACATTCACAGCCTCTCTCCCTTATGTCCTTTATTGTGACTTTCTCTATGTTGCTTTTGCAAACAGTAATAAATCAGTATTATAAATCAGGAATTCAAACTAAATGCCTGTTGTTGGAGCTCTTTGTAAAACATTGTGGTTATGAATATTGCACTTGCCAAGGGTCACAGTGGATTCAAATTTAAAACTAGTAAACTAGATTGTCTAAGCTGGTGGTTTGCACATGTACATTGGCCTGATCCATCAAGATTTTACAGGAGAGGCTGCATGTATTCACTCAGGGTATATTTGTTCAAAGAGGGCAGTATTTAAATGGAGGATTGATATCCCAGTTTATACCAGTGGTGCCATGCAGACATGGAAAGAGAGTCAGAGTAATTAATCTCTGGAACCTATTCAGGACCTGTGGGCAATTTTCTGTTGATCCCTGCAAAATTATCCTAATTAACCCCTTACCCAGAACCCATACCTAGGACCTCACTGCATCATGTTTGCACTTGTTACCTTGAACTAATATGAATGCTATGCATTTTGTATTAATTGTACTTCTGCACTTTTATAATGCTAGCATTGAATTTTGTATTGATTTATATTTTTGTACTTTTTTAATGCTAAGTTGACCTGGATGAGGGTGTCAATAAATTGCCAATAAATAAATAATAACAGTAATAAAATAATAACCTCTGCATACAGATGGTAAACCTGCAGTTCAGAGCCATAGTTCATATACACACAATACATTTTTTATACTAAAATTTTGCACATGCTCTGTGAGTTATTTGTAAGTAGGGTGCTTGTTTGCTTACATAGAGCCTCCACACTCATTTACGCTTCTAATTATAACCTGTCGCCTACGAGACAATTGACTAACATTTAAAAGTCAATTTGATACCTTTTGCCTAAATTCTGTTTAACTGGAAGATGACTTTAATGGAGATGAGGTTGAACAATAAACCCATCCTGAATACCATGGCAACAGAAAGCATTTTTAGGTTCAATTTTCACCTGTGCTGCTCATCAGAAATACACCATAGGATGTTGATAGAGTTTCACCCTGGCCTGACTCACATAATAAGACATTATAGATGATACCATATCTGAATATCTGAATTGATTTGTATTTAGGATATTTGTGGTATCAACATCAATCACCTACTGATTTAAAAAATTACCTGGATACAATTAAGGCTAAAATGTTTTGACAGGCTTCTCTTTCATCCTTCAGGGTCTTAAGCATTTACATGATAACAAGACCATCCATCGTGACGTCAAGGGCAATAACATCCTACTAACAACGGAGGGAGGAATTAAGCTTGTGGATTTTGGTATGTGGTTATTAGCATGGAGCTGATAGGTCAAAGCCATTAGTGTCAGGCACTTTTCAGAGCTAATTGCATACAATCTTTAAAGCACGGAATACATTAAAGGGGGCAAGGTGGTGAGAGAAAATACGAAAAGAGTCTGTATAACCGCTCATCTGGATATGTGGGTTCTGCATATTACTCCTGAAGAACAGACACATTTAAAGGATTTAGGTCTGTCTGTCCTTTTCTTTTCCTCATTTTTTTTTAAATTATCTTAGTTACAGTATACTGTGTATGCCAACATTCATAAATATATGTATTATTATTATTGTTATAATATTTTGTATATCATGTCAAATTACCATTTATTTTAAGGAATTGTGGTTAATATATATAGAATAGTGTATATACATTCTATTGAACTGTTGCTACGAAGGAGGTTTCAAGTACTTTAGATATGGTCACCAGGACTTTTTTTTTTTAATGTACTGCTTTATTTTATTCCATCACAAGACAAAGCAATGTACTTTGTGCTATTTCTTGAGTACTTTTAAACATCCCATTTTGTTCCTGTCTGTCAGCATCTATATAAATAAGTGCCCACAGAGACAGTGAGTGAAACTGACTATCCAGACCTTTACATAACACACTACCTAGCAGGCCTGCAGTGTGAGAGAGAGCTCACACAGAAAAAGTTAAGCAGCAGAGAAACTTTACATGTTTCTGCATTATTTGTAGAACTGTCATTACACGTGCATTCAAACCATTTGAAAAAGTAATTGGATTACACAAAACTATCCTTATTACAGTTGTGTAGATTTCTTTCAAATACATTTCTTAAAAAATTAAAATATATATATATATATATATATATATATATATATACTGTGCAAACTGAAACAGAAACAGCTGTGCCATCAGCTCAGAATTGGCAGAAAACAGTGGGACCTTGGTACACCCATCTACTGTCCGGAGAAGTCTGGTCAGAAGTGGCCTTCATGGAAGACTTGCGACCAAAAAGCAATACCTCCGACGTGGCAACAATGCCAAGCGACTCAAATATGCACGAAAACACAGGAACTGGGGTCCAGGCAAATGGCAGCAGGTGCTCTGGACTGATGAGTCTGAATTTGAAATATGTGGCTGTAGCAGAACGCAGTTCTGGGCTGGAGAGCGGTACACGAATGAGTGTCTGCAGGCAACAGTGAAGCATGGTGGAGGTTCCTTGCAAGTTTGGGGCTGCATTTCTGCAAATGGAGTTGGGGATTTGGTCAGAATGAATGGTCTCCTCAATGCTGAGAAGTACAGGCAGATACGTATCCATCATGCAATACCATCAGGGAGGCATCTGATTGGCCCCAAATTTATCCTGCAGCATGACAACGACCCCAAACATACAGCGACAGTCATTAAGAACTATCTTCAGCGTAAAGAAGAACAAGGAGTCCAGGAAGTGATGGTATGACCCCCACAGAGCCCTGATCTCAACATCATCGAGTCTGTCTGGGATTACATGAAGAGAGAGAAGCAACTGAGGCTGCCTAAATCCACAGAAGAACTGTGGTTAGTTCTCCAAGATGTTTGGGCCAACCTACCTGCAGAGTTCCTTCAAAAACTGTGTGCAAGTTTACCTAGAAGAATTGATGCTGTTTTGAAGGCAAAGGGTGGTCACACCAAATCTGGATTTGATTTAGATTTTTCTTCTGTTCACTCATTTTGCATTTAGTTAATTGATAAATATAATTATTAGCATTCTTACTTTACAGCATTTTTTCACACCTGCCTGAAACTTTTGCACAGTACTGTATATATATATTTTATATATATATCAGCCATAACATTATGACCACCTTCCTAATATTGTGTAGGTCCCAAAACAGCCCTGACCCATCGTGGCATGGAGTCCACTAGACCTCTGAAGGTGTGCTGTGGTATCTGGCACCAAGACGTTAGCAGCAGATCCTTTAAGTCCTGTAAGTTGCGAAGTGGGGCCTCCATGGATCGGACTTGTTTGTCCAGCACATCCCACAGATGCTCGATTGGATTGAGATCTGGGGAATTTGGAGGCCAAGTCAACACCTTGAACTCATGATTCATCAGACTAGGCCACCTTCTTCCATTGCTCCGTGGTCCAGTTCTGATACTCACGTGCCCATTGTAGGCGCTTTCGGCAGTGGACAGGGGTCAGCATGGGCACCCTGACTGGTCTGCGGCTACGCAGCCACATACGCATCAAACTGCGATGCACTGTGTGTTCTGACACCTTTCTATAAGAACCAGCATGAACTTTTTCAGCAATTTGAGCTACAGTAGCTCATCTGTTGGATCGGACACACGGGCCAGCCTTCGCTCCCCACGTGCATCAATGAGCCTTGGCCGCCCATGACCCTGTCGCCGGTTCACCGCTTTTCCTTCCTTGGACCACTTTTGATAGGTACTGACCACTGCAGACCGGGAACACCACACAAGAGCTGAAGTTTTGGAGATGCTCTGACCCAGTCGTCTAGCCATCACAATTTGGCCCTTGTCAAAGTCGCTCAGATCCTTACGCTTGCCCATTTTTCCTGCTTCTAACACATCAACTTTGAGGATAAAATAATGATAACAGGATCATCAGTGTTAATCACTTCACCTGTCAGTGGTCATAATGTTATGGCTGATCAGTGTATATATATATATCAGTGTATTCATTTCTGAACTTGGAGTGGTCTCTTAATTGTTTCCTCTGGAAACAATTAAGAGACCACTCCAAGTTCAGAAAACAATGTTAAGTGGTTTTCCAGAGCTGTATATTGATACTATTTAAACACTCAAAGTGGCCATTAATGTTTAAAATCACCCAAATACAGATTAATCTGTTCTGCATTCACCCACTAATTAAACATATGAACATGTATTAATCTATAATTTTAATTACCACATGATTCAGATTCCTTCCTGGTTTAATATTATTTTAAAAGGCAGCATTTACAGATAATCTTATTTCTGAATCAGTGCTTTTCAATCTCTAACCTCCAATCTATAATTGATAGTCTTACTTGAAGATCTGCATTAGAGCAAAAGTATAAATATCATTTAATTGCTTTGTAGAATAAAATACTAGAATCGTGGGAAATACAGAGTACTTTCGGGCAGATAACGATAGTATGGATATAAAGTTCATGTTCGTTGAGGACTGGGTATGATCTGAGTTTAGTAATCTTTAGCAAATTATAGAACAGTACTGTCACACAAGAGGCTAGATCAGATTATACTCACTGATGACTTCACTTCAAATAGCTTAAAAGACCAAGGGCCGGATTACATCAAAACTTTGACTCACCCGCTAATTGCAAATGACAAACCTAAACATCATAACAGTTACATTTATGATTAGAACAAAGCAATATCTTACAAATATGAAGCTGTAACTGAGTTCAGTTTTGTAGTTTCCTTTTAGCAGGTGGGTCAAATTTGTGTGTGTGTTCTATTTTAAAATTAGTAGCTAAAGAAGTACTCTGGGGAAAAATGTCTCCTTCAAACCTTATCCGTTGTGTAAATTGTACATTCTCATATCTCCTCCTAGGTAATAGACCTTTCAAAATGTCTCCACATTTCAATGCAAAACCCAGAGCTGTCAATCTGGTATATTATTTATTATTTCTGGTTGTGTTTATTTTTTATCCTGATGAATACAGCATTGTGTTTCATCTACCCGTTCATTGTGATAACAGCAGGAGACCACAAAGACCTCTATTAATACAACACACAAAACTGGGTTGTTTTACATGTGTCCAGCCTGTGATTACAGTGTTAGAAGGGACACAATTTAACAATATATAAATTCACAGACTCATTATTAATGTGGGTTAAGAAAAAAATATTTCAAAAGGGACTGTCAGAATAAGTCAAAAGACAATGATAAAGTCACATAGACATTAAAATGTTATAAAATGGTTATGTAGCCTACTACGTCTTCAGCTGTAATTGTCTGAATTACAATTTTCAACACATTAAGACTGAATGCTGTGCTATGAGACATACCGAAGGTGCTTGGATTAGGGCTTTTAGAGCACATGGCCAGTATGCCATGCATGCACAGTGTCACACTGTGATAATCTGAAGTGTGAAGCAAACCGTTTTGTATTGAGTGCACGACTGACTGAACAGCTGAATTGATAAAACCCCCGCAGTGACTCATCTGAGAAAAATAAATTCTGGAGGAAAAAAAGGGTTTTCAATTTATTCATGAATATTCTAATTGAGAGTGTTATCATTCTGATAATTATTAAAGACTGCCCCAAGGCATGGCTTGTAGCTAATGTAGTGGAAAGCAAAAGGCCAAAAGAACATATCTGCTGATTTCGAAAATAGTTTGGAACATTGTGCCAGCCTTGACAATTACGCTGCCAGTAGATTTCCATAATCGTTTCTGATCACTGTTGCTTTTCAGATTCAAGATGTTGTTTTTATTCATCAGTTAAAGCTATCAAATAAAATTTGACAAATCTTCCTTACTAAAATTCTCAGCACCATTATATTATATTTATTAATGAGTTAAAATCTCTTCTGTCCAGGTGAATTGAACTATTTTCTATTCACAATAACAATTCACAATATCTCTGAGCAGTGTATTAGACTGGATTTTGTTTTAAGTCTGGTAAATCCACTTCAGCAACTTTGAAATCAGTATATTAAGGTAAATTCTCAGCAGTAATACACCCCATAACACTTATAATTAACTAAAGTGCTCATACTTGACATTGTGAGAAAGAATGACATCAATGCTTGGATCATTGATGCCATCAGGATATTTGCAAGTTAGATTCGGACTGTCCTCATATAGCCCTGTAGAACATACTGCAGCTTTTCATGGTTATTTGTTTGGATTTAAATCAGGACTTCAGAATTGCCACTGCAGATTTTCACTACAATTTTCCAGAAACCACAAATTCGAAGGCATTGTTTCATGCTGTGTTCTGCCAGATGAAAGCAACACCACATTAATGCAGTTATAATCCATTTAAAGCAATGTGTAAGGGTGTTTACATTTTAGTAGGATCTCATCTTTCTTTAAGTTTGCTTTTGGAATCTGAACTTCAATAGAGACCCAGAGAGACAGCAGCTAACTGCCCAGTTCTTTCAAACTCACTGCTTTGTCTCTTGTAATATCATGGAACAGATGTAGGCAACTGACACATGTCCTCCAAATTGTACACTTGATAGCACTTTACTTCTTTTCAAATTGAAGTCTCTGGGCACAAACAATGGAAATACTTACATTTAGGATGGGTGAATGCAGTTCCAATTCATAAGATTGTATTCTGGAGACACAGGTGTGTGGCAAGCCCAGGAAACTTTGCCTAACTTCAAGCTCATGTAACCCCAACATTGCTCAGCTGGCTCCTGTTACCCCATAATATATACTGGTCACCTGCTCCATAGAACACATTCAAACCACTGGTGTCTGGACAATACAGCCCAGCCTGTGCTTTTTTGTTGAGGAACTGTTGAGCCCCATAAGAGTCTCTGAAGTAAATGCTCTTTTAAAAACACAACTTATTTATTTTGCTGTGCCTTTTTATTATATAAATATAATTTATATGTAGTAATAGTTTAATTCTTACTTTGGATATAAACATGACATACTTCCATGTCATCACTATGAATCACATAGCCTAATTTAAATTTCACTTTATTTCCATAAATGACTTTTTGGGCCTCAATGCAAATGTTGTGTTTATATTCTGGTAAGCCTCCTTTGATTTTGTAATAATTTGTAATGCAAAAATGTGCATAATTTGCATATTAGTAATTTAATGTCTATATTTTGTTGCCTGTATGTGTTAAGTTCTGCAATAGGCAGTGTTAATATATATGGAGAGCGCTGTTAGCCAATGCTGGGGCTAAAGAAATACTTTAAAATTACATATTCTCATCAAGCAGTAGTGTGTACTTTTGTGTACTGATGTACTAACAATTTACTGATTTCTCCCCATTCATATATACACCGATCAGCCATAACATTATGGCCACCTGCCTAATATTGTGTAGGTCCCAAAACAGCCCTGACCAGTCGTGGCATGGAGTCCACTAGACCTCTGAAGGTTTGCTGTGGTATCTGGCACCAAGACGTTAGCAGCAGATCCTTTAAGTCCTGTAAGTTGCGAGGTGGGGCCTCCATGGATCAGACTTGATTGTCGCGCACATCCCACAGATGCTCGATTGGATTGAGATCTGGGGAATTTGGAGGCCAAGTCAACACCTTGAACTCATGATTCATCAGACCAGGCCACCTTCTTCCATTGCTCCATGGTCCAGTTCTGATGCTCACATGCCCATTGTAGGTGCTTTCGGCAGTGGACAGGGGTGAGCATGGGCACCCTGACTGGTCTGCAGCTACGCAGCCCCATACGCAACAAACTGCGATGCACTATGTGTTCTGACACCTTTCTATCAGAACCAGCATTCACTTTTTCAGCAATTTGAGCTACAGTAGCTCGTCTGTTGCATCGGACCACACGGACCAGCCTTCGCTCCCCACGTGCATCAGTGAGCCTTGGCCGCCCATGACCCTGTCGCCGGTTCACTGCTTTTCCTTCCTTGGACCACTTTTGATAGGTACTGACCACTGCAGACCGGGAACACCCCACAAGAGCTGCAGTTTTGGAGATGCTCTGACCCAGTCGTCTAGCCATCACAATTTGGCCCTTGTCAAAGTCGCTCAGATCCTTACGCTTGCTCATTTTTCCTGCTTCTAACAGATCAACTTTGAGGACAAAATGTTCACTTGCTGCCTAATATATCCCACCCACTGACAGGTGCCATGATAACGAGATTATCAGTGTTATTCACTTAATCTCTCAGTGGTCATAATGTTATGGCTGATCGGTGTACACTAAGGTGTCTTAATTTTCTAATTAATATTGTATGCATTTGAAACTACTGTCCTGTCCAAACTATTCCAGAGCACAAAAAACTATTGTTATTATTAAGCATTTACACTTTACATTATTTGACACATTTTTTTTTTACTTCAGAAAAAAGTAACTTTTCCTAAATTCCTTGATTAGCATCCCAAATGACTTGTGTCAGAGGGTACACAATTCCAGTCCTGGAAGATGGTTTTCATTCCACCTTATTACAGCAGAGTTTCAACTCTTTATTGGCCTAATTTGATCAATATAACAGGAATTGCCAGTCCCGTTGTTCAGAGTGACCTAGAAAACCTGCTGTATTCTGGAACCCTGATTTAAGTGACACTTTACAACTGTGAAAAATGTGAAAAATAAAATAACCGGTGTAGACATAACCTTGTTTTTCAGAAATATTATGAAAGTATTGTTTTTCTACATTTTGGTAAGGTTTTATTATATACAGTAATGATTGGCAACTATAGTCTCAAAATCTTATAAATCAATACATGTGGATTATGGAAGCTTTAGAAACCAAAATTCATTCCCTAAAACCATTCTGCAATAGTGGTACTGTATAATACACCGTAGGGCTTACACTTGTTTAAGTCTTAAAATTAAATCTGTTAAGCGAAATACAAATGCACCATAATAAAAGGTTCAGTGTAAATGTTTAATATCTGACGATTAGTTTTGGAATACATTAATACAATGATAGTTGTACATGTTATGCTGCTCTTCAATCCAATGCACTGGTCTTATCCAGGGATGCACTCATGTGGCACACTTTTTTTTCTTATCCTCCAGAGTTTTTATATTTGCTCCTTTCTGTGTATGAATTAGATGAACATTGTCTCTTGGTCTGATAGGAGTCACAGCAGAGCCCTCTAGCAGCTGGAACAATGTGAGAGAGATGTCCTAGTTATTTGCTTGTGTCACAGGAATTCTGTATCATGAGATTAGTGATGGCTCTGAAGGATTATACTGCATTTGAAATGTGTTACAAATTTAACTTAGTACCGGTAATTCCTACAGAATCTTCTTTTGGCACCAAATATCACTGTTTTACTGTGGTATATTTAACTGTTGAAAGCACTAGGAGCTCAAATAAATAGATCCTTACACTATGACAAAGCATAATTAAACTAAATTGGATTAATTAAAATACTGTGGATTTAAATTAAGAAATCTTTATTTTCAAAGGGTGGCAAATTGGAGTATTGGAGTATCTGGAGTTGTGGTTAGGGCTCTGAAATCTGGAGGGGAGGGTGGTGGATTCAATCCCAGGTGGGAGGCACTGCTGTTGTACCCTTGAGCAAGGTACTGTACCTAGATTGCTCCTGTAAAAACCCAGCTGTATAAATGGGTAATTCTATGTAAAATAATAATGTGATATATTATAACAATTGTAGGTCACTCTGGATAAGGGTGTCTGCTAAGAAATATTACAATAATAATGTATTCATTTAAAACATAAAATAAAAGCTCTGTGGAGGAAGGGTTTATGAACACAAATATGGTTTCACTTAAACACTATGTGAAATATGTTACTGGTTTAAGTCGTTTAAATATGTATCTGGACCTCATCTGCTTTTATACATGCTAAAATGTAATGTAAAATTGATAAACACATAACATTCTTGTCAAATGCATCTATATTTTTAAATATATTTAATCACAATACTCCCCTATTTCTGATGCAATGCATGAATATGATAAACATATATCACTCACATTCTCCTGTTCACTATAAACAACGATTTGAATGTCAAACCTTTTCTTTCCTTAAAACTCCAATTACCAGAATGCATTGCAAAATCTGTTTAGTCTGCAAGTATCACTTGGGTTACTAGTTAAAAAAGAAGAGTAATACATTTTCTCGCTTTTGTTTTTTCTTAATCCTGAATTTTGACATGGTTTTCAACATGGTCTTTTTCAAGAAAACGTTTATTTGAGTTATATTAAATAAAGCTCAAAAGTAAAACTATAGAATATGGACCAGCCATCACTCAGGGAGGAATTCCTTTTGGACGAAGTTTAGAGATGGCTTGAGTGTTGTGTTTGAGCATGGCAGCAAGTTTAAAGAGACTGACATGCTGCTGTGAAATAATCATTTAAAATCTAAAATGGATATACACACACTCACACATTAAACTTTGCATCAGTTACCTGTTATCTGTGTATAGATTATTCAGTGCAACTGCACATTACAGCTGAGTTTTTCTCTTTGTTTAGGTGTTTCTGCCCAACTGACAAACACTCGCCTCCGCAGAAATACTTCAGTGGGAACACCTTTTTGGATGGCACCAGAGGTATGTAGCAGCTTATATGGTCACTGTTTTTATCTGAGAAACTTCATGCTTAAGAAAGGATGTTTGTCTACCTTTCAATCATAGAGAACACCGCTTATTTCAAAGTTATGTGTTGACTTATCTACCATATTTATCAAGCAAGGATGCATATTTACAGATAGGGGTTCAGTGAGGGTGCTTTTATTGTGCTAGTTTCAGATGTAGGCATTTTGGGTTGTAGCAACATCAAGAACTTAAATGTGTTGTGCACATCTTGTTAATTGATGAGATGGGTGTTATTTCAGTCTCTGATGATGGGAACCTGAAATAAATATGTGATATGTAGACATGTATGAGCTGGGGGCAGGTTTTATTTGTTCTGTTTCAAAAGAACTTGTATTTAAAAACAATGTTGTGTTGTGTTTGGTAGATCAAAGGTAGAGAAGCCTTTATGACTGAATACACTCTCGTGCAGCTCCTAAGTGTTCAAGGCCTTGGGCAGTGTCATTCTAACCTCTTGTCTGCGAAACAATCTGAATACGCAGTTCATATAGATTTCCTTTTTTGTTTTCTCTTTGTTAGAATCAATAAAAACGCAAAACAATGTAACACTAGAACATATATACATTTAAAATTGAATTTCATTGTTCATATTTGTAGGGATTTTGTTTCCTCCTCTGGCACTTTAAAATGTATTTTGGTACAAGGGGAAATTCCAGTTTAGTAGAAAGAGCTACTACTGTGTTCATGTTATTTCATGTTAATTCATAAAAAATAAAATATAATTAATTACATTTTGTTCATGGATGAATCTGCTTTTAATCTTCAAATTGTGGCTTGATTTTGTACTATTTCACAATTTCTTTTTGTCCTTAAGTGATGCTGTGTAAGTGGTTTATGGCTTGTTTATTGTATCCATTTTTTTAAGTGGACATAGCAACCAGGATTTTACCTGTGGGTCATCTGATCTGAACTTTACATAAATGCTTTGTTTATTAAAATCGGGACTTGAGAGAGAGCCTAGGCATGTGATAGGTATGACAACAATTTTGAAACTGGAGTGTGAAGAAAAGGGTGGTGTAAACGATCCCAGAGTGAGGAATACACCTGTGAAGGAAAGAACGTTTGCTGTGGTGATTACTTTTCAAGTTAGCTGGATGGTCCATGCATTTCCATAAATATTTTTGGAGTCACAGCTGCACCAAAAAGAAAAAAAAGAAAAAGCCTACAAGCTTTAGTGTAGTGGAATTATCAGCAACAGACTGATTCTGGAATCTCAATCTGAATTCAATGTAAGATCAAAATCACTTTGTTTGTAGAAGTTCAGAGTAACATCTGATGTGTTAAGTTGGAAAGATGCATCTGAAGTCAGACCCTCGTTTCGTTGTATTTCAGCATGTGGACGTTGGTTGAGTTGGGATATTTTATATCTACAGTTTTCTTGCTTCTACAAGAATAATGCCATTAAAGTTCCTTATTAGCATTGTTTACATAAACATGTATATGAAGGGATGACTTGGATTTAGCCTTTTTATTAAAGAAATGTGTAGAAAATCATTACTTTAGTAAGGCAATTATTTTGTAATTGTGTACTTTGTTATCAGTATTTGTATGAATTTGGCATATGTTCAGAGAAGTTTGTAAATCAGTGCTATTTGTCCTTCAGTTAATTAATTTTTTAACTTGATCTTAAATAGAACCTCTGTTATTTCTTCAGAGTTGTTGACTTTTTGTTTCATTCTTTCTTTGAAAATGTTGATTTGGTGATGGTAGATGGTAGTGCTGTACCTGGCCCTCTTCTTTCCACACTATATCCTCTACTTCAAGATGTAGCTGTTTTTAATCTGGCAGTTCTTTACCATGTTTAAGCAACTTAATGTCATATGTTAGCAAAACATTTCATTGACAAGAATGGTATGATTATTCTGGAATAACTTGTTATGGGATCTCTCTTTCCTTTGTTTGTGTTTCAGGTAATTGCATGTGAGCAGCAATTAGATTCTACTTATGATGCTCGATGTGATGTGTGGTCGCTTGGTATTACTGCTATTGAGCTAGGAGATGGAGACCCACCACTTGCTGACCTGCATCCTATGAGAGCTCTCTTTAAAATACCAAGGTAACATGAATCATATTATATAATATTTATGTATTTATTTTACATGGATTGGAACCTTTTCAGGCTTTATACTTCTACTTTTTATACTCCTACGCCATGAACTTACTGTACAAATCTGTAAATCAAAACTGTAAGTCAATAGCAGATAACATAATTTAATAAATGGTACAATTTTTGTTTTAACTGGAAAAGTATCAAAAGGGTGAAATTCAGTTCAAATTAGTTGCAACATATCCTCTGTATTTACCATTTAAATTATTGTATGCAAAACAAAACTATGAAAATGTTCAGATTGAATAAGCAACACAAAGTAGCCATATTTGCATACATAATAACAAACATCACAGAGCTGCACTATTTATTTTCTGCCATTATTTCAAGCATGTTATTAAAAACAGGATATTTGTAGGCAAATTAACTAACTTCGGAAGTTAAATTAAAGAGATAAGCAAATAATTCATTTTATATTGCTCATTTGATTCAGTGTGTGCAGACAGAAGAACTAAGATTATATAAGACTACACCAACACATCCATACCATTTATGTTATTGTTTCTTGCTTTTAAAATGAAGCCATTAAGAAGTAAGCATGTGACTTTGGAATGTACATCATTTTGCACACAGTCTTTGTGGCATTGCGGTTTACAACTTGCATTACAGTTTTTGGAGAAAACTGTGATGGGAAATACATGATTTCTATCTTGCCAAAGAGCCTTTCTCTATTGATAACAATATGTTAAAAACAAACTATATAAACACCCATACATTCTTAAAATCTTTCCTGCAAATATGCACTCCCACTTAAATCCCCTCCATAATTCAGCATATTCAAAAGGCAGAAACAGCATGTACTAAAAACAGCTTTTCGTTTTTAATAGCTTTGTTTCGCTTAGTACGGCTTAGTGTTTATACAGCACTCTGCCTTTCGGCCTCTTCTGATCCTGATCCCTCCCCAGAAAAATAGCCTTTATTTCCTGGCTGTCATGAATTTGAGTATATTCAGCAGCACAGCAATGTCAAGTATGCTAGCTTGAAGCCTGAGTCATTTGTTTATTTTTTCCTTTTAATTGGGTCACAAACCACTGCTGCAGCTGTGCTATCCTTTGATAGGGGGCCATGTTTGAGAGGACTGATCACACAGCCGTTGTACAGCCTCTATCACGTCTCTAGATCAAGTAACCATTAGTTTGGATTGCTGTTCTAATTTATGCTTCATTTGTTCCATAGGTTCTGTAGTACATCTAGTTAGTGAATTAAATACAGCTTTGTTTTTTTTAATTCATCGTAAAAGCTGGACAAGGACTTAAAATAAGTTAATAGATACTCATGTTTCTCTCTCTGTATAGTCACCTCGAAAACTATTTACACCCATGATAAAGATGAGCAAAACAGGCTGTATAAAATACACAACAATGGCAATTATCTATATTTTACGCTCACAAATATGGGAAAACTATCTTTATTTTATACTAATACAATTTCGCAGAGATAATGTTTGTTTATAAATTAATTAATTCATTTTTTTTTCTCAAAATGATAGGTGTCAAAATTATTGGCACTCCTAAAAATGTGTATACATAAAATCAAACAAAATGAAATCTGCATTAACATTCTACTTTTATAAGTACATCTCAGTCTTGAGAAACTCTTTGGCCATGCACACCAGCGGTTGGGTTTGGTGTCCAAAGAAGAACGCTTATGCAGAAAACCTTCTGTAAAATATGGTGGTGGGTCTTTGATGCTAAGGGGCTGTTTCAATTCCACTGGTCCTTGTTAAGGTCAGCGGCATCATGAACTCTATCAAGTACCAGGACATTTTATCCAAAAACCTGGTTTCTCTGCCCTGAGGCTGAAACTGAAACCACAAGTGGATCTTCCAGCAAGACAATGACAATGCACACATCAAAATCCACAAAGAAATGGTTAATTGACCACAAAATCAACATTTTGCAATGGCCATGTCAGTGTCCGAACCTGAATCCCATTGACAACCTATGGTTTGAATTGCAGGGCAGTCTATGAGCGTAGACTGAAGGCTATTGAGCATCTGGAAAGATTCTGTATGGAGGAATGATCTAAGATCCCTTCCAATTCATAAAAGATTATAGAAAAAGGATCAGTGCCATTTTCCTTGCAAGCTGACAAAATTAAGATAGTATAATGTAAACCACTTAAGTTACATAACAAATTCTAATCAACTCTAAGGTTATATAATTCCAGAAAGAAAAAAGAAAAAACAATAATCCTAGCATTCACTACAGATTAATAAAAAATGTATCTACCTTCTGGGGGGGAAACATTTGAATTCATTGTAGTATAGTGAACGCAAACAAAAGGCGATTTATTCAATGTAAAATGTATCTCTGCTTCTTGGGCTTCACCATTCACAGCCGCTCTTTCATCGTGGCTGTGAGCAAATACAGAAAGATTTATCCCATTAGAGAAAGATTGCATTCATCTCAACCCTTGAGCATCCAGCAGGCGTTCCCTTTCGTTTCTTTTGGTTCATTTATTGGCATACCTCTCGGAGACTGGTTTATAGTCTGAACACTTGTGAACCAGATTGCCTTAAATAATCTGACATATGCAGCCTTGATCTCGATAAGCAAAAGATGTATGCCACCCATTTAAGCAATTAATTACTGCCAGCAGAAACGGAAATAATGGACAGGCACAATTCTTCATTGGCATTCAGTAGGATCCAAGTGTATTGTGTGCCATACCGGTGCAAAATAAACTATTTTTAAAAGCAATTTAGACAGTATTGCAAATTCTATAAAATTCATGTCATTGTTCTTGAGAGTTGAGAGTTATTGCCTTGTTACTGGGTACAGTTAATACTGTAGTAGCACTAATCTGTGTTACACTTAAGGATGTTGAATTGTTCCCTGTATCAACCCATTTAATGAAAAAGATAGACCATTTGTTATATGCTTTAGGACTGATAACCCACAAGTCCATATTGCTGCAAATGAATAGCTTATAAGAGGTTCCAGCATTTAGGAGGTGAATTCTGCAGAGGAAATTAAGTTGAATTTGTTTTTCCTTCATTGTACTGCATATACCTTCCCCCCTTATACCTTGTTTCTAGGGCAATAGAGAAAATCAAGTCATTATTAAAAGCATGTGGAGGAATCAATTGTATTTCACTGTGTGTCTTTTCCTTTATGGAGCTGTGCCTCACTAGCTTGTCTATCAATTGATTTCTACAGAAACCCACCTCCAACCCTTCACCAACCAGAGCTGTGGTCTGCCGATTTCAATGACTTTATTTGCAAGTGAGTGATGACTCATGGACACAGGAATCAACAGGCACTGCATAGGGCCAAACAGGGTGAAATTATGAAATTGATCACAACTCTAACTCCCTTTATCTTTGGAATTCTTTTGAACTTTTTATTTCTCTATAGTTTGCTAACCATTCTAGCACTGTATTCCTTATGGGCAGTTAAAGAGTATAAGGACAGTGAAAGAACAAATCATACATTCAGATAGATTAAATAAACACAATTAAAATCAGTGTGATATCAGATAAAACTTAAATCCCATTTTTTTTAAATGATAAAGTTTCAGTACAGAAACAAACACGAACATTTGCCTGTATAATAGAAACATCATGTGCATTTATCCCACTATGAGTTCAGAGCTATACATGCAGTGTCCTAAAGATGAAGACATTTTTGTTTTGTGTTTGCAACAATACTGATATTCATCGTTGCTGTAGGATTATGGTGAAGTTCAGTTTTGCATATTTGTGGTTTTATAGGATATAGTGCCATCTGCTTGATTAATTTACGCTCTTTCCTTTCCCTTTTAAAGATGCTTAATTAAGGACTTTGAGCAGCGGCCTAACGTTCCAGATCTTCTGCAGCATGCCTTTATCAAACAAATTGTGGGAAAAGAAAAAATCCTACAAAAGCAGCTGATGGAACTCATCGACCTCCACCAGCAAATGGGAATCATTGAGAAGACAAGGTACTTTTATCATGTTTTCCAGATTGGTGAGGAATGTTATCCAAATGATTTAGTATTGTGGAAAGCAATGAACAATATCATACATATGCATACATGTAGCACACATTATGATGTATGATTTGTGGCATTTTTCCAGTTCATATATGCATTTTTTAACATTTAAAATGTAAAACTCACCAAATAATGGTGGGTGTCAAAATCCAGCATGTATGCTATTTCAGGATTTTGTATCATAACTTCCTAGACTATTATTATTATTATTATTATTATTATTATTATTATTATTATTATTATTATTATTATTATTATTATTATATTTATTAGTAGATGTCATTATCCAGTGCAACTTACAATCTATCACATTATTTTTACATACAATTACCCATTTAAACAGCTGAGTTTTTACTGGGGCAATCTAAGTACCCTGCACAAGGTTACAGCAGCAGTGTCCCCCACCTGGGACTGAACCCAGATTTAACTCAAATTGTTGTGAGGAAGAAAGATCCATTGCTTCTGTAGTTTTTCCACTGTGTTTCCACTATCCAAGGAAGTTATAACATAACACATACTGAAACTCTACAAGAGTGCACAATCCGGCTTTTGACACCTGCAATTATTTGATGATTTTAAATTTTAAAGAGTTCAAAGTTGCTTATGGTAGAAACTAACTGGTAAAATCCCATACACTTTACTTATTAATTAATAACACCACATATAGAGGCATAAAACCATCATTTTATAAACTGCCTGTTTCCTCTTTTATCCGTAGAGCTGATATCGATCAATGGCCTGTAGTTTATTTCTAGATTAAACCCTTTGAATGTGCAAAATTATTTATAGTCAGTCTATTATTGTGTTAGCTTAATCAAATACTTTAACCTGATCACAGTTTAAACATACCTTGGTGTGTTTCAGCTTTTAAGATTGGACAATGTGTGTGCTCTACTTCTGGTGCCTATTGTAACATACCATGCTGCTTTCCACAAAAACTAATATTAATTTCCATTCTGCTGCCTCTCAGAATGTTTCTTCTTTGTCTGTTTGTGTTTTTCTTGTTTCTTTTGTTCTCTTTACATATTATATGGGCAACGACCTTCAGAAAGCATGCATAGTATTTGGGCTACATTGCACAGTTAACTTAAGCCAAAGAAAACGAGTCCATTTGTCCAGCATATGTACATCTACACCATAGAAAAGCAATGGTCTAGACTGTGACTGTGTCTCAGCTGCAAAGCAGGTTTAGGGCTTAATGTCTTGCTCTAGCCCAGATGAAATTAGAAACTCAAGTGCATGATGAACCTTATTGTTTTTTAATGCCGCCAAGAATAAATAAAACACTCAAAGTATCTAAGTGTTCCTTGAGGATACTGAAGAAAACATCAATCGCTATGATGCATTCCTAATAGCCTCTAGACAGTCCTCTGAACTCCATGAATGAGTTCAAATAAGAATGAAGAATACCGATTGTAGCTCATAATGAAGCCTTAAGTAGTGGCGATTTAGTTTGCATCCTGTCCTGTAATTTGCACACCTGGCTCTAAACAGAATCCAGGACTTGTAATTAAATTTGCATTCTGTTTCTGTCATTATAGACAGATTATCTATAATTAACAGTCAGTCTGTTAAAGACTGGACATGTTAAGAGACCACAGTAGTGCCTCAGGTCTAAAGAAATTCAAACCACCCAAAAAAACACCCCTTCATTTTTGTGTACAGAGAACAACAAGGAAAAAACTCAGAGAGAAGCGCAGACAGTAATGAAAGGTATGTTGACATTGATATTAGTACTCTAATAATTGATAGGCAATCACTAGTTTCAACTGTCATCTTTAGTAGGATGTAGTCCCATTTTGTAGAAGTGATTCAAAACCCATCATGCCTTAGAGCAGGTCTTCCTGTGTATACTTGCATTCACCCCAAGTTTGCAGCAAAATTGGTGACGATGTTAATCACTTTCTGATTTATTTAGTTTAGTTATAGCCTAAACTGTAAATTGAAATATACATGCAAAACTGCAGTGTCTGTAATATTGGTGTAATGCAGAATGCTGGCTTGAGTCTGTATTAGCGATGTAACGGTTTGACGGTTTCACGGTGCACCTCGGTTGTAAAAACAAACGCTTGTCATGGATTTCTCATTCCAGGTATTGCATTAAAGGTGGGGTATCATTTTTTTTTTACATTCAAAGTTGTACCTATACTTTAAAAATATGACCTGAAAGTTTCATTAACATCAGTTGCTGATAACATGGAAAAAAAAAAAAAACTATATTTTTGTTAGACCGTTTTTAAAAATACATTTTACTCCTGTACTGGGAAGAACGAGAGTCCATGATGTCACACCAGCTATTTCACTGATTTAAACCACTGGCGCTCAATGGCAGATGACGGGGAAAGCGATGTTACTGGGTTGGATGTTTCGTGTGAAAGTGTTGTTGTGGACGACAATTCACCCCAACAATCCCCGACATCAGATACAGCAGAGCAGGATGACATATACACTTTTTATTTGATCTTATTTGATTAATATGCGGTGGACCGCTGTTGTAATCCCTGCATGTTTGAGACAGACTCCTTAACTGAGAGAAATTAACCTGATAATTAGCTCCTACAACTTCGCTCAAATTTATGATAGTGCTTTATTATCATGCATGGCAAATAATGGTATAATTATATTAATACTAATGTATATAATATATTTACAATATGCTTTTTATGGATTTCATTATTATTAATCATACTATTTCATTTGTTCATATGTATACACGAATACGTTAGTTTACTTTCTGTTTGTTAAACTGTATTAAAAATGGCCATAACGTGCAATTACACTCCCAATCAGTAGCATTGCTCAGCTGTTTGTAGGCGAGATATTGAACTGATCATCACAATTACTTGTTTTGTCAGTCATTCAGCAAACCGGATAAATTTTAGCGAAAGTTTAGGGATAATTAACACATTCATTTATTTAAATTTAGCAGCTAATTTTGAACCCTGTCCTGTCTCTGTGTTGTGGGATTGTGGGTCAGTTGGCAGCCCAGAGCAGCGCATCACAGAGAGGTGCGTTTCCGAGCTTGGGAATCTGCACAAAACAGCTCATCACTTGTTTTTTCAGTGTACGTTTTTGAAGGCTTTAACAATGCAGAGACACTGTTACGTTCTTGGATGCAACCATAAATTATACACCTATTTACCATGATATCTGTCCCCTGGGTGCGTTATTATGTTTGGTAATGGGTTTTTGTTAATACAGCAAAACAGCCTGAGAGACGGTGAGCAATACCTGGTGTGATGTCACGCAAAAATTTGCCACAGCTGTGAGCAAGCTGGACTTTTCACAGAGGGGTCAACTTCAGAATTTTTATACACTTACTGTCAAAACCTACACATAAAAAATACAGATAGTTGTTTTGACCTACCAGCAGTACTTTTTTTTCTGAAAAAAAGTAAAAAATGATGATACCCCACCTTTAATATACATCTCTGTGTGTTTATCAAACATATTTAATACATTAAAAATTAAATTGCTAATAATACCGTAATACCGTGATATTTTTTGTGACGGTTATCATACCGTGAAAATCTCATACCGTTACACCACTAGTCTGTATGTATTGTATAGTTTCATAACTCATAATTTAAGTCCACGGGCACCTAGAAACAAATTATTAAACAGCAAAAGTGAGTCAGCAGGCCCTGCTTGTGGAGCTGGATCTGGAGATCAACATGATGACAGCAGCATCTCAGTGCTGCTACACAAGTGTGTTGCTGAGACGCCTGCAATTGCATATCTGTGTGACCCAGAATGAGACATTTTGCAAACGTAATGAGATAATAAATGAGAAAATAAATCGGGAACCTGGTACATTGTTATTAGGTTACGCTGTTTAATAATTTGTTTTTAGGTAATGGTAATACCTTTTAACACATTTAAACGTACACACACTACTTAGAAAATGACCAGTACATTCTGTGTTCTGTAGACATGAGGTGAATACAAGTGACAAACTGTTTTGTTTTTCTCGTCACCGGAGTGGACTCAAGGCAAAGGCAGTACACACCTCTGTTTCTTTTCTTTCCCTTTCCTTCTTAATAATCTCAATAGCTGTGTGTCTTTACCTGTGTGTTTGTTTTTCTGTTTGATTTCACTACAAATTCTTGGTTGATTTAAGATCAGTTTTTACAGGCACAGCATTCAACAATTGCAATTAGAGGACATAAAACCAGACATACATGCACACAATAATGTAAATGTAAATAAATTGTGTTAATGTTCATTAAATTGCACTCATTTAGATTGCATTCACTTACTTATTTGACTTCACATTGGGGAAGAATCTTCAATAAACAAAAGCTTGTTTTAATGGTTTCATAGATTGGTGTTCGTGATCAATTAATTGAGGTTTATGTTCCTGCTACATATTCCCTCTATAACAATAAAAGCTGTATTCACTACACAGCTTTGATTGATTAAAAGGCTTTAGACTTTTAAGTGGAGAGAAATGCAATTGCTGGAAGTAATGTATGGATTATTTTGTAACGTGACATGTTTTTCCATTGTAAATTCATTGACTTTTTACATGTTTTTCGTACTCTTGGATTGAGAGGGTGGGATGAATAATAAACAATAACTGTTTGTTGGTACATTATAGGACTGCATGGAATAGAAATGTAAACAGCATAATGTATTATTTTCAAACTTCTTCACTGTATAAATTTAATGTTTCTGTTTAATGTGGTTCCTGAAATGTTACTGTGAACTATTGACCTTTCTAACAAAATGCAAAAAAATACAATGCCTTATTGAGCTGGCAGATTTTAAGCTTCTTTGTAATTATCCCATCCTAACAGCTTTGTTCCCCTTTAAAATGAATGCATTTACATAGAAGATGCACTTTTGAATACTATGTGTTCCTCAGTGAAAGAAAAAAAAAAATCCTGAGCAACAGGTGACATTACCTTTCATTCATGATAAAATCAACTGCAATTGTTTCCTTGTTTTCCAGACATGAACGCATTCATACCAAGAAAGGCAGCTACATGAAGTCCGTAAATTCCTGCGAGGATAATGTGGATGATTTGGCCACATTAGAACTGCTCGACGAAGTAAGGATTTTCACATATCAGAGCAACTAACAATATTTTTAAATTGTACATTTTATTTGATAACCGTGTGTGTGTTCATATATATACATATACTGTATACACACACACACAGATGCATTGAAATTAATTGATCGCGGGCGATGCTCAAACATTTTCTCATCCTTCCGTGTGACACTATCTACACACGCGTGTGGTTGTGCTCTCAATGTGTTGCTGTTGTAGACTGTGGAATGGAATGATGTGGAGCTCTCTGACACGGCCTCTTTTGTCAAACTGAGAGGCACGGGAGAAAGTCTTCACAGCAGGTGTCTAATAGAAACTCGAAAAAATATGAATTTCAATTTCTCTGGTATGATGTGCAAGATATCAAGGTGTCAGTGTTTTGCATCCATATCATTCTGTGCTTTAAATGTTTTCTGCATAGGTTCAAATGGACACCCTTAAACTTGTCTCAATAGAGAATTGTTTTATAATGTCTACTTCTCAAACAAGCAATAAGCCAGTTTTGGCAATATTTTATATTTTCTAAACATTATAAAATAATGCTTGGATAATCCAAAAATGTTTTCCATCTCTATTGTATTTGTTAGAGGGAAGCAAACTAAACAAACAAACAAAAATAAAAAGTAATGAAGAGATTATTACTACTCAGTCTTATATTCCATAATTAACACTTCCCTTTCTACCAATATCCTGTATTGATCACTTTTTTTTATAGTTTTTCCTTCTATGTATATACAGCTCTGGAAAAAACTGAGACCACTGCAACTCTTTCTTCAATCAGCATCTCTACATGTATGTCAGCCATTCCATTCCGTTCATATTTTTATTTGGAATTTGGGAGAAATGCTGTCAGTAGTTTATAGAATAAAACAAAAATGTTCGTTTTACCCAAACACATACCTATAAATAGTAAACCCAGAGAAACTGATAATTGTGCAGTGGTCTCTTATTTTTTTCCAGAGCTGTATACAGTGCCTATAGAAAGTCTACACTCCCTGGAACATTATTAATGTTGTTGTGTTGTGTTTGCTTGAGTTTCATGCATGTAAATTAGGATTTTTTTCCCCACTTATCTACACAGCATACTCCACACTGTTCAGGGGATATAAATATATATATATAAAAATCTATAAACTGAAATATCATAATTGGATAGGTCTCTAACCCACTGAATTAGTACTTTGGTATAATAATTAGGAAAACTGACTAAATTGTTCAAGGGTGAAGCAAAGGCAAAAGAGGTAATTGAAATGTCATCATGTGTTCAATGAAAAAAGATGAAAAAGTAAAATGGCTTTCATCCTTTATCAGAATACAGTCACCGAGCAGCTGCAGAAGCGCTACTCCAATGGCCAGATCTATACCTACGTGGGAGATATTCTTATCGCAGTCAATCCTTTTCAGAAGATGGATCTGTACACCCCACAGGTTCGCTCCGAGATCTGCACAGCCATTTATTAAGCCTTCGTTTGAAAGGGTGCTGCATCTCATTAACTTTGACTTAAATGCTTAATAAACTGCCTTACTGAGAAACTACTGTGGGCCTTAACTGCATTTGCTGAGTGTTTGTGTGTGGAGTGGTGGTATATGAAGTTTATTCTCTTGGCTACCAGCGCGTTTCATTCTCAAACACTGATTTACAGTGTCCGTCCGTGTCCGTGTCACCCGCCGTCATTCAGAGCCCGGGGCTTAAACACGTCTGCTCCAATTATTTGTTCTATGCTGTAATTTCAGAGTACATTGAGACATTAAACTGTGTAAATTTCAATAAAAACTGGAAAAATGTTGGTGTTCTAAAACTTAGTGTAGTGTATGTAATTTGTTTTATACTAATTTTGTGATATTTTTTCAAAGGTTTGTCTTACACATAACCTAATTGAATTTTGTATTTTTACCATTATGACTCTTACTGTTATTATCACATTTTTGTTATTGTTTTAATGATTTCTTTCATCTCATGGCAGTGCTCAAAAATATACATTGGGGCCAAACGCACTGCGAACCCGCCACACATCTTTGCTGTTGCTGATATAGCCTACCAGTCCATGGTGTCTTACAATGCGGATCAGGTACAAATGTCACCTTATAAACACTAAATAGTATTCTGGTAAGTTCAGTGTAAATCATGACCAACTCTTGGCCTGATGTCTTGCTCATGCAGTGCATCGTCATCAGCGGTGAGAGTGGTTCTGGGAAGACAGAGAGTGCCCATCTTCTGGTGCAGCAGTTGACAGTCCTTGGAAAGGTACAGTCTTTCTGTGTTAGACCACACATTACCGATGACTGTTCAGCTTTAGAATTTCATTATTTAATATGACATGTATGTATGTGTATACTTTGTTGTGTGTTTTTAGGCCAACAACAGAACACTTCAGGAAAAGATTCTGCTTGTTAATAGCCTAGTGGAAGCATTTGGAAATGCTTGCACAGTCATAAATGACAACTCCAGCAGGTTTGGGAAATACTTGGAAATGAAGTTCACTTGTGGTGGAACAGTGATTGGAGCCCAGATCTCAGAATATCTTCTGGAAAAATCCAGAGTCATCCACCAAGCTTTGTAAGTCATCTCTCTCCTATATTTAACCTTTGTTTAATTATTATATATATATATATATATATATATATATATATATATATACACATATACACAGTACTGTGCAAAAGTCTTAGGCAGGTGTGAACATTATGACCACCTGCCTAATATTGTGTAGGTCCCCCTTTTGCCACCAAAACAGCCCTGACCTGTCGAGGCATGGACTCCACTAGACCTCTGAAGGTGTGCTGTGGTATCTGGCACCAAGACGTTAGCAGCAGATCCTTTAAGTCCTGTAAGTTGCGAGGTGGGGCCTCCATGGATCGGACTTGTTTGTTCAGCATATCCCAGAAATGCTCAATTGGATTTAAACTCTCATGAACTCGTGATTCATCAAACCAGGCCACCTTCTTCCATTGCTCCGTGGTCCAGTTCTGATACTCACGTGCCCATTGTAGGCGCTTTCGGCAGTGGACAGGGGTCAGCATGGGCACCCTGACTGGTCTGTGGCTACGCAGCCCCATACGCAACAAACTGCGATGCACTGTGTGTTCTGACACTTTTCTGTCAGAACCAGCATTCACTTTTTTTAACCTTGGCTGCCAATGACCCTGTCGCCAGTTCACCGCTTCAGTTTTGGAGATGCTCTGACCCAGTCGTCTAACCATCACAATGTGGCCCTTGTCAAAGTCGCTCAGATCCTTACGCTGCCCATTTTTCCTGCTTCTAACACATCAACTTTGAGGACAAAATGTTCACTTGCTACCTAATATATCCCACCCACTGACAGGTGCCATGATAACAAGATTCAGTGTTATTCACTTCACCTGTCAGTGGTCATAATGTTATGGCTGATTTGGTGTGTGTATATATATATATATATATATATATATATATATATATATATATATATATAATTTTTTTTTTTTTTTTTTTTTTTTTTAAATGGTAATAATTCTAGATTACCCCAATAAAAAGTCAGTCAAGCATTGCAACATGCTTTATTTTCTCACTGCTGCTGAATTCCCCCTAGACTGTTTGAGTTGATCATTCATTGATTTTTAGCATTCTTTCTCTGTAAGTGGCTTCTGAAAGAATGAACAACAGTTTATTTTTTCCCTCTGAAGATCTTGACATTTACTATCACACTGTGATCTTTAAAAAGTTAATTCATCCCTTTGCGTCTAGCTGGGGGCAAGTAATGCGGGTGTGATCTTTATTTTTATTTGATCAAAGATCATCATTCTCCAATCCTGTCAGTGAGATTTCAGATGGTGACTCTGATAGCTTGCTAAAGGGAAAGTGTACCCGATGAAAGATTGTCTTTATGTTCAAGTATTTACTGTAACTATTCAAAATAAATGTTTAAGGTCATTATTAATGTATTTTCAAGAATAAATAATCTGTACTGGGATTTATATGTTGGAAGCAACCTGATAATCCTTCCTTTACTGTTCAAAACAACAGAAATGTGTCATTACCCAAGAAGTAATACTACTTCTTTAGAAACGGGTTGTGCTTGAAGGGATGTTTTCCACATAGAAAACCTTTAATAGGTTTTAGACTTAAAAAAATATTCGTGTTGGCAGTTTCAATTATGCTGATTAACAGTGAGCTGGCCTTTGTTTTTGCAGATAAGCAAAAACATATTGTTTTTGTATATTAAGTTGAATACGTGAATTTCTATATTACCGTTGGTGGCAATTTCATTTTATAGTTTACCTTACCCATATGTTACCATTCTGCTCTTGGGCCAGATTAAATCAAAACTTTGACCCACCCACTAATAGCAAACTACAAACCTGTACATCATAGCGGTTACATTTATAATTAAGAAAGTGGCATCTTATAAAAAATGAAGCCGCAACTGAGTACAGTTCTGTAGATTTTGATTTAATTCCAGCCCTTATTGGTTTGTCTAGTAATGTACAGTATATGGTGGTAGTTAATTTAGGAGAACAGACATTATTTAATGCACTGACATAGTTCAGTAGCAAAGCATGTATCAATGCAGGTTAATCGCTTAAACCCATCAATTGTGCTATACTCAATATAAACCACAAAAATGAATCCCTGAAAATACAATTTGTTTTTTATTATAATTTTTGTTTAACTGATCTCAAGTCTCATATTTAACTGTGTGGTATGTACTTAAAAATGAAGACCTCAGAATAAGTCTTAAATTCTTGTTGCCTCCACAGAGGAGAGAGGAACTTCCATATTTTCTATTATGTCTACGCTGGTCTGGCTGAAAGGAAGAAACTCGCACATTACAAGCTGTCTGACAACAAAACCCCAAAGTAAGGATGAAAAGAGCAAACTGTGTTGTTTCTCATTGCACTTTTAACAGTTCTTTCTGGTCAAGACACACACCATTCTTTCATCCATGGAAGCATTCCGTTCAAATCCTTTAATGCGAATCTGCTTTAAATTTACAGGTATCTTGAAAGTGAGCACGTTAAATTATTACCTGACATTGTGAACAACGCCTTTTACAAAGAGCAATTTGACTCCGTGGAACAATGCTTCAAAGTCATAGGATTTAACCTTGAGGTATGTTGAAACAATATTTTGAAGTACTGCTTGTGCACGGCCCTGTGGATTGTTTTTTTGTTTAGTTATTTTCCATAGAAAACATGAGTAGCCCTTCTTGATTTAATCATGTAGGAGCAAGCATGTACAATTGACATGAAACAGATCAATGAAGATTCTTAAGAGGATAAAAATAGCAACATGCTTGTGGGTTCTGTACGTCAGTAGTACTTATCGTATAATCACAAACCCAGCAGTGAGCCAGTGGTGCTCTGCTTGTTATTAAGAGTTTTCCTTTAAATATAGCACTGATATGAATGGCTTGCTATTTCTCTTCTGACTGCAATCTGAAGGTCTTCAAAATATGCAAAACTGCTGTGGCATTATAAAGCCCATTGTTTTAGAATGCATTTAACTTTGGTGCTATAATTTATGGATAGTGACACTCTGGCATGTCTCTGTGTGGATTGTATAGCTAATTCAGTCAAGGGTGAGATGCTCAAGATATTAATGAGATAAATCTATATACATAAAGAGAAGCTAATGGATCTGAACTTCACCAGTGACTTTGGTCTGGCTGCAGTCAGCTCTCTATATATTTCACATCATCAGAGACACAAGGCATATTCATTAATTGAATACAATTCTAGAGACACAAAACCTTTCACTATAAATACAGTTCAAGTATCCTGTTTTTCGACTGCTGTAATGTGTTTATGTATTTTGTTGCCTGATCTGATGAATTTCTGACTGTACCATTATTTTATAATGCCATTTGTTTGCACATTTCAGTTGCAAGTGAAAAACAATTTAAATAAAAAGTTGTTCCTGAAGCTAGAAATTAACTGGGATAGAAAGTCCCTAGCTGCTTCAGCCAGCTGTGTATAGTAAACAGTTACGTATTGCATTATCACTAAGCATCTCTTCCTCCTATCTATAGGAGCTGGGAAGTGTTTACAGCATTTTGGCTGCCATTTTAAATGCTGGTGACATTGAGTTTGCATCAGTTTCCTCTGAGCACCAGACTGACAAGAGCAATATTTCAAACACTACAGTGCTTGAGAGTGGTGAGTTATGTGTTTCCTGTTTTTTTCTTGTATGTAAACTTACTTTTGGCTCTTGGCAAAACTGCTAAGATGACCTCTAAATTACTGTCTTCCAGCTTTCCAATGAAAATGAAATGTGAAATGTACTCAACCTTTTACAGTATCTAGGCATATTATAAAATCAGAAATCTGTATTTTGAAAACAATGCAGTTATACATTTTTAGATTATAATTTGTTTTTCACTCTTATTTGCCACTTCATATATCATGTTGTCTTAGAAAATGTATACATCTTTCAATTTCTGCAAGGAATTAACAGGAGATAGGGTAACTAGTCAATACATCTGTCTGTTGACATGAACTTAAAATATTAAAATCCTGGCAATGCTATGTAACATATATAATCATAACTATGATCATTATAGCCTCTGTCCCTGTTTTTAAACATATTAATTAATGTGTTTCAAAGCCGCGTCTCTTCTCTATATCCGGGCGGATGAGCTGCAGGAAGCTCTCACGTCGCACTGTGTTGTCACTCGAGGAGAAACCATCGTCCGCCCCAACACTGTGGAGAAGGCCATCGAGGTGCGAGACGCCATGGGCAAGGCTCTGTTCGGCCGCCTCTTCAGCTGGATAGTGAACCGCATCAACACATTACTCAAACCTGACACCCAGCTGAGGTACGAGGGGGACAGACGATATTTTCGGTCCTGTTGCTTTTCCATGCGCTTGGCTTTCTTAGAATTCATAAAAAAAGAAGCCAAGTTGGGCTTCACTTTCAAAGATGCCCAATCCCATCATGCATTTTGATACTATAGAATTAATTATATATTCATACACACACACATATAGGTTCGTAGACATTTTTGCTTCTGTAGTCCTGCACTTTCAAGTAGTATTTATACAGATGGGAGTTGACAATGCAGTGCGGAGTGACACATTAATGATTGTCTTTTTCCCCTATTCAGAGACAGCCAGTGAGAGCTGATAATCCCCACAGGGCATGTGACATACCATACAGTTTCTGCACTGCATTTGTCTTCTTTAAGCTACAAATACAAAAAGCATCTAGTATTAAGATTCTACCGAAAGCGTGGTATAGTTTGATTATTTATATACTCAGTTTAATGTGGGTGATTTATGACATCAAATGTATATATTTTAGTAAGGCTCAGGATTCAATAAACCTCTCATCAGAAATGGTTGGCTGCCGTAATAGTAACTCCATTGTGGTAGGAGTATTAACTACCCACTTGAAATCACTTTAAATATGGCATGCATTTTTGCATTATGTCATTAACATTTCGCTCTAAGACAAATGTTTTGAAACAGAAGTTAGTCCGTGGTAATGAATGACTAAGTCCATCTCACTGACTATTTCTGGACAGCATGTTACCTGTATTGTGTAGTGTATGACCTTACACCACTCCTGTGTACCTTGAATGAAAATCTTTCCTTTTTTTATTTTACTTTTTTTCGTGTCTGCAGTGAAGATGACAAGGGTTTTAATATTGGAATTCTGGACATCTTTGGATTTGAGAACTTCAAGAGGAACTCATTCGAGCAGCTGTGCATAAACATTGCCAACGAACAGATTCAGTTCTACTTCAACCAACACATATTCGCCTGGGAGCAGGTATGGAGCTGTCCCTGTCTGTTGTACACTTGTAATTGGTCTGTTATTCTTGGAATTACTTAAATAAACTTTCACCTTAAAATGTTGGTCACACTGTACAAATACTGCAGGAATTAAACAATTAATGCATGACTACCATAGTAATAACACCTGGATATCTCTTGCACTTTTTCCTCCTTCCTCTGATGTTGGTATAACAGTTAAGGTTAGATTGAGGGTTAAGGAGAGGGGTACAGACTAGGGTTGGGTGTAAATCTCATACATGGGTTTAACATCAGAGCTCAGTAGATGTGCATGAAATATTCAGATGCTGCTCCTATGGTTTTCATATATGAATCTTTTAGGAATTTATGTCTGTTACTGTAAAGTATTACTATTATTTCTTGCCTTCACCTTATCTATTGTGAAAAAGTCATCCCATTAGATTTGATTATTATTCTTTTTTCTGTTGAAGTTTATTACTTAAATGTATTTTCCAAGCCAGGAGACTATGACTGTTTAAAGCATGCCCTTGGAAGGAGCAGCTCTACCTCTCAACAGAGAAACTATATAACCCGACCTATCTCATTTTAAGACTCCATGAACTTCTGATTAAAATAATCCTCATACTTATATAAACATTCAATAATTAAAAAATGCTGTTCTGGCTCGGTGCCCATATCCAGAGAACAGAAAACATTTCAGGTCTGTTTACCCCTCTGCCTTCGTTTCCTTTTGTTTGTTTTTTAATCGCTTGGGGCAAGTATTTCAGAAGCAGTAGTCTTTATGTCCAAAAAAAAGTCCGCAGTGTGACATTAGACTGACTTTACCCAGGGCTACAAATTGTATTTTATTTCAGAGATTAACTTCCTCAGACATGTGTGCCTAGCTACCTGCAGGCTTTGAAAAGCAAACCTTTACTTTCTCAGATTATACCTACTTGCGGTGTCTACAAATGTCATCGCCCTCTCCTTTGGGTGATTTATTCACTGGTCTTCCCAGGTCACTTTGATTTCATCATGTCTGTGGTAAACAAAGTGCTTAACACCTGCGCTACATTACTGTAATTTGAAAGATTAGCAGACGGTGGCTTGTTTTTTGAAAATAGTTGGAGAATTCAACAATGCTTAGCAATATAAGCCCAGGCTATCATTCAGATGTGACCCATTTGACGATGTCAGCCTTTTATCCCCATTTTACCTTTGTTTCAATATCCAGCAATTCTTTCAAACAACATTGTATAATAAGGCACATAAAATGAGATGCTCACTGTGTCAGATTCTGGATTTCATTGTTCATATAGGAACACATGGTGTATGTTATATTTGAAAATGTATTTCATAATAACTTCAATTCACCTCAAGTTGTTTTACAAATGTCACACCATAAGCATATCATCAGTTTTTTAATGTAATTTATTTACTGACAGCTTGTGGCCTGTGGATAATAAAACAGCCAATAAGATGCTGCAACTAAGATGAACACAAGTATAGGATAGAACTGTACATGTCTCTTGCTGAAGAATATGATAAGGCATATTGAATGAGATTTATCATTGTTCCTGTCAGAACGAATACCTGAATGAAGACGTGGATGCTCGAGTGATTGAGTATGAGGACAACCGGCCTCTTTTGGATATGTTTCTGCAGAAGCCAATGGGCCTGCTCTCATTGCTGGATGAGGAGAGCCGATTTCCTCAAGCTACAGACCAAACCCTTGTGGGCAAGTTATTTAGACTTAGACTTAATCATTTCAACATGTGCTGAAGTCCCCAAAATGTAATCATCTAATTCATTTTTCCAATCATGGTTTTCTGATATGGCATATTCAGGAATGGGTGTTTCAAAGTGGGAGTGGCTGCTGACCGAATTTAAATTGACTCTCAGAATGGGCTACATTTTCTTCCAAACACAATGAAGTTATAAAGAGTCACATAAATCTTTCAGTGTCCTACTTTAAGAGACCATGTGAGCAGTTTACACATGTATTTTTAATTATGTAACACCAGATGTGCAGTACTTTTATAAATGTTATATATTTATAACTATGGCCAAATACTTATGCATTGTATAGCATTTAGGATCCGCCTCCTTAAAATTACTAGCCTTCAGAAGCACTCCAATTTCCTATCATTAATAGACTGTACACATTCATAATATTCACTTTTTTTCTATTTTCTTTTTAATATGATGAATATTGTAGAAAAGTTTGAAGATAATCTAAAATCAAAGAACTTCTGGAGGCCAAAGAGGGTTGACCTAAGCTTTGGGATTCATCATTATGCTGGGAAGGTAATTTCTTTCACATACTCGATGCATTTTCAGAACAACAGTGCAGTGGATCTAGTAAGTGAAAGTTTCTGTTGTTGTTATTTGTATTAGGTTCTCTACAACGCCAGTGGCTTTCTAGCAAAGAACAGAGATACTCTTCCTGCAGATATTGTCCTTTTGCTGAGGTCCTCTGAAAATGATCTGATACGCAAGCTTGTCACCAATCCTCTCACGAAGACAGGTAAACACTCCCAGCAGTAATTATAGGGGTAAAAAATATACTTTTCTTTTGAACAAGCACTGTGTTTGATATGCAAACATTAATTTATAATTCTTCATCCTAATTTCGCACTTAAAAACACTGCAGATTGGCACTGAGGGATATTTTCCCTTTCTCTCTTGCCCTTTTCTTCTGTTACTATAAAGGCCAAATTCTAACTCAATATTTTCTTAGTGCTATGTAATTTCTTGGCTCAGAATTTTAAACCCACAACAATGAGTCTGTTGCGTGTAAGGCTTAAAAAGAAAAGAACACGAGGTATATTCCACAACAATGATCTCAAAAGACAAAAAACAAGTTCTCGTGATGGAGCCATGCATGCTATTCAAATGCATGACTACTTGCACCCTTAAAGCTATGCAGTCATATGACTCACAGCTTTGGCTAGCTTAAAATGTTGTCAAGGAAGTGGAAATTACTTGATGATGCTTTTAAAAACAAATTGGTGCAGTGCATAATAAACCTTGGCCTATTCCTTATTATCTGCTGGCCATTTGCCATCATTCTTTACCTATCTGCATCCTTTCAGTTCATTCAGCTTCCCTGCGTATAACAGACGCCTCCATATTTCGTCATAAAAGGGAGAGGAACAAAAAAAAGGATTATCTAAGAATGCTTCCAGAGTTTAAAGCAAAATCCTGTGATAACTGACTTCATCCTCTTACGTTTGGTTTACACCTCTCCTCTTTATTGTTATCACTAAGACCTTGCTAAGCATTCTTTTTTTCATGCGGTCTCATAATGAAACTGAAGCAATTCTCAGTTAAGATCCAAAGGTGTCCTTGCTAGTGAATCAGTATTGTTTGCAACAAATTCACGATTGAGTTCTGTTCTTCTGGGGACATAACTCTATGTGTGAAAGTTATGATTAGCTTCAAACACTACTATCCCAAAATACTGTAATTGCTACAAACTAGCTCACATTTCGTTTTCATATTTCCAGCTTAATGTGCAAATTGTTCATATTAATTACTGTTTGCAAATTGTCTGTAACTGAATTTTAACACAGTTCAATTTGATGGGCAGGTCAAAGATTATCAGATTTTGGCATTGTTATTTAAACCTGCAAACGGGTCGATTTTACTTTTTGCAGTGCGTCCTTCTGAAATAAGATGGCCGCCTAATTATGTGAATGGCTGGTCACTGCTGTGTGAGTACTCCTCGATGCCAAGGAAAAGTAAATGCAACTCAAATCAAGTAGCCATTACTCACTGCTGCATTCACTATTTTTTTTCTTTTTCTTGTGTTCCTTTTTTAGTAAAAGGGCTTCTCTTGATCCTGTAGTAGAGTCCCCTGATCTGACCCTAGTGAAGTTAAACACACTCCAAAGCCTGCGATGTATATTTTGCCCCGTAGCACTGCATTAGAAAGTCAATCATGCATACTTCTTGACGAATGAATCATCTAATGGCAACGAGCAGGCAGGATCTATGCCGTCATCCTGTGGGGAAATTTGGCTTTTTCGCTTCAAGCCTCGGCAGGCCGTGAATAGAGCAAGAGTTTCTAACAATCTTTGCAGTGTACTAGTGACTAATGCTGATATCTTGCAGGGTTTAAAAGTGGTGCTTTGTCGTTATTGATTGTAGTTCATAATTCCTGACAGATTTCTGACTAGCCCCCCCAACCCTTTTTTTATAAATTCACATACAATTTTGTTCTATTTAGCACTCAGTTTAGAAAATATAAAAAGTAATGTGTATCATTGGAAGAATGATGGATCATATCATTCCCTCAGCTTTTCCCTCGCATCCTTCTGCCTGCCTTTTTTTTTTAAATCTCTGTATGGGTACACTTTCCACTTTCACTGCCCCTTCCATGCCTAATTAATTCCAGATTGGGTACAGGAGGTCAGTGAATACCCTGCTGGTGAACATAACTGGGATCGGTGACATTTGCAGTATCTCCTCCATTTTTGCATCACTCGTAAAACACAATGTGGCATCCCTGAATAAATAATGATTCACCTTTCAAATGCAACACAAACTATGACGTTCAGCTCATCACTCCATACACAATTGAAAGAGGTTACCCACTTTACTATCAGTACACCCAAAAAACATTTGATAAATAACTATTGTTAATACAGAGAGGCTTAACCTCAAACATTTAAATTAAAGAGTAAGGTTACACATGAATTCTGTTAATCCTTCTCTCTACCACACATACATATTTGCGTGGGCTATTTAAATCTCCTAGACCAAATCCAGTTACCAGCCATTGTAAGCTAATAGCTGTGAATGAGGTGTTCTTATAGATTAACCTTGCTGAGAGTGACATGAACTGCTACATCACAGGCTGTCATGCAAAGCTTAAGATATTCACAGCCGATATGTTTGAGAGCCATAATGACCTAAGAGTGCTATATCAATATGCTTATTCCAGGGTATTTTAGAAGACCTGGGCTACAAACAACATTTAAAGGAGCTATGCTATCTGAAGTGTCTCGATGAATATACTCTGAAAGCCTTTCCTTCATGGTTCCCTGTCATCCTGTTTTTCTCTTTAAATACTCTGCCTCATTGCCTCAACAGTTGAAATACTATGCCATTGGGACAGACATGTATAGTCCAATGCACAGACCACATTTTGGCCACATTGAAGGAATTCAGATGAAATCGTGTAATCACAGTGTTATCCTTATTTTAACCTATTGGATTGTTTCCTAATTAATGTATTTCTGAAGTCGTGATAGGCAAAACCATTCCCTAATTTTAAAATATGAACTAAACACCAAGAAGTCCTTTGATATCTCATCTTTGCTTTATTTTCTGCTTATACATTAACTTCTTAGTAATGATTCCTTCATGTATATTAATATAGCACATCATTGCAGAGTTACCTACTGTCAGTAGTTGTCCCAAAGTAAATTTCACTCTGACGTGTGTTCTTCTTTCTCTCCAAGGTAACCTGGCCCATACTAAGGGTAAAGCGGCAGGAAGCAATCGTAGTACTCAGCGCTCCTCAAATACTGCCAAGGTACCCTTTCTTGTTTTATTTTAGTGCTGTTTCAAAATTTTGTTTGAAAATGTATGAACCATAGTTTTGTGTGCTCGCTCTCAGACCAATTAACTTCAAGTATCCTCCCTGTCTCTCGCTTTCCTGGTTTCTTCTTGTAAAGATGGAAATGCTTGTGTTGTTCAGTTCATTATCAGTCTGTGAGGTAATAACATTTTCTCCATCCATCTGTACTACATAAACAAAACTTTACTGGCTTTCACCACTCCACAGAGCAATTTAGCATTTAGTATAGATTTAAGCTTTTCCTGGCACTTTTAAATATTTGTATAGAGATTTTATTAAATAAATTAAAAGCAGCATTTAATTTGTTAACACATGCACAGTTATATCTGCCATCCTGATATGATTTAATGATGGGTTTTACTGGCATGCAGGGTGACAGCGGGGAGTCTGCACATCATCCCAGAGAGACAACCAACATGAGAACACAAACTGTTGCATCATATTTCAGAGTAAGATTATGAGATGTATTTTGGATACATTTTCCATTTGAAAATTCATGAAAATATATACATTTTAAATCTTTTCCCATTTCAGTCTAAGTGATTATCACTATCATCATGAAACACATTCTTGCATTGAAAGAAAAAGAAAATGTTTAAGCTTTTCTTCATGAGTCGGACATGATGAAGAATATTGTTGAAGACTGTAGTCACAGTACTTTACCGTTAAGTCATTTTAATTGGATTTGTTTTCAGCTTAATTACTTTGAAATTGTCTTAAAGTTGGTAAACCCAATAATTTAGCTTTTTGTCTTGAGTAAATCCATTTTAATTACATTCTGGGACTTGAGCATCCATGTAAATATGTGAGGCTTAGTCTTTCATGACCCACTTGTCACAATGGATGTGATAATTATTTTGCACTTACCTATGTGATATATCCTTTAGGGAGCTACTGAGATTCTTCCTTTACCACGATTTCATCTTGACAATTATAATTCCAAAAATCATACACTAGCGAACAATCAATTAGGGAACAATCAATGTTCTATGAAAACATGGGGTTCTTACACACATTGTGGAGCTCCTCATTACATAGGTAGATCAGGTTTCTTAATGCTTTTCTCTTTCTGAAGCATTTGTGCGTTTGTGGTTTTCAGTACTCTCTCATGGACCTGTTGTCCAAGATGGTGGCCGGTCAGCCGCATTTTGTCCGCTGCATCAAGCCCAACAACGATCGCCAGGCCAGCAAGTTTGACCGGGAGAAAGTGCTCGTCCAGCTGCGCTACACTGGTGTCTTAGAAACCGCAAAGATCCGGAGGCAGGGCTATTCTCACCGGGTTCTCTTCGCCAACTTCATCAAGAGGTGAGGGTTTCACACTCTTCATTCATGAAGTCAATGAGAGGTTTTGTATACAGTCACAAAGCATAGATGTTAATGGTGCAGATCTTAATGGCCATCTTATTATTGTTATCATGATGATTATTTTTTGGTATTAATTCATTCAGCATATTCAAAGTGACTGGTCTAGACCAAATCAAAACGTTGACCTACCTGCATGTCAGAACTTGTACCTAATCTCTCTTTATTTTATTGTAAAAATTTACATTTTAAATTAATTAAAATGTACTTTTAAGATGCCTGTTTTGATTTGCAGATAGATTCTGCCTAGGCATATGTTGCAAATATACACACAGAAGGTTACAAATATACACACAGGTAACCTGTAAAACAAATCTAAACTTTTCTTCTAGGGTATTGTATTTTTATGTTATGTTCTCATGTTAGCACATGTTATTCTCTTGCTGCACTAAAGCTCAAGAGAGAATGATAAATAATGAAATGGTTCCAAACTAAATTCTGTTTTTGATAGATGTGTTTTTGAAAACCTTTTCCTGGCTATAAGATACCATTTTTATTATTATTATTATTATTATTATTATTATTTATTTTTATTTATTTTTTGTATTTCTTATGTTATATAGGAATAAATATATTTATATATGTATTTTTTTTTCTTCTTTTCCAAGGTATTTTATTCTGGCATTTAGTTCAAACGAAGACCCTCCTGTGAGCCCAGAAACCTGCGCTGCAATATTGGAGAAGGCTAAACTTGAGAACTGGGTCCTTGGGAAAACAAAAGTAAGATTCCTTTCAGCTTTTACAATATTGCTTTTTTTGAATTGCAGGTATTTACAGTTTTGTGTGTAGACGTCCAGTTGTTTGACGTGGGGCTCAGATGTTGGGGTGTTTATCTTCCTGCGTAGATTTCAGGTTCAAGGTGATTATGCATATTGGTACTTTCTGTACCACATTGGAAGAGATTTGTCCTCAAATTAAATGATCACTGACTTAATGATATTTGATCTTATATGTTACATCTACGTTCCAGCTAGTATGATATAATTAAATATTAATCTAATGTAAAATACATTTGAATGACTGAATTTGCAGAAGGCAGGGTCAGATCTGTCTTTATATATGTTAGGATTAAGATTCTGTACTCTGGACACATCAGCCATCTCCTGTCTGCATGAGTTAAGGCAGTACTGACAGTTCTTTTGTGCGTTTTTTATTTGTGCTATTTTGTGCTCTGTACAGGTGTTCCTGAAGTACTACCACGTGGAGCACCTGAATCTGATGATGAAGGAGACTGTGGACCGAATAATCCTGGTTCAGGCTTGTGTGCGAGGCTGGCTTGGAGCCAAGCGATACCGCAGACTGCGAGAAAAGAGGGAACAGAGCGCAGTGGTCCTCCAGTCCGGTAAGTATCTCCGACACACTGCCGTTTCCTGCTCTGAGCACATCCAAAGGGTACGGTTTTAGGAGAGTAAAATCAATTTTTCCCACTTTAACATCTGTCTTGGTGAATGTGTTTTTTAACCCATTGTTTTATTCTTGTAAAATAATGAGGGTGAATTTCAGCAACTACAATAATTCAATTCAGAGTGAATACGTAGTAAAGTATGTTTCAGTCTGTGTATCATAAACACACTGCTCACATATGGGATGACCTTTAAAAAGACAACTTATTTCTTGAACTCATGTTTCTAATTGTTTTCTTGTTTGCATAATTTAAATAAAACTCGGTGCCTGAAGGTGTTGGTTTAATTAAATTATAAATACTAATTTCTAAAGGAACAGAGTCTAGTCTAGTGATTCCATATGTGAGGAAAATCACCCATGGAACCTATATGCAATTATAAAGGTTTCCTGCTGTTTACAATCTCTAGGCCTCAAAATTGTATGTCTGTCTTTTAACATGGTTTAAATTAACATGTCTTTCTCTCATCAGCTTACAGAGGATATAAAGTTCGAAAAGAGCATGTAGGTGAAAGAAATACAGCCAAGAATGTGACTTTTATCACCCAACTACAAGCTGGTAAGAATATATTTACCCAACTGCCATTTCTATGCATGTGCAATGAAGTCAATCAAATTGTATAATTTGCTGTGGGATGAATCCATGCGCAAATCTGTCTGAGCGTACTAATGCACATTTATAATTATTGTACCAGTTTGTAGAGGATACCTCGCAAGGAAGAAGTACAAGGAGATAGTGGATGAAAAAAACAAGGCTGCTGTAAAGATCCAAGCTCGCTATAGAGGACATAAGGAGAGAAGGAGCTTCAAAAGAAAAAAGTATGTCTCTGGTATTTCAATGAAACTTACTAACTGTTTTGACATTTCTCAAAAAGGTTGTCTGGGACCGTTAAGTGCATACATTTTTTGTTGATTTAATAGTATTTTCCTTTTGTTTGTTTTTTGTTTTATGTTGACTCTGGTTGCCTTCTCAGAGACCAAACTCCCTTTAAGAACATAAATCGAAAAGAAGGTTAAACCCACATGCAGCAGAAAAATCACTAGTTCTATTAACCCACTGTATGTGCACTGGTCAGTGTGTATATCTGTCAGTGATTGTGCTAGTGTTGTGTGACTTCATCTTGTTTTGTCTGTCTAATGTAGGTATATGATTGATTTTGCATTAAAGGTTTGTTCTTTTTTCAAACAAGTAATTTACAAAAACAAAATCTGTGCTTGAAAAGAACAAAACCATACTATTTTTTGACATTGTTGAAGCATTTTCAAGAAATAATTCAAATCCCTGAGAAATGTGAAAAAATGAGTGTTTAAATAAGATGTCCACTTGCTCTAGGGAAGCAATGATGAAAGACAAGCAATCAGCAGACACCAATTCAGTTCAGGAGCAGTCGGGTGAGGAGGCAGCGCCACAGGAGACGCCCAGTGAGAATGGGGACCAGCAGCAGCAGGGTGATGAAACGAAGCAAGAGCACGCAGCTGTCGTTCTCCAAAGCAACTACAGAGGTTACAGAGAGAGAAAGCGGTTAAAGGAAGAGCAAGAATTTAAACCTGATGACTTTGCAGATTTACCTCCCCCAGTTGATGAAGATGACATCCAATTGGAGTTGGTGAGCTCTGAAGAGGAATCCCCTGCAAACACCGACGAGCAGGCCAAGGCTGCCACCGTCATTCAGAGCAACTTCCGAGGACACAGAGAAAGGAAGAAGCTTGAGGAAGAGGGGAAGATCCCTCCGAGGGGAAAGAAGGCCAAGGCCACTGAGGAAGAAACGCAGCCGGATAAAGAGTCTGTAAAATCAGAGGAGGAGAAGACCGAGGTGACACCAGGGAATGAAAAGGATGAAGCCAAAGCAGCGGTGGTCATCCAGAGCAACTTCCGCGGTCACAAGGAGCGGAAAAGACTGCAGCAGGAAGGAAAAATACCCAACAGAAAGGATGTCAAAAGGGAATCGCAGGAGATACCTGCGGCGGTGGTGGAAGAGCCAGAGCCGCCCAGTGATGGGGGAGGAATTAAGGAGGAGAGAGCAGCGACTGTCATCCAGAGCAACTACCGGGGTCACCGGGAGAGGAAGAAGCTGAAGGAAGACCGGGAACAGGGAAAAGTCCCAGGTCAAACTAACGTACCCCCGGCGCCTTCACTTGCACTTTCCAGCCCTGAAGACACCAACCGGAATGAGCTGAGCGAGGAGGAACAGGCGGCCGTGACCATCCAGAGCAACTTCCGCGGCTACAAGGAACGCAAGTACCTCAGAGAGAACTCCAGTAAAGACACGGATGAGCTGGAGATATTTTCTAAACAAGTAAGGACCTAGATCTCTTTTATCAAGTGTTGTATGTGCTGATTTGTTTTCATATGTAACTGGAGCCTGAGCTGGCTAAGGCAATGTCGCTTCACTTTCATCCCCCCACACATCGACTGTCATTTGGTGGTGATTTTTTTGGGGCTGTGTGGATGAGGTGCTCGGAGGTGTGCCTGAGATGGTGGTTCAAAATGCCACCAAGTTTTAACTGCACAATCCACACACACATGCTGTAAACAACTTATTTCATGCATTCCTATCAGAGGAGTGCAATTAAAAGGAAGACATCAGTCAGGATAAAGATAAAGTACTGAGGATTTCATAGTAAATACACTTTTCTGAATATTTTTGCATTGCTGGTAATATCTGTCTCTTGAAGTGTATTTTAAATGTTTTGTGAACAAGGTTAATGAGAACCATGAATTACATTCTGGACACAATCCTACGTCTGACAATTTATGTTTTTTGTGGAAAAAGTGTTCTAATCTAACTTGTACATCCTTCCTTTGTCTAGATAAGCAAGTTTTCCGAAGACTACTTAACTCTTCAGCAAAAGTTGAATGAAATTATTTTGGCACGTCAGTTAAACCCATTAAACTATGGTATGTTCGTCAAAGGAAAGCAACTCAATGGGTACCCTGCAAATTATCCCCCACCAGGTATGTAACGTACCATGTCTTGGTTTATATGTTATTCAGTATTGTTGATTTTGAGACATAAGTAAATAAAAATCAAAAAACAAAATGACAACATAAAATTAAATCACAGTAACTAACACGATCAGTAAATAATTATCACAACCTCTCAAACATGAATACGCTCTTAAGCCCGTATTATGTTTTTGGGTGTGCGTTGTTTATTCATTCAAGGACCTCAACAGAATGCAGAGACTATATTCTTCAGGAAGTCATCCTATTTCACTGCAGACATGACAGTTTCAATCCCTCTTTCATGCATTTTTTAAGTATTTTATTCTTCAATTTGCAATTATCTTCAAGACCTGGATGATTTTCAAGAATGGACTTCATTGAGTCTCATCAGGAGCAAATTGAAAAAATAAGATTCTACTGACCATTAATAAACTTTCTGTAGTTCAGAATGTATACTGTTGCCATTTTTGTTTAGTGGGTGCACACACATTTTGGAAGCGGGCACGTTAAGGAGAAGATGAGGAAGACATATATCATACAACAAAAGCAAAGTAACATCCTGTACCGTGTGTAAACCATGCAAAGCTTTATGAGCCTTTCTTCATTTCTGCATACAGAAACAGATCTGTAATTGACCAGTATTGATTGTATTTGTACACTGAGATAATAAATTACTGTATGAAGGCTCAAAATTCAGCAGCGTGTTGTGATTGGTTCGCAAACACAATATTTCAGACACACGAGCAAGAGAAATTACAAGGTGTGCCAGTTTATCATGCAGCACCAATGTCACGCTGCAGCACTGTACTTTTATACCTTGATTTCCAGATGACCACCTGAAGTCTGAAGTCACCTTTTACTTTCTGTCTGAAGACATTGAGATTCTGGTTTTTGCCAATCTGTCATCTTGAAAGCTTTTTCTTCACCTGCCTGCAAACTGTGGCAATGTCATTCTTCATACATGGCAAACGAGGAGAAAAAGACTTTGCCGTTCATTGTAATATGACTTAAATTGCAAATTGTGCAGCCTTTCATTGCCTTTGATCAGTTTTGTAAGAATATTACAAGGCAAGGAGAATAATCGTCAAAGACACATGTGTCCCAGTAACTGTTTCTCTTTGGTGCCAAGCTTATTGAACAAAAAAACATGGGCTCTTGACGTTGTTCTGATATTTGAACAGTAATCAAAATAAAATGTGCCAAAACAAATAGTGGATTTTAGGTACATATTTAACTAAAAAACATGTATTGATGTTATTGGATAATATCAAAACCAGATACATAACGTACTATGATAGGAAAGTGTATTAACTGGCTTTTAAATTACCACAGTTGCTCTTCTCACTAAACAAAAATGCAAAGGGTAGCAAAGCGGATTTTGGTAGAGTTGGTCGCAGGATTTGTAGATTATTGTATATGTAATTGCTTTTCAGCCTTCAATTGTGAACATGGAAATAGTCTGGTTAAAGGTCAGCTTCCCCATACTGTGTGTCAAATTGCAAATCACAGCTGGATTTTCATTATCTAAAGATACTGGGGTCCTTAGTGATTGCAATTAGCTTGTCAGCTATAATTATCTCCATGTCCCCTTTATCGATGGCTTGCAAATGATATACTTTGACTGAATACATCCCATTTTACTATTCCATGCTATAGGTATCCACCATAGCCATGTCTCTGACCTTTGCCATTAGGCTTCTTCTTGACTTCTCACAATAATAACCCTTTTTATATTTATTTCTGATTATTTGTGGATGGTTTCACCTAACTTAAAAAATCATGTATTTATGTAATTTGGTCATGATGATAACAAAGTGCCTGTAATGCATAGGTACTCATATATTTGTGATTGCATTTCAAATACAATTGTCCATGACCAAGGAAAATCATTAAATAATAATTGTTGCATTTAATCAGAAACAATTGTAACAACCATTAATGCTGGGACTAAATTGCTTTTGTTCCTCTGAGCAATTCAATATTTCCAATGACCTTTGAAGTGCTGTGTTTAATAAATATGACAAACTTTTTTTGTTCATAGCTAATTAGCTTTTGCAGACACAGATTAATGTCTTCTCATTACAGTCTTTAACCCTTACAGAATGGGGGGTTTTGTTATGCAGATTTCCCATTTTGTTCCACCTCAGAGTTAACCAAGGGGCAATATAAGACTTGTATTCATACAGTTCATAATAAGATATGCAGGTTTGCATGGCTTGCTAAATTGGTAACTAGAAGCATGCTTGTTCTCTTTCTCAGTCTGACAACTTTAAAATCAGTTCTAAAGGTAACATGGTTTAATTGGCCTAATATACATCTACATATGTACGTCTGTATTAGTTGATGGAAGTCTACACAGAATTTGCTGAATGGAGGGTGTAAACATTGTTGTCACCTTTGAACACATAGGGCACATTGGGATTATATGAGATTAATATTTTGCTTTTCATGATCAATGACTGTGTCTGCTTCCTTCATTTTGGTTTGGAAATAACCTCAGTTCACTAGCACAAAAGTACAAATGCTCTTAAAGGAAATTTTGAATCCCTTTTAGCTACTTCCCTTACTCCACCCCCTGTTGCCTTTCTATTACATTATTATTATTATTATTATTATTATTAATAATAATAATAATTATTATTATTATTATAATAAACAACACCCTTTTACATTTTAAATTAGAAACTACTCCTTTGACTTCTTAGTATATTCATGTACCCGTGTTAGTTGAAAAGTAATTTTCGAAGGACTTTGATTAAAAAAAAACATTTTGTAGAACCAGCACTATGACTGTACTACAGCACAAAGACATGCTTAAAAGAAAATGGAAATTTGAATTAATTAAAGAAGCTTCTATAAGTGAACATTGGTTTGTCTCTTAAAACGCAAGAACCATTTTTAAGATAGTATCGCAGTAAAAAATTAAGCAAAGTAAGCAAACTGTAACTACCAAGGAACAATGAATATACTGACTACTCAAGATTGTATGATTTTTTTCCCTGCAGTAGTAGATCAGAAGCAGACAAGGATGCCCAGACGGACCCAGCAGCCAAAAACTCTGAACACAGCTGAAGACTCAACCTACTACAACCTGATCCATGTGAGTGGCCGTGCACGGCAGCCAGGCCAGTTCAAACTAGGCTGTGATGTCTGGCTCGTCCCACTGAGTTGCAGTGGTGGACACAATTATGGCATCCTTCTCTGTTGGTCAAAAGTATTGCATCACTGCTTAATAACATGCCAGCTAGCTGGTCACTGACATTTTGCCCACAGTGCCAAAGAAGGCCGTACATGTCAAAGAGAATTAACTGTCTGTTTGGGTAGCTTTTATTGATGAGGATGCCAGGTGCTGCACTCTAGGTATTTTTGTGAAGCATGAAAGAAGTTGCTTGATGTGGGTCAGTCAAACACTTCCAAATCAAAAACAAGTACTTGTGACACTGATCTGTAAAAGCACCATTTGTGTATTTAAAAATAAACATCACTTTATACCTTCATTCTATCAATAAAAGTTCACAATAACTTTCACTTTAGAATTATTATTTTTTTAAATATTGATTAACTTACATTTAAATGTATGCTTACAGAGATCAGTCCAGGATGATAAACGGAAGCCAAGGAAACAAAGGTAATCCATGTTTTTGTTTCATTTGCTCGTAATGATTGTCATGCAGTCCAGCCGTATAAGCTGGCGAAGGCCTTGCCGCTTCATATTCTCTGAATGAGTAATTGGTGTGAGAAGCTGCCAGTGTTGAAACAAGGGAGTGAGTCGAAGCTAAGTGGCTGTATTATAATACTTTTATGGAAGCAGAAAGTAGCATTAACTACCTCATTACTCTTCAGCAGGAAGGTGTCACAAAGTTAAGTTCCCTGCTTTCTTGTATTCTGTCTTACAGTGTATTCAAGATGGACACTGAAAATCATTTCTATAAAGCATTTTGTTTTCAGTTGTGGAAAATTGTGATACATATTTTGCAAAAAGACCTGAGAGCATCTGTTAGACTTTCAGGCCCACAACTTACCATTCCTATTTTGAGTATGGTACAATTATGGGTAATAAAACATGATGCAATTGTATGTTGACATTTAATAAATGTTATTAAACTAGAATAGAGAGAGAGATATAGATCTATATCAGTAGCAGCACTGCTGGATGAAGGTCTCCCCAAGTGGTCTTCACTGGTTTCGTTGTACAGGGTCTCTTTTCCAGGTTGCTCCAGCAAAGCTTCTTATTTCATCTTCCCACCTTTTATGTGGTCGTCTTCTACATCTTTTATCATCTCTTTGGATCCAGTCAGTAGCTTCTGTTGTCCATCTTTGCTCTGTTCTTCTTGCAGTGTGTAAAGCCCATTGCCATTTAATTATTTTCACTCTTTCAAATCTCACACATACTTTTGTTTGGTCTGATCTGATCCATGTATTTGTTTTTCTGTCTATTCTTATTAAAAACATAAAAATATATATACAAAGGAGCATGGAAAGATGTCTGCTTGGAATAACAAGAAGAGATAGAATAATAAATGAATGGATCTGAGAACAAACCAAACTATTTTACATAGTTGAATGAATGAATATGTAAAAATGGCACAGGGCTGGACACACTGCAAGAAGAACAGATTGAAGATGGACAAAGGAAGTTATTGAATGGATCCCATGAGATGATAAAAGACCACAAAAATATGGGAAGATGAAATCATACAATTTGCTGCTGTGACATGGAAAAGAGAAGCTGTAGATCAAAGCAAGTGGAAACATCTTGGGGAGCCTTCATCCAACAGTGGATCGATATAGGCTGAGTGTGATGGTGATATATATATCATTTGAACTCTTATTTATAACATTACAAAAAATAAATCCATATCACACGCCTTACAAATGTCCAGGTGCTGGTTAAATTGCTTATACAACTGACTGTGATCCCACCAGTGTAGCTACATTAGCAATGACAAAGCATTTGGGTACAAGCATACTTCAGATGTAGAGATTGCATTCCAGTTTTTGCTGTGGTGACTTCAGTTCTTCTTCTGCACTTGATTTTACATATCTAAACAAAAACATGCTTTTTTGCACATGTCCTTATTTTATTTGAAATCTACCATTGCCCATGATGTGAAAGCAATGTCAGGCTGACTTGCTGTCTATATTATCTAACAGAACAATATTAAAGAAATGTACAAGCTTTAGATATCCCATTAAACATAGCAACCTTATCAATTCTGAATTTCATGTTCCCCATCATTTGAAGCTCTTATCACCTAGTGTATATTGGTAAAAAGAAAACTGTGACAGATATGACATCTATTTAAAACTTATGCTGCTATGCTACAGTTATCAATTCAATTTTCAAACTGTCTGTTTTTCCTTGATCCACAATAGGAAGTTTAAAATAAATGTATTTACTGACAGATGGATCAGTTATTTATTAACAATCTATTAAAGGTGCATATTACTTTGAACACTTGTTTGTATATATAATGCGATCCTTCTCCAGTGAAAATGTAATAAGACAGCCTTGCCTTTTCTTTCACTCTGTTTAATGTCACATCATTTTCAGTTCTTTAGGTCAGGTAGTAACACTGCAAACACCTGGTTTATAAAGGTATAACAGTACAGTGGGCCCAGTTTAAAAAGAACTTGAAGGCAGCCTTCATATTTAAATTGATCCTACTTAAATAAATCTCTTCAGACATCATTTCCCCCAGCATACTGTGTTCTTTGCTGCGTCCTACAAATTGTTCCCTGTCTCTCTGTGCTACCTTAGTGTGCCAGGATGGTGATCAGATCAGAGTTTCATATAATGATTCTGCCAGAAGTTATTTTAAAATAACAAGCAGTTCTGTCCCCATTACCTAAATGACCTTAATATTTCTCATAAAAAAAATAAAAAAAGGTTGGTAAATATCACAAGGGGGGAAGGAAAGCCTACTTAAAGTTAACGGCTTTCTCTGGTTGGTTTCAGGGCTGCAAAATATATGAAAATCAAAGAAATCCAGATAAGTCTGGTCGAGGTAGTGGGGTCCAGTTTTGTCACTTCCAGGCCTGAAATGTAACTGTGTCTAAGATTCAAGGTGAGCTACAGCACAGAACGGCGATGAAGGATCCCCCCAAAAAATGAGCAGATTGATAGAGAGGTATGGAAGAGGAGGAGGAGTGAGGAGGTTTATTAAAGCTTGAGAGACAAGTGCAACAGGCAAGAAAATAGATTTTAACATCAAGGGTAATAATTTGTTATCAGATGGATAAAGCCCACGGTGAGGGGAGTAGTTTATATGCATCATTAGGGACTAGAAGGTCAGGAGAAAGATTGCATCTCCAACACGTGTTGACAGCAGTGTAGATGGTGTCGACAGCCTGTTAACCTGTTCAATTCAGGAATGCCACGGCTGCAGGGACAAGGGAGTGAAGGTTATTCTGATAAACCTTGTGGAAATGTAAAGAGCAGACAGTGAATGCCTATTCCCCCAAACTAAATCAACTTTATAGATGCAAATAAATTGTTAAATCATTAAAATGGTCTTCAGTATTAAACTATCATAGTCCGGTGAGCTACTAATAGGGGCAGTTTTCGAATATGTTGCCTAAAGTACAATAATGATCTGAGTGCACTGAGGACGCTGTGAATGGACAATGCCCGAGCCACAGTACTGAAGGAGCCTGCCAGGTCTGTGTCAATCTAATAGATTCATTTTTTTCAGAGTTACCTAAACTGTCAAATAAGATACCTGAAGGCAATATGTCCTTTGTCTTTTGATTAATGGAATATTAGACAATTTGAATTAGTATTCATTCTCTCACAAAAAGTAGAGAATCTGAGCTTGTTGGGGGGGGGGGGGGGGTTCAAGTATTAACAACAGAAATATAGAATAATGGAAATGTATGCAGTTTTAAGGTCTTTTCAAAGACTTATGATCCAGATAGCATATCTGAACCGAGGACTCGGCTATATTATTTGCACAAATGCCTTTGCAATATTTAGACTTTACTTTGTGAAGCACTTTTACCTATTAGGTATACAATATATGTAGACCAATTAGTGTAATTTGTTTGTTTGTCTTAGTCCACATTTATACAGGTTTAACTTGGTAAATTTATCGGGAGGGGGGGTTGCATTTTTAAAATGGTTTTCCCTTTTTACAATAGTGGTTTTCAATTGGTTCAAAGTGTCTTCACTGGCCTTTACTACAATGCACCATAAATGAGCCACATTGTAGTACACTAATGCTGCATTTATACTAGCATACCCGAGCTGTGCTGGGCCGGCACCGTGCCTGCCTGGTATGGTTCGGCATGTTGGGCTCGCCTTTACACTTTAGAAAGGCAAGCCGAGTGAATGGTGTTGCGAATAATGAACATGCTGAGTAACAAGTCAATGATGCATTATGTATGTGCAATCATGGTGTTCATTATGAACAATGATGATGTTCATTATACTCATAGAGAAATATAATACACAGAGGGTTAAAAATATTTATATTTTCTATTTGTATTTTTAGATTTTGTATATTGGAATATTTGTGTAGGTAGAGATTCAGTTTAGAATGAATTACTGATAAGTAAATGAAGAAACGTCAGCAATAGCCCAGCCGGGAGTTTCCCTTCAATAACTCAGACTAGAGAGGTAGAGTGCGTTGATCAGAGAAGTTTATTCGTACACAAGTTAACTTGGAAGAATCTCACACAGAGGCGGTCTCAGTGTAGTTTATCAAAAGTTACATTCCACAGTCAGGCAGTTATACATAAATGCTTGTGACGCGACAGACTTCTGTCCACTCCTGAAGAGGCACGCATGGCAGTTTTAGATGTCCAGAGGGTCTGCTCCATCTCTGTTGCTGCGGTATAGACAGTTTAGGCAGACTTGACTCACATTGGCACTACACGAGGCCAGACACATATATATAATTATGGCGTATACCCTCTTTCAGTTCCTCTTTAGCTGCAGACCTCATAGCTCACATACACTTTAAGAAAAACAACTCCATGTAAGGCATTTCTTATTGATATACAGTCTTTCATAGAACTTGTTCTATTCCCATTTACCCTCTTTATAGAACAAGTTCCTTTTTCCACCCAAGACTGAGGCACGTACATTATTTACCCATAGTCAGACAACTCTTTTTAGTCCTATGGTTCTCTGTGCACTTCCTCCTTGTGGTTGCCATGTTATTGCTGGCAATCCGCCACGGGAGACTCAGTAACCAGATGTAGCAGAGTCTACACCGATCCCTGAGATCCCTGGTCCACTCTATTCCTATTATTTTACCCCTTCTTCAGTAAACAATGCAAATATTACTCCTTTTTTTTAGTGTGTTGGCAGAATTTAAAACAATTTTCAGCCTGGAGCCAGATTCAGATATCTTTTGAGGCCAGAGTTTCACGGTTTGGTTCCGGCTCGGCTCGGGTATTTGTTAGTGGAAACACAGCCATACGGGTACGGGTATGCTAGTGTAAACAAGGCATAAGTAGAAACATCTATTATGGTACTCCCATGGTCCAGTGAGGTAAATCATAGTGAAGGCATGTTTACTCATAGTAAAAGGTAAACTTGCATCACTACACTACATGTAGGTACCTCAATATAATCAATTGTTAATGCTGGCAATAGACTTGTCTTTTTCCACTTTTACAGTATGCCTTTTCTAACCAGATCTATTTATCTTTACTCTGCAGTTAAGGGTCAGGGCAAGCAGCCCATACATCTGCTGTGTATAAGGGAGGTGCATCTCTCTTTTTACCAAATTACCTGGACATAAATGCATAGTCAGAAACACTAGGGAAGATACTGAAAGTCAGCTGGGTGACTACCAATAGTGTGAAAGGGTATCAACAGGTCTGCTCGGCTAAAACCGAGATACTGGATTTTTGCAGATACAAAGTTTTGAGTGGTGTGTTAATCTGACCTTTTCCACCTTGTGAGTATTCTAGCTGCCACATTTGACTAGCACAGCCAATGTGTGAAGACCAATCCAAATATGAATGCCTTGTCAAACATTTTGACATCACCCAAAGACCACAGGTGGTGTGAACCTAATTAAATGCATATAAATGTCTGACTGCATTACATTTTACAAAATAGGATATTCTGCTGAGTTGGAATCCTCACTCTGCTTTCAAATGAAAACTAAACGAGATTGATGGAAGGCAATCTCTGTGGAAGAATCGCTGGGGGGCATTTCATCTCAACTCATAGCTACCACATTTGCGTGAAATGTCATTCTCTTATTTAAAAATGTAAAAGTAACCCAAATCCAGCAGAAATAGGGTCTCTGTGGCACTGTTAGATAGTCTGAAATTGAATGAGATAATACTTCGGGAGGCCTGGTGTATAGATTGGATGCAATGGGCCTTGCAAGTAACTTAGATTGCAATTCAATTACATAACACACCCTGTAAGCTGAAATAAGGCAGATAAAACACATGAAGAGGAAACCAACTGTTTTAGTTCATCAAAGGAAGACGGGTATCATTATATATCATCACTAGACTAGACCAGAGAGAGGATCACACTTTGCCGTCCACTTACAGGAATTATAGGAGGGGGGGATCTATTTCATCACAATGAAGCTTTATTCAAAAACCTAGAATTGTGTTTTAAACAATTTGTAAATAACCCAATTATTATCACTACCTACTACTAGTCGGACTAATCAAAGTCACACGGGGAACTGTATTTCAGAAGCATACCTTGCATATTTTGAGTTTTCACGGTTGAAATAAGAAGTGAAAATGTAGAAAACTCCTCTTCAGTCTTCAAAGGCCATAGTACATCTCCCCGGTGCTTGGGTAAATAAAATAAATAAAATGAATGGACAGTGCCCCTGTAAACCCATCCTCTTTCAACAGTTCTTCTTGACTAAACCCACTGTATCTCTTCAGTCCAGGGAAACTATTGGACGATGAAGACTCTTACTACCAAGACCTTTCCTCCAGTAACTCTGTGAACACAAATTCCAGTCCAATTGCCTCACCTGACCAAACGTCTTCTAGCAAAGGGCCATCTTCAGAGCCAAAGGCCCCAGAAACCAACAGCACTGGAAGGTAAAACACACAGGAAACACGGTTTTAAGCTAAGCACCATGCAGGACATTCAGAAGTGAGAGAAACAATCCTCACCATCTTGTTTTTAATGTAGTTTCCATTGGAGTATTAACTTTTCATTGCTGGCAGAATTTATTCACACACAATATACTGGGAAGCTATTCAGAACTCCATATTGCTCAACAGACTGCACAGTGACTGAAGCCAAGGTGTTTGAAAGTGCAATTTAAAGACATATTTTCCAGCAAGTATGTATGTCTCAGTCTGACATACTGTATCTGTCAGCAGACTTTAAACGTAATATAAACAAATGTGTTTTGATACGAGTACATTTACAGGTGACTGGAAAAAATACATTATAACTGTATCCTAGGAAGTAACATTATCCTTGCAAACCGACAATGGGTCACGCAGCAATTCAAACTCTTTATTATTTAGGGAAGATCCAATACGTGTTTACTTTGTGTACCAATTTAACTGTTTAGAGTTGAACAAGAAATTAAATGTAGTTAATTGTGTACTTGTTTTTATAATTAAAAAATGTGACGACGATGGCTAAGTACAGTTAATAATACTTATTGCAATTCCAAACCTATTGTATTTTCAGATGTTTTTCATATGAAGCAAAATTAAAATGGTAGGAAATGTTTAAGAAATGGGTTTGGATTTTGTCTGAAAGTAGATTATTTTTCTATTGATTTTTCGTTGTTGTTGTTGTTGTTGTTGCTATTTGTTTTTAAATTCTGTGTATTCCAACTCCCAGAATTGCCTGCCCATAAAAGACCAATGCAATTTGCATTCACAATTAGGCTCATTTGGTTGAACATGTGCACTGCAAGTGGTAAATTGCAATTAAATCTCTGCAGCCTTCTATCTATCAATTATTATATTTATTTGAATTAATATATAAACAGCTATAATCTTTTCATTTTATTTTAACTGTAATCTCTAATTTATTTTGTGTTTTATATATATTTTTTTAAATAATTGTATTGCTTTGCCCTGCAACTAATACATATATACCATTAAAAAAAAAAAAAACCTTTAAGTATGATTTTGGTTTTATTTTTAAAACTGAGCAAAGTACATTCTTACATCATAAAAGCCAGATTGAGTTTTTAAAATCATATGTTGACTACAGACACAAAGATCAAGCACTTGTCCCGGCTTTAAGATTTTACTTTACTGCATTAATGGTGCCAAAACCTGTACTAAAATGTGCTTTTTATGTCCACTGCTGTCCTTCAAAGGATGATCTTAACTTCTTTCTTCTTTTAAAGCCTGACTGATAACATATTCTTGAACTGCATTTTTTGTCTATTTTGTAATTATTTAAACATAAATTATCTTTAAGAACAATTAAATGTTGCTCTTCCTTTTCTTTCATAATTTCTAACCTTTCCTTTCCTTTCCTCTGTAGACACCCCCTTCCCAAAATGCCATCAACAGAGAGCCAGGAGGAAAGTAATCCCTATGATTACAGAAAACTACTTCGAAAGACATCCCAGAGACAGAGACTCATCAAGCAATACTAGCGTTCACTTTAGCCTGTCCTTATCATTAACAATACAAGTACAAGTAGGTTTTGCTTAGTTTGTTTTTGTTTTTGTATGATTCATTCATGTTATTCCACTTTGGCTTCTTTCCACACCTTCCATACTATTTATTACTACATGCCTGAAGGTGATTTGGCATTAAAGATTGAATTAAGCCAGCGTATTGTCTATGTAACTATTCTAAAAGATGAGTATCACCAAGTTTGAATTGGCTTTCAGTTTCAGTTGTCAGATTCTTGCTCTGAGTACATTTTTTCTCCTGGGACTGTTGAATTCTTGTGCAATATAAGGAAAAGGCACAATTCTGACTTTTGAAAAGGCATATATATATATATATGTAAAAAGGTGGCTTGCTCTTTCACCACATTCGTTTTGATTACCATCAGTGATTGATATTACCAGTACAACATACTTGCCTTTTAACATCTGTTGTTTTACTGAAGCCAACTCAAGACACTTAGATACGAATTAATTGTATCAGTAGTAGTAAATCTGTGTACATAAGTATAATCAATGTATAATCATATTTAGTTTTTCTTCTAAATCAAATTGTGTCCACCCCACTACTACCCACTACTTGCTTCAGATACGCATTAGCAGAAGTAAGATGATTTTTAGTTCCTTCCCAAAAATATATCTTATCCTCTTGTTACTGTTAGCATTCAGAAGGTGGAACACTCATGGTAAATGATTAAGCAGTTATATATGTTTGATATCGAATACATTTAAATGGACAACTTAGTTTAAAAGGCCGGGGTTTTATGGTAATTTCTTTTCACCTAGAAAATATTTGTCAAAGAGGAGATCACCTCATTACATTAATACATTTGTTCATATGCACAGAATATTCTTAAGTCTAATTACAATACAAAATATGATTTGTAATATCAGTGCCTCTGTATCATGTTCAAAATTGCTATAACTTTGGCCATCAATTCTGGATTCTACCAGGAAGACGCAGGGGCTGTAGGAGAACTGTCCAGGCAGTTGTGCTTGTATATAAAAAAAACCAATTTACTTCTGCACATACTGTTTTATTAACCAATCACTCAGTGTATGTATATGTTTGTGTGTGTACATGTATATGCATTTGCTTCTATGTGTTCAAGTAGGAATTTCAATCATATTTAAAAATGTCTATAGTGTTAGAACTATTATTGTTTCTACGCTGGGCGAATTTAAACTTGTGTCTAGTACAGCAATTCAGGAACAGAGAGTCTATATTTAAATTACTCTTTTTGTCAATACAATCAGGAGTTGTGGGAAAAATATAGACCTATTTAATGTTTTTCATGTGTGCAGGTTAAAAGTAAAGAAGACACTTCTTTAAATTATTATTGTATGTGTATGCTTGTGTGTATATATATATAAATATATAATAAAAGCCAAATATGGATGTTATAATGTTCTTTACAAGAGACCTGTACTCATGTATGAAAATAATATCCCTAGTTCAGTCCATGCTGTTAAAAATAATGAAGGAATATTCAATGCTCTTCTGCACATTTATCTCAAATGGCTGTTTATGATATTTTCTCTTTGGTACAATATACAATTTGTAATATTTTTTGCATCACTACAGAAGCAAATGTGTCCTTTAAAAAAATAAACCTGACTATGTCCTAAAGGTTGGGCAAAATAGTAAAATTTTGTTGCTCTTTTTAATTTTTCTACTCGTATTTCTTTCTTCCTGTCTCCCTGCGCCTTTAATAACATACCCCATCTGTCATCAACCCACCTAATGCTCTAAACAGTTTAATGATGTGGGAGCCCTTGAATCCACTGATGGTCTGTGTTTCTAAGTGACACTTCTTTTTGCGGTTATCCTTCAAATTTCTGGAATGTATGGTTATAAATATTTGGTCAGGTAAGATTTGTAGACGGCGGAGAAAAAACGCAGAACTAAACATCCATTAACAAAACAAAGTCTCAAACTTAAACAGTCCTTGAGAAGTAAGGTTCCAGTAAGAAGAGTAAAAGGATTAACCTTGTTCAGATCCGCTATCTGTAGAAACATATTCCAGAAAGGTTGGCAATATGAAAGTAATTCTAAAGCAAATGTTTTTCATTTTGATCATTTTCCTCCAACAACATGTCAAATTCACCTGGTGATGCTTGTAGCAACGTGCTCGCTCTCTCTCTCTCTATTTATATATATTTATAAATATATAAATGCAGTATTTCACATGATAGATGACTGAGACTGAATGCTTCTGCACACAGACTTCACCAACATATTGCATAACCTAGAATTACCCTCTAACAAATACCATTGGTTTGTTATTCTGCTATTACTTTGTTAGGTTTGCCAAACACAGAAGGAGCTATTAGGTATGCTTTAGTTCATGCATATATGCAATAATGATTGTGAGTTTAAGCCCAGACCATTTTGTTCTCTACACATCTCTCTCTACTTCATGCCCAGTGTGTCATTTGTTTTACCCTGACTGCTTCTAAAAAGAGGCCCAATGTTTTTCTCACTCAGGTGAAAGCATTTCCAATGTTGCATTGATCTTGGAATGCCTCCTAATGTGTGTGCCATTGAACCAAGCTGCCCACTTCAGCTGGCCACTGGTGATATACTGGTCCTCCCCCTCACTGAGCACTGATAGCCCTGAATCAGGCTGCCTCTCGGTGCACATTTGAACGCTCTCTGCCAGGTCCATGCAGTGCATTCAGAGAGGAGTGAGATAGAAAGCTAAAATCCAGAGAGGATATATAGAAGCCAGCACAAATTGCTAACCTGCTTAACAAGCTCACCACACAGCCAAACCAGCAGTGTAGAATGGCATCTAGCCATTAACAATTTCAAATCAACTGAGATTTGAATATCTTAAAATAGCATCGAGGCAAGTATGCCAATCTTGAAATAATTTAGACTACACTTTAATAACGTATACATCAAACAAATAACAAAGGGCAACAGCCTCTCTTGTCCACTGACCCCAGCATCACTGCCTAAGCTGAACTGGTTCTGGATAAAACATCCCAACACATCTTTCTGTCTATCATTTGGAGCCTAGATTTCTCTTCATACTGTTTAATAAGACTGATTTCATCATTCAAGAAGTGTGAACAGTTATAGGTTCTCAATTTGCATATATGCATATATTTTCCCCCCCATTGACCAAGGGATATGACTGTTAATATTATATAGCGTTTTGATTTATGATCAAGGATCTGAGCCAAGACCAAACATCAAGTGAACAAGGATAGATTAGGATCAAGGACCATCTGCTTCTGTCTGGTGTTCATTCGTGGGTTAGACCTTACTGGTAACTGCTTTCTGTTGGTGGCATGGAAGAAATTAAAGCTGCATTTGTTCCAAATTACAAAACATCTGCAAAAGAAAAAAAAACATAAAACAAATACATTATTATTATAATTCATATAATTGGGGTCACAATGTTAAATAGTTGATCAAGGTATAAGACATTCTGGTATCACTCGAGTTTGGCCCATCCCTTTGCCCTTGTATTTGTTCCTAGTCTCTGTTTATTCAGACTGATGTTTTGCGTCCAAGATGCATGACGTTTGAACACAGCCTGACAGGGACAATTCAGAAGTGCCTAAAGGGGACAATCACAAGCCACCACAATAAATGGACCGCAGACTTGAATGCCACGCTTCACGGAGCACCCAGTTTGAGTCCTACGTGTTATTACTAATGATGTCAGCGCTGCCAAGTCACTTTCTACTCCAGGGATGCAATTACAGAAGTTGCGGGGAAACACAGCGCTGGGCTGAATGTAATAGAGGACTTGCTGTACAGAAATAAATAATAATAAGCAGAATGGTGTGCAAATCACACAGATATATGTTATGTAAAGCAGAAGCAGAGGAGACAAATGCAGTGATTTAGTGGTCACGACAAGCGACGCAGACTTGTCCGTCAGCGTGATTCTCCAGTGACGTGGGCATGGGGCAGCATGCCAGTGCGCTTAAACCTGACATCACTGGCTAATTGCATGACAAACCCCGGGGCAGTTTGACGTCGGTCTTATAAAGGAAAAGGATTCGCTCCCCCTAAACAGTTAAAATCGTCTGCACATTTGCAACACGCTTGTGCGGAGGTAAGAACTTTTCTTCACAACAAACGCAAGAAAAGAAAAAGAGAAGAAAACGCAGGAAAGGGTAGCATTTGGGGGATCTGTGCAAGGCTGTATGCAGACAAAAGCACGCTGCCTGTCATACTGCAGGTGCATGTTATTTGCTGAGGGCTGGGGATGCTCTTGCAGTCGCTTCTTTACCTCGGCAGTGTGTCTGACGGCAGCCCAACTCGAGGGCAGCTCCTGAAAAGCATCTCGCTCAATAGATGTCCCCTGTTTGATACCTGTGCAAGTCCCAGCAGAGAAAGGGATCTCTGCAGAGGAGGGTGCCTGTCAGCTGGGTTATTTCTGCCTTCAATGCTCGGACGTGCTTCTGCGTGTTGAGAGAAGTCGGGACAGGATCAGCACCGCGACACTGAACAGCTCCTGCCGCCGAGCTTTCCTTCCAGCCGGATGGGCGCCGCTTGTCTCTCTCTCTGATTAACCGCTTCTCGCAACAATTTCCAATGGCATCGCAAGGCTTTTGGTCTCTCGGAGCAGAAAATGTGGGGAATAACAGCAACCAAAGCCCAAGCACTCGTAAGTGAATACGAAACAGAAACAAGTGTGGATGATACGCTTACTGGTGGCATATATGTGCCAACAAGTGCATTTGACTGTGAATATAGATGCACACATACAATCACATATCTGAAGAGAATAGTTGGTGCTGCATGTATCTACATGCATAAGCAAACATCCTAAATCAGCAGCAGACAACGTTGCAGTTTGAGCAGTATTGTGTGTTGTAGTCAATGCATGCACTGTGACACTGTGGTTTGTCAAGGTTAAGTTAGTAAAGAAGGTGATGGGTATGAATCGGGTTGAACGACCCCCTTCCCTTCATAACTGTTTTGTAAAGCTTTTGCTGAACAGTTTTGATGTGTAATTATCTAAGGTTAAAAATAATACCTCATCGTTGTGCCTAAGATATCTTGCCTGATGTGTGTATAATAATGAAGTCACGTATTTAATGTCAAACTTGAATTGGGTATGTTTGTGTGTTTGTGTGTTTTTAGCAAGAGCCTGGTGTCAGGCTGCCCAGAAATTCACAGGAGGAATCGGATCAAAATTGTGTGGTATGTCGTTTTACAATATAACGATTTGAATATGTATCACTGGTATTCATATATATTTTTTAAGAATTGCCCTTGTTGTATATTTGACATTTAGCGTGTGAATTTAGTATTGCGTTTGTGAATGTGACTTTTCTGTCTTATAGAGGTAGTTTGGTCATATATCCCTCTCCAGGCTTCATTGTTTAACTTGAACACATTGTTTCAAACATTGTAGCACTCCTTTCTGTGGGGGAGGGCGAGAAAGCAGCCGACCCCTCCGCCAAGGAACCAGGAGCAGCATTAGAGACCTGCGCCTGCAACAAACCGTGCAACTGCTCCAAAGCCAATATTGACTTCTCAGTTCTGTACTCAACAGGTATAGACTCCATTTACATCCACTGGTGTCCAATATACAAGTATTTCATTATTTTAACTGTCTGTATACATTTCTCCAATTGGTCTGATCGAATTATTTTCTATGAATGTATGTGTGTGTGTTGCCTATATGTATGTATGTATGTATGTATGTATGTATACATGTTTCGAAGTGGTAGATTATAGGAATTTAAAAAAATACTTCCTTTCCCATTCAAAAGGTGTTCATTGTGTATACATTATTATTTATTTATTTTCGTTTTGTTCAAGATTATATCAATAAATACATTACATTACAGTTGTTTAATTAAAACATATCACAAATTCTCACAGCCTACATAACTATCGTATGAAAAAAAAAAACTACTATAGTGTATGTCCCCTCCAGTTAATTCATATATCCTATGTTAGCTTTCTGGCTTTCTTACGGTTTATTTGGAACCATTTTATAATAAATATTTAATGTATTCATGGTTTTAAGGTCAGCTTAATATTTGATCAATATTAACAGATATTTGCAGACGCATATTTGCAAGATACATAAATTAAATGTGTTTCTATTGTATTTCACAGATTTATTGCCAGCCACAGATGGGGACATAGCGACAATTACATTTCTTCATGAAGTGGTGGACATTTTGCTGGCGTATATAGTGAAATCATTTGACAGGTCAACGAAAGTCATAGATTTCCATTACCCCAATGAACTGCTGCAGACCAATAACTGGGAGCTCTCTGACGAGCCAGACAACCTGGATGATATTTTACTTAACTGTCGTGCAACAATGAAATACGCAATCAAGACAGGTACACAGTTTATTTTATCATACTCAGTATTGACGGGTTAATTGATTGATTTTTAATGTGTAATTTTGCTTTTGAGGTCAGACCCACCCCCTTCTCAAAATGCAAAAGTGCCTGTCAAATGAAAAGATTTGCTTTATAGAACATTAACCATATTTTATCAATTGTATTCAATTTCAGATGTTTGTAAATACATTTTAATACCGATGCATCACACAAATATCACAATCGTGTACTGAAATACTGACAGTAATGCCATTAAAATGCCATCATTCAGTTTCACAAAAGCGAAAATAGCTTTGTGTAATACAAAAAAAAAAATGAAGAAAGCTAAACTGCATAAATAAAAATATACATCAAACAGAACATTTTTATAAGCGGCTTAAGGTGATTTTGAAGCATAAAATAACTGCTGGCAATTAAGCAGGATACTCCATAGGCATATTTATTTATTTATTTATTTATTTATTTATTTAATAAGAATGTAGTTATTAAAGCTACAATTATCTACTTGAAACTCTCTTGCATAATTTGTAAAATTTTAATTACGTGAAACGGTTTCACCGACTACAAAATTGAATTACAAATAGTAGTGTTAGAATATGTATTAGAGCCAGGAACAATATGATTTAATGTAAAAAATCAGGAGCAGTTCGTTAATTTTCCAATACAAGCTTAATGGAATACCATAGTTTTATAACCACAGGATGTGTGTAAAAGGAAACATTTACAGGTTGCCATGTATTACTTTAGACTTATCACAGAAAGCAATATTATTTCAAAAGTATTTTTCCCAATATATTTTAAAACACTGAATGTTTATTATCATTACTCTCTTTAAAGTTCTAGGCATTTTAATCAACAATCCTAAAATGAAATTGTAGTACAAGCTATTCTGAGACAACTATTATCAAAGTCCATTGGTTATATGCATAGAAGGGATTTTGATTTATAATTTCAATAATAATAATAATAATAATAATAATAATAATAATAATAATAATAATAATAATACAAATAACTTGCATAATGTAATTCATGTCTTCATTAAATTCACTGTATATCCTCTCTTTTTGTAATTATAGCCCACCCCAGGTACTTCAATCAGCTTTCTACAGGATTAGACATGGTTGGTTTAGCAGCAGACTGGCTGACATCTACTGCTAATACTAACATGTGAGTATGAGACACCATGTCATAATATTAGCTTATTTCCTTTTCCTATTAATCTGGGACGCAGTATTTCTGTCCTGTTATTCATTAATATGAATTTACCAAAAGAGAATGGAAGACAACATTGAATGCAGACTCACATTCATATTCAGACAGTTACACATAGCCATCAAATTAAAGAGGATTAAAAGATCAGATTAATCAGATACATATTTTTCTCCTTAAAAAATAAATTATATTTTGAAATCCTGAGCCACATTAGATAAGTATTGTGGGAAAAAAAAATAGCAAATGAAGACAGCGTCACTGTCAAAGTTTACTTCCACTTTATTTTCATGTTTAATCAGGAAGATGTCAGATATAACATAATATGTTGTGTCTTGCATAATAACATAAAATGAATTAAATTAAAGTTAATTGAAACTAATTAAAACTCACAGCTAAGGAAGTAGCAAAGACATTTGCTCATTATAAAATAAATTAATCAAGAAGGTGCAACAGACATTTTTAAAAGCTATGAAAAATAAATACTATTCTTCAGCATATCCAAAATACAAGATGCAGTGACATATATTAGCATTTGTTTCTTTTTCAAAATCTTGTATGACGACAGTGATAAGCATTATTAAATGAATGCTAATTATGCTCAATGGTAAAGGTTTTTTTCTTCTAAATTTGAATGTTCTGTGATTCACAGCATGCAACTGATTTACATTAGTTTCAGATCTGTTCCCTGATTCTATTCTAGCAAAAAAGCACACCTTATTTCAGCCAAGGAAAACTCAAATTACCTCAAGAAAGTGATATAATGATTGGTCCATTGCTCCCACTTCTGAATCACTGCAGTCAGAATACACGTTTTGGACCATTAGGTGACAATTCATTGTGAACTGCCACACATGAATGAATTTATACCAATGTCCGTATCCCATTGAGCTTTGAACACAATTCATCATAAAGATTTTTTTTTTTTGGAATGTATGTAAGATCATGAGAATTATTTTCTTTGAGTTCCTGGTGTATGAGTGGAATGAACTGAAGATCATATAAACACTGGATAGCATTAATCAAGACCAAAAGTATACTGTTGAAAATGCAGAGCGATGGGAAATACACACACATGTGATTATTGCACATTAAAGGCCTGGCTCTTCAAGGCTGGTAAAACATTTTGCACTGAATGAGGAAATAGTATAAATGTATTTTTGGAAAATGAATGGAAACTGGCTTTAGTCTGAGAACTCATGTTGTACATTTACTAAAACGTACTTCTTGTTGTACACACATACAACTCTACTCAGTAACTCAGTCTTATCATTACAGCAATTTTGCACTCAAAGTAAATGTCAGTTATATATTAATGTTTTACACAATCAGTACATTTGATCACAAGTGCTTTAAATCATGGGTACATACTGTCACCAAGTTTGTCCTTTGACTGGTGTATTGAATGTAATACTTCTAAGCTGTAAAGTACACACTAATTGACTTATTGACGTGTGATTTTACTGCACTGTAGAGCAAAATAGTGTATTGTTGCCTTTTAAAATGTTATAAATGACACGGTTTCTCAGTGCCACAACAGGCCATACAAGTAACTGTGTCCCATCCACCCGACTTATAAATTGACTGATCACATGGCCAACCAATCCACAGTCAATAACTAAGGAAGGAAAGCTGTTGTGGCAAAATCAGAAGAACAGGAAGTGACACTAAAGAGAAAGTGCTAAAGAATTAAGTGTGACCGGTTAGGTGCCAATAAAAGAATAATGATTGAGATCTTCTGAAAGTGGCTGTTGCTACACTTAAAATGTAGCTGATATTGAATGTAGTTTATAAAAAATATGCTCCAGTAAAGACTTTGGCCTCTTATCTCCAATGAAATATTTGAGTTTTGTTTTGCTTATTTGTTTGTTTTTCAACTTATTCATATAATGCATGGCCTGAAGTGAATTTGAATGCAGTCATAGCTGTTGACATTATGACTGTTAGCAAATCAGCTTTCACCTGTCTGAGCTGCTGGGAAAAGTTCCTAAATCCACAAAGCCTTCAGTTAACTTCTGTGCTGCATTCAAAGTTAAAGCTTTCATTTGACAGAAAATTGTTTGTGTGTGTAATGGTCGATGTGATATTAATTCTGGTTCCAGGTTCACCTATGAGATTGCTCCGGTGTTTGTCCTGCTGGAGTACGTCACTCTGAAGAAGATGAGGGAGATCATTGGCTGGGCTGATGGGGCAGGGGATGGGATATTCTCACCGGGTATATAACTTCTCAAGGTCTCTCTGAGCTGGGGAAGGGGTCACTGCTTTGTTCTCAGTTAACAATACCAAACAAAACATGGATTTTTACATGCAGGAAACCCATATTTTAAATGACAGAAAGCACTCAAGCATACATCTTTGATCATAGCTTCCTTTCACAATCTATGGGAACAATACCTGTGTTTTTCTCCAGGCTAAATAGTAAAATGTCTTTTGTTCTGCGTGCTTACCCAGTTATTGCCTTTTCCTAGTTGGTTCTATGTTTAATCGGGACAGATCCTTACATGATCACTTATTATATCAAAAGTAATTCATAACAACAGCTGCCAATGGCTTGATGTTTGTGTTTCTATTATTATCACTAGTAGGGTTGATCAAAAACTATTAGAGAGTTCACTCCTTTGGCATAGTCTCTAACAACACCAAGGGCTATGACAGAGTAATGGGAAGAGGCATAACAATTACTAGTTCATAAATGTCCCTTCAAGTATGGCACAAAATAATTACAAACAGTATTACATCTTATGTATTTAAAGTTGTTATTTCTATCTGTAGGTGGTGCCATATCTAATATGTATGCAATGCTGGTTGCACGATTCAAGATGTTCCCTGAAGTGAAGGAGAAAGGAATGTCAGCTGTTCCAAGACTGGTTGCTTTTACATCTGAGCATGTATGTATTGCTTTATCACAGTTTAATTATTTTTAATTCATTTTCTGGAACAATTTAAAAAGACAAAACAAAGCACGATGATAAAGGTAATTTTCACATCTCGTTAAATTAAATAACATTAATCACATACATGCAACAATGTATCAATATATCTTCTATCATCCACATAACCTTTTTATATACATTCAGTAAAACTACCTTTCATATCTAATTTGCACATTGTTAAATAATGCAGTTTGACCTTGTCCTGACAAAGCCAGATGTCGAAAATAGTCAGAAAATATGAAAGGCTAGGCAAATATGAATGCATGACAAAATTATTGTATATATATATATATATATATATATATTATTGCAACATAATTTGAATATTTCATGAACAAGAAGTGTAGAAAATGAGGGACCTTTCATGAACATTTCAGGAACACACATGTTCCCCTCAGAATATATTCTGTCATTGAACAAATTAAGTTCAAAGAGGTAGAAAAGGCTCTGTCTATTTTCATGACACAGTTTCAGATCAGTTCTGTATGTGGGTCATGTTCAAATTCTGTTTTGAAATCAATTAACCCCTGCTTTATATTAACCTGTTTTTTATCTTCTCGGTTGTTTTTTCAGAACCTTGTTATTAAAGGTTGAAATACTATATCACGTTCGCCCTCATACAACTAATGTGCTACTGACACCAGCGTTGTCAGCTTTGAGGAAACTAGCTGTTATTCTTCCCTGTGGCTTTCACGGGTATTTGGGCTATGCTGTAAAGCACAGCCAAGTATAAGAAAAAAGTGCCTGTCCTGCTAATTCAATCTGTTATTTTATAATCAGCCTTTTTATAGTCATACATGAGAGGAAGAAGGCTGTAGGATTTCCAATTAAAGAATAATTTATGTTAATGCACAAAGTTAATTTCTCTATCATTATGTAGAGTTTATATACTATAGTTTATCGTTTATGCTTTTGTTTTTTAAATACGTATGAATCCAAGATGACTACCTAAGATTTAAATGTGATTTTCTCAAGTTTTTAAAGACATTAATATAAATTACAATGAAAAACAAAATGTAGGGCTAAGCACGTGTTCTCTTGAAACTTCAAGTACTTAATTCATGCAACTAATTAAACAATAAATACGTATTTCTTCTTTGTATTTTTCAGAGTCACTTTTCAATCAAGAAAGGAGCTGCAGCGCTGGGAATTGGCACTGACAGCGTCATCTTGATCAAGGTTGATGAAAGGTATGTCAGGAAACAAAGTAACATGGACTGTTTTAGCCATACTAATGTGTCATAACAGCAAAAACATACAAGCAATAAAACTCAATTTCCTTCTCCAGAGGTAAAATGATACCTTCAGACCTTGAAAGAAGAATAGTTGAAGCCAAGCAAAAGGTAATGCAGCCATCCTAGTTGAATACAACTGCATTTAGTTTGCTTTAGATTCTTTTCTACATAGTCATTTGTAATGCATTCATAAAACAGGTTTTCATGACATGCTGTCTGTGTCCCACACAAAACTATTGTGTAATTCATCACAGATGGGGAGAGTTGTCTGCACAGGCCATCCCGGGAGCCGGATGAGTGGATTTGCATTCACACTATTCCCCAACATCTCTGTCTGTTCATACTTGAACGGTCTTCAGATTGTGATATTAGGCAACCTGAACTGTTCTAATTTTCTCTCTTTGAGTTGAACACCTGTTTGTCTTATACTTACTTTGCTAGTCAATTTATTTATTCTAATCAGATAACGGCCTAGACAAGATCAAACATTGAAAGATTGCAAATTGAAGGTGAAACAAGGTGAAACTGTGTCAGATGACACTTTTTACTAGTTATAAATACAAAAAAGCAAGAGACTACAATTATGTAACTTACAATTCTCTGGTAATTCAACATTTTGATTTGGTATAGGCTAAAGAATACAAACAGAAGGCACACAAACCTTTGATGTAATGTTTTGTCAATTTATTTGTCTGTTTCAGATTACTTTAACAATCTGCTGTATATTCATATTTTCAATTCTCATTAAAGCAGTTTCTCCTTATTTTGTCAGTGTTCCACGTTCATAGCATTGCATATGCTGATCAGTGTTTGTTTTGTAGGGCTTTGTGCCATTCTTTGTCAGCGCCACAGCTGGCACCACAGTCTATGGAGCATTCGACCCTCTCATTGCAATCGCAGACGTCTGCAAGAAGTACAAAGTCTGGATGCACGTGGATGTAAGTGTGATGTTTAATCAATACTCCTCAGTGCCTTTCATATTTAACTTCCCGAGCGTTGCAGTGGTAAACGCGTACTTCATGTTCTTTCAGGGTATTTTGCTGATTTGGCATTGTTTTAAATCTGCTTGTGTTTGGGATGATCTATTCTAGTTGCATTAATGTCTGGCACTAGAATAACACGAAGATAATTGTTTTTTAACGTGAGCGATGTAGTCCTGGCATTATTTTTGTCAATTTTGAACCAATAACTGTTTAGAAACTAAGGACGCGCTACTGGATGGTTGAAGAAGCTTCTCCTTCTATCCAGAGGAAACTCATCATGTTCTGCTTTTTGATTTATGCATTTAAGTGCTGAACCTTAATCTATCCAACAGAATAAAATGAAGAAGGAGATCAAATATTATTTTACCAACTATAAAGATATCTATATACTTTCGCTAATATATATATATATATATATATATATATATATATATATATATATATTAGCCATGCCTCCCAGTCATCTATGAAGGGAAGCATGGAGGAACCCTGCTAATTACAACAGGGTTTGAAACTTTCTCTGCCATAAGGTCACAGGGCCCTTTTTTACTGTCACCTAACCTTCTCTGCCCTCATTTTGAATTTAGGACCAAAGTCTAGGACTGGCAGACAACTACAGAACCTTGGAAAGTCATAGTAAAGCCATAGTGAAATAAAGATCCAATTTCACAGATAAACGAGTGCTATAACTTTTATATATATAAAAAGCAGACCATTTCTTACTTTGTATTGTAAAGAGATTAATTTGTTTTTTGTCTTCAGGGAGCGTGGGGTGGAAGCCTTCTCATGTCCAGGAAGCACAGATGGAAATTAAATGGAGTTGAAAGGTTAGTGTCATTACTTCTGCTAGTGTATTTGATATGACATTTAGAAGGCTTCGTGACTGTATGGTATCATAATGAAAGCGGGCGAAACAGGCACAAAAGAGATTTCGACACACAATTTGAAAGCTTTGTTTCTTTTCTTTATTAATGGTTTTAATGAGCTTATTTGGACATTATTTTGAATAAAATAGTTGTATAGTTTCTGGTTTAATTACGTAGGCCCATTGAACACATTACTTTTGGTTTTGTTTGCTTATTATTGGTTTTATTAGCTTTTGATGTTTTGTTTTGTTTGATTTTGAATGTGTTTAATTATTTGTTTTAAGCGGAAGGCCCCTAAAATATTTTCAAACAAGTACACATTAACTGCACTTGTTAAAGAAATTAAATACTGCCCTTTACAAGTTCTCCATCAAAAAGCAAATTAATTTAAACTGTTTATAGTTTGTGAATGGATTTTTCACATTGCAAATCTGATTGTCCATTTGTTCCTTCACACTCCAGTCTAAAAGCTATTGATTCCACATTAAGCAATTTTAATGAAGTTTAGAAAAAAGGGGGGAACTACACAAAGTCTTCTTCTCTTGAATGCCAGAACAGAATAAATCCAAGAGTCAGGAAAAGCTTGACTATATTGTTTGAAAAGTTTTTTTTTTGTTTTTTTTTGTTTTTATAGAGCAATACATTACTATTAAAAATTAATTAATTTTATTTGTTTTATTATTAGGGCAAATTCTGTGACATGGAACCCACATAAGATGATGTCTGTCCCTCTGCAATGTTCAGCTCTACTCGTCAGAGAGGAGGTGGCATTTTATTCATTGGATTTAGTTGTTTTTATTATTATTGCAAATGTTCATATAGTTATGTTGAACACATGATTCTCATCAATTTTTTCCGGCTGTAACAACACATTTTAATTTTTCATTATTCACATCTAAACAAATGTCTGTACTTAGTATGATGTCTAATCCAATTACTTTTAACATGCAGCTTGTGTTCTTGCTCTATGGGTGTGTCCCACAGCTCACAGATGCTGGAGAAACATCAGCTTGGGGTCACATGATTCCCCAAAAGGGTTTGTTTTTCCAGTAACTGCAGGTGAAAGTGTAGAAATAGTAACCTCAAATACAACCCTGCATGAATTAAAACGGACACTTTGAAAGTTATGACATTGAACTTATTATTTATAAGGATGTAAGTTGTGGAAATTAAAATGACAGGGTGATACCGATACAGGTGAAGTGCATCCTGTTGTATTTTATTTGACTTTGGTGATGGAGAGCTTTAGTTTTCAGTGTGTGACTCTGTCTTGATGTTTGTGTTTTGGGGATTATCAGAGATCAAAGCAAAAGGGAATGTTTGTATTTGTACATTGTTTGCAGTATATTATATAACATAACTTCTCTTTCCTTGTCAACAGGGTCTGATGCAGAACTGTAACCAGATGCATGCCTGCTACCTCTTTCAGCAAGACAAGCATTACGATCTGTCATATGACACGGGCGATAAAGCGCTGCAATGTGGCCGCCATGTGGATATTTTTAAGCTCTGGCTTATGTGGAGGGCCAAGGTAGGCAGAGAGCATGACATTAAAAAACTGGATTGAGGTAAAAGAATTAGGTAGATGTTTATTTCTATTGTAATATTTTTCTAAGGAATTGCCAATTGAAATGGTTCATATGAGAGGTAATTATATTAAATCAGCCATGTGTCAATTGTCTTACATGCACGCATTTTTAAACAGTAGTGTTTTAGAGTATCTTAAATAATACATTGAACAGGTGTGTAGGTTATTCTTGGATTGCACTATAAACACTGATTTCACAAAGACCATATGACTGTAATGTAAATGTGTATATAAGATACAAATACAGTGAAATATGCATCTAGCAAAGTCTCTAAATGTGGTTTTATAAAAGCTGTTTCTTCTTCTCTCTGTCATTCACTTTACTACTATAATAATTATTTGCATCTGTTTTTGTCTTTATTTCAGGGCACCACAGGGTTTGAAGCTCAAATTGACAAATGCTTGGAGCTTTCTGATTACCTTTACAACAAAATCAAAAATAGGGAAGGCTATGAAATGGTTTTTGATGGAAAGGTAAGTTGTTGTTGTTTTTTTGTGTGTGTCATGATTATATGGAAATTAAACTCTTTCCCACATAATGAATGCCCACCTTGTTTAAATGTCCATGTAGCTGTTGCCCCTACATTGCAATCATCGATAATCACTCTCAGTTGAACTACTTACAAGAGGAAACATTAATTTCATACTGTTTACCTGCGCTGCCAGAAATCTGAACAGACAATTTAGTTATAAAATTGAAAAATTGTTTATGAGTCCCCAGCACATCATTTCAATACATCAGATTCAAATTAAGTGTTAATAATTAAGTGTTGGTTTGCTTTTATGAAATGATATTTGCTGATTTAATAACCAAATCCATTCTGTAAATTATTAGATAAGACATTTACAGGAAATAACCACTATTTTCTATTTTCTGTCTAGCGTCAGTGGTATTTGTTTCATGCTGTATACTATATTGTTCCTTTAATTACAGCAAGCCTTTCATTTGAAACCCAGCTTCACATCTAAATAAGCGTGTGGGCTACCTGCTCCTGTTGTTACCGTAGCACGTGATATCTGTGCTTCATTGTATCATCACTGTCTCCTTTTATTTTATTTTCTCTTGTAGTCAGGATAAAGAATATTACTTTTAATGGGGTGCATTTGCCAACAGAGCTCAGTTCACCACTGCCCATCCATGTAGCTGGTTGAGGGTGAGAAAGAAATAACAAAATCAAAGGAGAGTCAAACAATGGCCCCTGGGCACCATCCCAGGTGCTTAACCAGCTGTGCTGATAGGGAAATTCAAGCAGAATGGAAATTGCAATTCAAATCTTTACCGTATAATGGCGACTTTTATGCATCACTAGCTAGCAGCCTATAATTATTACCCTTAACAACTTAGCAGCAGACCTTCCATTAAAATGGCTGCTGTCTGTAGATGAAGGGATTGAACATTCAGCTGGAGACGGTACCTGTGCAATTAAACAGCATCATTGGCCTGACTGATTAAAGCTATAGGTACCGTCCCTTTCTGTTCTTTCAGATCAAATTAAATGGTTCCGTATTCCAAAGACATTACTCCTATGTATTTAATTATTTAGAATTTCTCCTTATTTGCATTGTGGAATTTATTTTTTCTTTGAGTGTGTTTCTGAGGTATTTATGATGCACGTCACAGTATGTGTGGTGTATGTGCAGCAGTTAAAAAAATATAAGTGATTTAATTGACTATGATAATGCCAACGTTGTCTCTACTGCTTCTCTCCAGCCTCAGCATACCAATGTGTGCTTCTGGTACTTACCGCCGAGCCTGCGCTACGTGGAGGACAAAGAAGAGAGGATGAGACGCTTGCATAAGGTGGGGAATGGAAGATTATCGTAGTTATTGTTAGCCGTCACACTGGATTTCAATTTACTTACAGAAGGAAGCCTCCAGCCGCCCAAATACTCTCACACACAAACCTTATTTCGGTTAAAATAAGAGCCCTTGACAGCCAAGCTTTTTTATGAAGGATATGTGTAAGAAGCATGTTATCAGAAAAGGGCACAGCGTGAATGCAATAATGTGAGATTGGCAGCCATTTATTAGTGCAGATACCCAGAGCAGCAGGCGGCTTTAATCAGCAATTAGCAAAGAGAGCGAGAGTGCGTGCCAGCAATACAAAGAGACCCTTTTTACTCTTCGATGAGCAAATGTTTCATCTCAGGACTGGAACCTTACAAACCTATTACAAACCTTACAAAGCATTAGCACATACAAACTGTAAAATAATCGCATTTTAGTTCAGGCTGAATTTACATGCTTTTGGGCATCAAAATGACCCCAGATACATCAGTAAGTGAGATATAATAAAAACATTAATATCAAATTAAACTAATACATCAGACTAAGATCGTGTTTCAGGCTAAATGTATTTTCCCGTCTTTTAATCCACAGTTTATTACTGTATCTAATTAAATTGAATAATTGAAAACATTTCTTAACAACAGATATTTAAATGCTGTACAACTTACTTTGCCAAAATATAGATTGACCTCTAAAATAATTCAGTCATATATATGAAATGAAACAATTTTATAGTTTCCATATGTGTATGGACTTTTATGTATTTATATATCTCACTCTGTCTCTCTCCATGCATATATATATATATATATATATGTGTGTGTGTGTGTGTGTGTGTGTGTGTGTGTGTGTGTGTGTGTGTGTGTGTCTGGAAATTAAATGGAAAGTGAAAAGCAATAATGAGAGGCCATTTAATTACTTTCAAATGACAGGCCCTACTAGTGACTACTTTGCAAATAGCCTGTAGAGCAGAGTTATGCTTAGACTTCGTAAAATTGAAGAACACCTGTGTGAAATCTAGAGACATAATCGCTCACTAATTAAAATAGGATTCACCTTCAGTGCTGTTTACTATGCATAGAAATGTGCTGATTGCACAATTAGGCTCATTTTCCCTTTTTCTATCAAATGAAGTATGAGCAATCCCCAGTGATTTCAACTGACATTATTAACACAGTGTTAGCCTACTGTGTACATACTGTGATAAATACAGCAGAGATGAAAATACATCCAGTGATTGCAATTATTTTCATTTGCAGGTTTTCTTTGAATGTTCCTTTCTTTTTGTGAAGTGTGCATTTATAATACTGTGGGAATAAGAAAAATCTACTTTTGGAAAATAGTAATATCTGAAAGGGTATATTTAATCAATGTCAAGCAATTCCAGCATTATTAATTTTGCTGCTCTTCCAGGTCCCTACAAATACAAATGTTTGGTTTATTTCTAAACTGCTCCTCAGTCAAGATTTGATATCCCAATAACATTTGCTAACAGCGATGAAGTAAAGTCTCAAACCACACAGCCGCATGGGCATCCAGAATATGTAACACACAAATGACAGGATAGCATGAGAATGACATAGTAATTAGTTGCTGTTCACCTATTTAATCTTCCCCAAAGAATAATTGAATCTGCATCCAAATATCAAAATAAATATTCCTTATGGGCAGTGAACTCAGCAGAAAATAAATTACTTTCTTCTGGCCCTTGCATAAAAACACTTTAACTCTGTCGCGCCGATGAACCGTTGTGACCGACTGCAGTCAGTTGTCACATGCACTGTCAATTTTATCAGTTAAGAGCAGTTCCCCTGCACAAAATGCAATTTGTACATCTCAAGATAAAGTCAGAATCAGAAACATTTTACACTGTTGAGAATGGAGCCCTTTGATAGTAAGTAAAATTCTCATTGACGGCCATCAGCTCATTTATTGTTATACTGGAAATGGAAAACGAGAAGATTTGTTATCAGTTTTTGTTTTAGTTTTTTTTACTTTTCCAACATCACTTATTGTCCTGCTGAATTAGACACTGCAAAACCATTCCATTGCCATGGAGTTCAAGAGGATTTTAACAACATTAGCAAGTGGATCTTGAAATGAAAATGTTGTGAGAATGTTGCCTGGCTCTGTGACTGTCTAAACCCGGGAGTGAGTTAATTTGATGTCATTTGGAGTGCTAATACAGGGGATGAAATACTTAATACCATTCCTAACCTACTGTTGTTTGTTCTTTTTTAGTTTTACATAAAATGTTTTCAAATCATGGTCTATAATTACGACATTAAAAGCTATGAAGGTTGAGTATGGTGTTCAAAGAAAAAAAAAATTCAAATGTTATGTCATTCTCCTGATGACAGGTCGCCCCAGTGATCAAGGCCAGGATGATGGAGTATGGGACGACCATGGTAAGTTACCAACCCCAAGGAGACAAGGTCAACTTTTTCAGAATGGTCATCTCCAACCCTGCGGCCAACTTTGAAGATATTGATTTCCTGATTGAAGAGATCGAACGTCTTGGACAAGACTTATAGACTGAATTGCCAAATTAATTTAAATATTTCGTTAGACAAATGAAATGTTTGTTGTGAATGTACCAGTACTTTATTTTCTCCTCCAAAGTTATATACAGTATATATAAATATATTTCCGTATTGTGGTTTAGATGTGAACAACATTGTCCAAAGGCCTGTTTAAATGCTTTTGTCCGCCTTTCGTACCTAGACTAGATTTGATGTTTTCTTCATCCGTATCTACATGACATGATATATATACAGACAGATTTGGTGCAACTGCCAATATAAGAGTTGAAGTTAATTGATATTAATATATAAACGGATAGGCAAAGGCATTTGTGGACATACAAAAGATTGAAACATTTTGCAAGTTCATGTGGGTACTGCAGCTTATCTCAGACTTAATACACTGACTTTAATTAATCTTAGCTGTCTCTCTGAGGTGGGCCAGCTTGCTTTATGAATTAGAAATTACCTATAAAATAATATCACAGAAATAAATGCCAGGGCATAATAAATCAGTCATTTTGAAGGCCATATCCCTGAATATACTGCTTTTTGATTGTTTTAAATATTGTTAATTTATATATTTGATTGTATTATTTTAACATTAAACTTGAAATGATAGCTTTTACACACATATTGCAAAAACAACAGTGCTTTTGCAATCATATAATATATCTTGAGTTTCAAGTGAAATCACAGCTCTAGACCATCTGATTCAGGACAATGTATGTTTTAGGCTGGCATCCTTTTTAATTTCCTTGTTGTAGAACTCCAAAGGCCAGAGTTATTGCAATGTGAATTTTCTGGTTCTCAACTCAGCCACTGATAAAATGTCAGCCACCAGGAAATATCACAAAATCTTACAAAAAATGATGCAATCTGGCAACCAAACCTCGCAGAGACCACGCACGTGATGATGTTAAGACAAGCCTGAGGTAAATTTCCATAGCTGTGAGAGGAATCTCTGAAAAGGCTTTTTGCCACCATGCCTGAACATAGCCAAAGCCTTTATCCTTTACCTTTCATAAGCACTGATTTCACTTGCACTACAGCAGGGAGAAAGAACAATTCCTCATTGCTACTAATGTTTTTATATTTGATGCCAAGCAATATAGCACAATGGGCAAATTAGTGGTAGTATATTACCATTAGAAGGGAAAGTAAAAGGCTTTTTCAATTTTAAAAGCACAATTAATTCAAAACAGTACATTAGCCCAGCATATATGGTATTCTGTGCATCAGTTGTAAATAAGTTATTAACTACTTGAATTTGATTATTTACAAATTAACTTGATTAATTACATATCCAAGTATATACATATTTGTATATATTACATATCAAGAGATAATATTGCATATTAAAAGGTAATTTCTGACATACTGATAACAATTTTCTGGGAATCATTGTTGATGTAAATATATTTATTTCAGTGGCAACAGTACTGCTTTTGTGTGTATGTGTGTGCGTGTGTGTGTGTGATCAAATACTTGAACCGATCAATTCAGTGGTTTACTTTGACTCACACTATGTGTTTTCAGGGATAGGCTTTACTCATGTAAGAAGAAATTGTTTATCATTTTTGGTATTCATCAACCATTTTGCATAGGAAATAGTATAAAAGTACATTTTTAAGACTATGTTGCAGATTTCAAATGATTATGCAAAGCCATTTTAAAATTGAGCCCCGTGTTCTTAGTGTACAAGTGATATGTGCCAATATTTTAAACATGAGCAGAACGTGTTTTTGTGTCTGTACGTGTATTGCCTTAGTATCGATTGCCAGTACAGTCTAGTTCTCCTCAGGCTGAGGTTGTGCACTTTAGAGTCTCCGCGTAAAAAGATACTTGAGTCTGTGCAATGTCTATGGTTGTTTATTTATTGATGTAAAAACCATAAGTGATAAATGTTTGAATGTGCCAGAACTCCGACCTCTGTTCAAGCTGAGTGCCCGGCTTCGCTCTCAGCATTGCATAAGCTGTTCTATTGTTTCCATTAATGCTTCACTTGTTAGGGCACTTTTCAGATCCATAACAGACCTGTCTGAATTAAATCGGCTGACATTATTAATGGTGATTAATTCAGGAAAGAATAAAACCACAGTAACTGTCATTAAACAGTGTAACACAGCTTTTATTTGGTTGCCCCTACCCTGTTTAGGCACTTTCATTATACGCATACATAAATGCTTTCAATCTTTCTGCATGATATAGTGTAATATACCTTGTTGGTCTGTTTAATTTGTGTAAAAAGATAACTGCACAGGTGTCAGCTTTTTGTGTCTCATTATGAGCATGGTTTTATTCCTTCCTGATAGGATACATACTTCGAACGTGCTGTCCTTTGATTGCGTTCATCCCCTCTGCATCTTTTACAGCAACAGTTCTGAAAATAGGATGAAACCATATCCTTAGTTTCTATTCATTTTCCTTGTGCCAAAGTTTTCCTTAGTCTGTGGAGAAGAGGAGAAAACGAATTACTTTATTCAGCGTTTGGGCTGCTTAAAGGTCTCCATTCCTTATTTCAGATAAACAAAAACATTTTTGCCTAGTTACTGCTCCACGATTTGTTGAATTAAAAATAAACAGGACTGCATTGGGACCAAAACATATATTGTTAACTAATATTACTTAAGAATGTCAAATGTTCTGACCCATACAGATCGAAAGCACAGAGGTCACAAGACAAATACTGAAAATAAGATGCAAACACCTAAATTATGTTGAACTCCGAATTTATTGACAGTTGTGTGCTCTTTTGAAAAAATACTAATAAATGTTCTTGCCAAATACTTACTTCTGTGTTTGTGGTTTCATTTCACTCTTCCTATCGGCCAAAATGTCTGCAGTGTAGCTATATATATTTGAGCCACAAAACATAGAAAGGATGATAGCCTACATATGAGACTAAGGACTGAAAGTCTTTAAGAACAAACAAGACACCAAATTTATATCTGGTAGAATAATATAGAATCATATTTCTGTTTGTATTTTTTGTACTTCTATGTGCAAAGGTTTTTCACCCATGAGAGTATACCCATTGCAAGTAAAAAATAATAATTAGCAACAGGTCTGATCACAAAAAGAGAAAAATGAATAATATTGTGTTTGTTCAATAAGCATCCAATTAAGTCAGCTGAATAGGTTTGAACAGCAAAAAAGCAATAGCAGAGGCTGCTGATGTGTGACCAGAGAAGGTGATAGTTGAAAAGACCTTTATTGACTAAAATGCAGGTCACATAAGAGAAGATGAAAGAATAATGCCATGTAATGGTATCACAGAAGGAAAGGCTAGAATGGAAAGAAGGTACACATTTCTAGAGAAAAGGCTAAAAGCATCTGAGAGAATCCTCAAATGGAAAGCAGAAATATAAGCTGCATAATGGATACAAATGTGTGAATTTCATGCCATTCTGTGGCAGCGGGCTCTCTCTCGCTATGAAGTGCTGCACTCAAAAACACTTTTGTGCGTCACTGTACAGAAAGCTTCAGATCTGCTTGGAGGTGAACTTCAGTTTGTATTTGTTATTTAATTTGTGTGTGTCGGGGGGAGGATGTTAATTGTTTAATTTATTAATTTTCAAAGGTTTTGACTCATAGGCTATGTGTTACTTAAAATATTACATAATGTGATTTGTTCCCCAGGTAACACAATCCTGTATTGGTATTGAAACTGTAAAGAGGTCTTTCAATTTGTAGTATAAAATCTAAATCGAATTCCATTTTACTAGGATACAAAACTAACTGGCTTCTTCCCTCAAAGCTCTCTGCATAAGGGCCTTATATTGTACTGCATGGAGGACAGAGGCCAGGAGATGATGAAGCTGAAACTCATAATCCCCCCTCCACCCCAGAAGTTGTCATTGGTCCCAGGAGATGAGAGGTTTAATTCCCCTGAGAGGCGATTTTGAATAATGAAGCATTCAAGAAAAGCAGCTGTCTGATGAAGTTGATTTTGTAAAATGGAAATGTCTCTTGCACGTAATTTGCTAGTTTTTCATTTAAATGATTTCCAGCAAATTATCTTGGCTCTAGCTGTGAAGACCTTTGGAGGGGTGGGGAAGATTTCTGAGATGATCAGTAATGGCATTTTGCAGGAACTGGTGAAATTCTGTGTGTTATGTTTTTAATTATACATTAAGTAATACTCCACACTGCTTTGTAATCACTGGCATGCCATAGATTTCAGTAGATGTTAGCTGATAAATAAAACAATTTTAACTCATTGTGAGTACCATTTTAAAGCCCTTAACAGCAATATAAGAGCATGTTAAACTTAAAATGTAACAGCTATGGGATGTGTAACTGAGTAATCAAGTTCAAATGATGCTGAAGATCAAACATACGTTTACAGGTAACTGAACATTTCCAAGCAAGGTTACAGTACATCAACACAGAGTGACTTGCCCAATAAATACATCAGCCATGATCGGAAAAGGTCAGTTATGGAAGATAAGAACAAATGAAACTTACTTCCAGAATTATCAGAGTAGACAGTTAAAATATTTTTTCTTTTCTTTCTTCTATAGATAAGGAAAAAAATAATAATTAAATCCTATATTGATAAATCTGTTCTAACCTTAGAGACATATAACATTTGCTGTATGAATAGAGTTTGGGTTACTTCTTATATAATAAGGCTATATGTATTTATGTTGTTTTAGACAATAAAGCTCTTTTGTTTGTTCGATTGGTTTTTGGATTGTTTTTTCACAGTGGCTGAATATTCATAAGTGCTTGTCTATAAAGCTCTTAATGAGTCAGTTAATCCCTTTACATCGTTAAGAAATTATTCCACGGTGTCTGATATTTTCATCCTATATATCCATGTATAGGATAGATGTGTTTGTTTGCCTGCAGAGACTGGAGAGCACAGACCGTTTCATACATTGAAGCAGAAGTGTCCTCCTCTTCATCTTAACAAACATGACAACGTATCTATTGCTAAGTGGATACAAGAGTAAATGCTACATGAATGTAAAGATCCATTAGCTTTAGCGATAAACAGTGAGTCATATAATAATCCTTTCAAAGTTCTACCAAAATAGAAGGACATTATTATCAGTCACTTAGACATATACATAGGGATACAAAATATGTTTAGCATAAACACCTCTCATGAATACCTAGTTAGTTAACAGTTTTTATTCAAGCTGTGTCCCTAGATGGCACTGTTTCTTCACCTGTAGTAGGTCATTGTTACTTTAGAATAGTTAGAAAACCTTGTTAGTCTCTGTTACAAAAGCATGCTTTTATATTTCATTTTGTTATTCATTGATCCAGGAATGCACTATTCTGCTTTATGTTTTGCATTTTATAAAACCCTTCAGTCAGTTTACATCACATTTCATTGAGGAATATGCAGTACAAAAAAACATATATAATATTTGACCTTATTCTGTTTGTGACTGACAGCTGGTCTGCAGCATTCTGTATGACTAGCTTCATATTCCAGCCGCCACATGCCTACCTCAGACACCACAATTGTTTTCAATGCTTATGCCTCCTGAGAAAAACAGATATTGGCATGATTAAAATATAATTGATTATGTTTTTTTTTATTTGTTTGTATTCTTAATGACTGATAGGGCTTTTAGTTTTACTGAAATGTACACTTGCACTGCAAGTAGCAAGCAGACTCCTTGTGTTTAGTGTCTTTTCAAAATTGCCAACACTTTAATGCTTGAATTGTAATGATCACTGGACTATCAGGTCAAACCCATCAAATTATATATAATGTGCTTTGGGGTGGATTTTCAAGTCTGTTTTTCATCCTAATATTGCAACCACAAAAGTCTCACTCCAAGGCTGCCCCTGAATTGATATAGAAGATTACGTTTTGAGTCCAAGGCCTGGTAGTGAAATTACACAATTAATGAGCCACTATAACTACTGAATGAAGGTTTATATAGGTCAGGTACACACACTGAACAACCTGGAATACTTAAATGGGTAGTTCCATTTGGCTGTTATGCATTCTCTTTCCCTTCCAGTTATATCCTCCAAATGTTTATTTTTAATGTCCTCCCACCATAGAACAAGGACATAAGCCAAATGAAGTTTACATAAATGAATCAAATGCCCTTTGTTTAAAATCACCTTGTCCCTGTTTCAGTTTCTGAGTCGGCAATAACTTACCAGGTTTTATTTATTTATTTGTTTTTTGGTTGGTTTTGCTTTACAGCAGAAAACAGGACAGGAGGAACAGTCTGTTAAATCTCAGCATGACTCCTAGAAAGGATTAAACAAATACCAAATAATAGCTAATTTCTTCTATCAAATAATAACATCAATGCATTCAATTCAGGTTTCTATAGCTCAATTCTGTATTCTTTATTTGAGCTTTTCTGCAGTGTATGCAGCTTTAAATGTTATGTCCCATAAAGTATTGTGCATTTAGTCCTATCCGATGCATCCTTTAATGTCGAAGAATGTTTGTGGTGAGAGAGAGGGGTGAGGGTGGAGGGGGCTGGGTAGACCTCTCTTCCAAAACACTGTGAAACACTTCCAGATGCGCAGCTTCAACCGGGCAGATCTGGAAAGTGGGTTGCTGTACTGAGTGAGGACTGTCACTTTACTTCTTGCTGTCCATTATGATATTGGGGCAGAAGATATTTTTTGGTCTACTTTGTGTATTCACTAAAAAGCCTAATCAAAAATTGTTTATACATACTGTTTATTTGTAGAATTAATTTTTGTATCCTTTCCCGGACCATTTGGAAAGCATATTTATTTTGAACTTACGACTCACAGACTCACAGTGATTGATGGTATTTGCACAGATGTCTTCGAGTGTGCTAAAGAGATCTCCATCACATCAAACTGTCTGTTCTTCTAACAAGTCAGGTTATGAGTTGATGAAGCATAAAATCCCTATGAAACTATATTCTTCTTTGAGTGGTATAAGTCACTAATTAGCTGAAGATACGTCAACTGTCTGTTTAAATTGGCAGTTCTAATCTTACAGTTGGTTTCTGTGCTTTTTCACAGGTGCAAGCATTATTAGAGGAGTAATTTCTAGTTTCATGCATGAACCTTTGTTCAGATTCACTACAGAGGGGGGAATAAAGTCTCAAATGGGCCAGACTTGAGTAGTTAAATGAGGACATCAAAGTTCAAGAGTGAAATTGGCTTTATACTGACTTGCTGTCCTTCACATTTATCATGTCAGAATATGTCCGTCAGGTGAAACCAATGCTGGGGTCAAGGTATTACTTGGTTTCCTGTCCTCAAGGTGGGCAGCAGCTGTGTATAATACATCCTTCAAAGGTAAATTCTTGTGTTTTATAGTGTTTTCAACTGCACATGTATTTAGTTTAGAAGACTCAGCTAAACCTCAAAATGCTCACCTGTAGCCACCTGGTTGCAGTTTACTTTCTTCTAATCTAGTTCCTGACCATCCCACTTAGTGGTGTGTACTGAGGAAACGAGACAGAAAACAAGATCAGGTGAGTGGTGCGGTGGTATTGCTGTAGGCAACAGCTTAGATGCCAATTATTTTCACTGTGAATAAGGAACTGGGAGGAACATTTTTAAATGTTTAAGAATAACTGGGGTGTGTCTAGAACTACATGAAGTGCCAATTTCTCTTGAAGATGACACAGTGCTTCTTTTACAAATGGCATTCTGTATTTCTCAGCCCCTGTGCCTCTGGTTACAATGTGTAAAATCCTGCAGTGTAGCCATGGAAGCAGGGAATGATTGTAGATAAGCATAAAAGTTCAAAAGTAGTTGGGGAACAAACAGATAATTAGTAACGACTAAAACAAGTTTAGGGTGGACCTAAGCAATAATAGAGGATGTGTACCAAAGAGAATGTATGTGTTTTTTTTTGTTTTTTTTGTTGTTGTTTTTTTAAAGAATAGGGTGGATATACTATGTTTATATAAGGGTATATTGTGTATCAGTGTGGTTATTTGAATAGATTACCTTGTTCATAGTGCCGTAGTTGCATTAAACACGAAGTTCTTTATATATGCACACACAATGTGAGCCAATTTTGATATCTAAGACAGGCTTCTCTTCCCCATGTATATACCTTTATATTATGTGGAAAAACAAAAAATGTGTATGTCTCTGGATGGTTGGTGATGGGAAGCGAGTCGACATCCTCCTGTCGTGACTGTCTGGGGTTACTAATGGAATGTGCCACAGAAGTGCTGAAATGTTATTTAATCTCAGCTACCCTGACCACGATCACCCTCTTCACCAAACACAGTACAGACGCTACGTGACGAGCCGGAGCCAGTGGAAAACTGTGACCAAAATGAAGCAGAAAAGCAAATGTTTTTTTTCATCCTAAAAGTGTTTTGTTCTGAGTAATGATAACCCTATTGACTCACTTCAGCAATGATATACATGTGGGTACTTTTCCCCGCTTTAAAAATAACTTCAAGCTTTTACTGCAGCCAGAAAGACAAAGTCTGCAGCCTTACCGATTAATATTATGTAGCAAACACACCAATCAGCCATAACATTATGACCACTGACAGGTGAAGTGAATAACACTGATGATCTCGTTATCATGGCACCTGTCAGTGGGTGGGATATATTAGGCAGCAAGTGAACATTTTGTCCTAAAAGTTGATGTGTTAGAAGCAGGAAAAATGGGAAAGCGTAAGGATCTGAGTGACTTTGACAAGGGCCAAATTGTGATGGCTAGACAACTGCGTCAGAGCATCTCCAAAACTGCAGCTCTTGTGGGGTGTTCCCGGTCTGCAGTGGTCAGTACCTATAAAAAGTGGTCCAGTTTGTTGCGTATGGGGCTGCGTAGCCGCAGACCAGTCAGGGTGCCCATGCTGACCCCTGTCCATTGCCGAAAGTGCCTACAATGGGCACGTGAGCATCAGAACTGGACCACGGAGCAATGGAAGAAGGTGGCCTGGTCTGATGAATCACGAGTTCAAGGTGTTGACTTGGCCTCCAAATTCCCCAGATCTCAATACAAACGAGCATCTGTGGGATGTGCTGGACAAACAAGTCCGATCCATGGAGGCCCCACCTCGCAACTTACAGGACTTAAAGGATCTGCTGATAACGTCTTGGTGCCAGATACCACAGCACACCTTCAGAGGTCTAGTGGAGTCCATGCCTTGACGGGTCAGGGCTGTTTTGGCGGCAAAAGGGGGACCTACACAATATTAGGCAGGTGGTCATAGTGTTATGGCTGATCGGTGTATGCAGGATATGTAATTATTTAATCTGACCCTACAAAGGATTCAAATGCCTTCACCTATCGCCACAATAGAGTAACAATCAGTTCTAGTCCGTGCCAAGAAGTGTTTTTAATGTTTGCTTGTTTGAATATTTTGATTGCACTCTATATACACTCACCTAAAGGATTATTAGGAACACCTGTTCAATTTCTCATTAATGCAATTATCTAACCAACCAATCACAAGGCAGTTGCTTCAATGCATTTAGGGGTGTGGTCCTGGTCAAGACAATCTCCTGAACTCCAAACTGAATGTCTGAATGGGAAAGAAAGGTGATTTAAGCAATTTTGAGCGTGGCATGGTTGTTGGTGCCAGACGGGCCGGTCTGAGTATTTCACAATCTGCTCAATTACTGGGATTTTCACGCACAACCATTTCTAGGGTTTACAAAGAATGGTGTGAAAAGGGAAAAACATCCAGTATGCGGCAGTCCTGTGGGCGAAAATGCCTTGTTGATGCTAGAGGTCAGAGGAGAATGGGCCGACTGATTCAAGCTGATAGAAGAGCAACTTTGACTGAAATAACCACTCGTTACAACCGAGGTATGCAGCAAAGCATTTGTGAAGCCACAACACGTACAACCTTGAGGCAGATGGGCTACAACAGCAGAAGACCCCACCGGGTACCACTCATCTCCACTACAAATAGGAAAAAGAGGCTACAATTTGCACAAGCTCACCAAAATTGGACAGTTGAAGACTGGAAAAATGTTGCCTGGTCTGATGAGTCTCGATTTCTGTTGAGACATTCAGATGGTAAAGTCAGAATTTGGCGTAAACAGAATGAGAACATGGATCCATCATGCCTTGTTACCACTGTGCAGGCTGGTGGTGGTGGTGTAATGGTGTGGGGGATGTTTTCTTGGCACACTTTAGGCCCCTTAGTGCCAATTGGGCATCGTTTAAATGCCACGGCCTACCTGAGCATTGTTTCTGACCATGTCCATCCCTTTATGACCACCATGTACCCATCCTCTGATGGCTACTTCCAGCAGGATAATGCACCATGTCACAAAGGTCGAATCATTTCAAATTGGTTTCTTGAACATGACAATGAGTTCACTGTACTAAACTGGCCCCCACAGTCACCAGATCTCAACCCAATAGAGCATCTTTGGGATGTGGTGGAACGGGAGCTTCGTGCCCTGGATGTGCATCCCACAAATCTCCATCAACTGCATGATGCTATCCTATCAATATGGGCCAACATTTCTAAAGAATGCTTTCAGCACCTTGTTGAATCAATGCCACGTAGAATTAAGGCAGTTCTGAAGGCGAAAGGGGGTCAAACACAGTATTAGTATGGTGTTCCTAATAATCCTTTAGGTGAGTGTACATACAAGTTAATTGCTGGTGATATTTAATACTGTAGGCTACCACATTTTGACAGAATAGGCTAATAATCATTTTCAGATAATTAATCTGAGATTCAGGACTTTCAGAATAATGCAGTGTTTGTTTTGGGTGAAAATATTGATGTGTTACAGGGAGAATTTTGGATCATTTCCCAGCACCGCGAGGCTAAGGGTGAGTGTGTGTCTAATGGTTTAAATTGTCAAACTGCCAGGATATGGAAAGAATGAGGGTGATTCACAAATGTCTATTTATATGTTTATATACATAGTCTAAATACAGTGAGGGAAAAAGTATTTGATCCCCTGCTGATTTTGTACGTTTGCCCACTAACAAAGAAATGATCAGTCTAATTTTAATGGTAGGTGTATTTTAACAGTGAGACTCTCTTAAAGGGAGTGCTCCTAATCTCAGATCGTTACCTGTATAAAAGACACCTGTCCACAGAAGCAATCAATCAATCAGATTCCAAACTCTCCACCATGGCCAAGACCAAAGAGCTGTCCAAGGATGTCAGGGACAAGATTGTAGACCTACACAAGGCTGGAATGGGCTACAGGACCATCGCCAAGCAGCTTGGTGAGAAGGTGACAACAGTTGGTGCGATTATTCGCAAATGGAAGAAACACAAAATAACTGTCAGTCTCCCTCGGTCTGGGGCTCCATGCAAGATCTCACATCGTGGAGTTTCAATGATCATGAGAACGGTGAGGAATCAGCCCAGAACTACACGGGAGGATCTTGTTAATGATCTCAAGGCAGCTGGGACCATAGTCACCAAGAAAACAATTGGTAACACACTACGCCGTGAAGGACTGAAATCCTGCAGTGCCCGCAAGGTCCCCCTGCTCAAGAAAGCACTTGTACAGGCCCGTCTGAAGTTTGCCAATGAACATCTGAATGATTCAGAGGAGAACTGGGTGAAAGTGTTGTGGTCAGATGAGACCAAAATCGAGCTCTTTGGCATCAACTCAACTCGCCATGTTTGGAGGAGGAGGAATGACCCCAAGAACACCATCCCCACCGTCAAACATGGAGGTGGAAACATTATGCTTTGGGGGTGTTTTTCTGCTAAGGGGACAGGACAACTGCATCACATCAAAGGGACGATGGACGGGGCCATGTACCGTCAAATCTTGGGTGAGAACCTCCTTCCCTCAGCCAGGGCATTGAAAATGGGTCGTGGATGGGTATTCCAGCATGACAATGACCCAAAACACACAGCCAAGGCAACAAAGGAGTGGCTCAAGAAGAAGCACATTAAGGTCCTGGAGTGGCCTAGCCAGTCTCCAGACCTTAATCCCATAGAAAATCTGTGGAGGGAGCTGAAGGTTCGAGTTGCCATACGTCAGCCTTGAAACCTTAATGACTTGGAGAGGATCTGCAAAGAGGAGTGGGACAAAATCCCTCCTGAGATGTGTGCAAACCTGGTGGCCAACTACAAGAAACGTCTGACCTCTGTGATTGCCACCAAGGGTTTTGCCACCAAGTACTAAGTCGAAGGGGTCAAATACTTATTTCCCTCATTAACATGCAAATCAATTTATAACTTTTTTGAAATGCATTTTTCTGGATTATTTTGTTGTCATTCTGTCTCTCACTGTTAAAATACACCTACCATTAAAATTATAGACTGATAATTTCTTTGTCAGTGGGCAAACATACAAAATCAGCAGGGGATCAAATACTTTTTTCCCCCACTGTATAAGCAAATAGAAAATCAGTTTGGAAATAAACATAGCACTCTCAAGATATGGACAAGCTTAATTTTGAGAATAGTTCTTAGGTAAAGCATGTGCTGTGCACTTATACACTGTGTGGATGAGACGAACAGAGCTCCTGGAGTGTGCAGTCACAGCCCCGTTCCCAGCAGTGTCACATCCAGGGAGTGGATTTACTGGGGTCCCCTTTGTCAAAAACAGCCCAAACTTGCTCAGGGAGGTTAATCTCCACTCCAGTGACAGATCGGTGATGCATCACCTTTGTTTGCTGTGAGGGTTATGATCGGGGGTGACTTAAGCAGATGGTCTGTGAAGGAATTCTGACTTCAACACCACATACAATATTATGAGTCTCCAGAAAGAGAGGAGAGCTGTCTAACTGTCCAGTACTAATCTCTCCAGAAGCAGCAGATATGTTATGGGAAACGGTGCACCTGTTCAAGTTGCCCATGCATCCCAAACCAGTTAGCTCATCACATCTGTCACAGACTGGACAGTCACCAGGAAATGAAGCCCACTGGCAGTTCCTGTATGTCAGTGTGATCCTGGATGTAAAGCACTAACCCAGGTGCCATGGTGGCACGTTCTCAGCTGGGCGCTGGACACCAGTCACTGCTCTTCCAGCTCATAGTCTTTGTGTGCTGAATACAATTTCTGTTGGATTACAGCTTCACCACCACATCTCTCCCTAAACAAAACATCTGTGCTACTGTACATAATAATGGAGGAAACCTTAGTGATTTAATGACACTGTTGTATTTATAATTTTTAATTGGACCTCCCATGCATAATGAGGAACAGATTTCAAACATACACAGGAAGGGGAAGCAGACCCCCAAACTATACATTAACTTTACCAAACGTAGAATTATGCTATAAATTAACCATGAGGCAATATCCCTCATGCTCTCTTTGTGGAAGGGCAACTAATGTGCTGGCATTTTACTTGAACTGACGTATCACGTTCTGGTTAAATACAGGCAGATCACCAGTAATAGAGCTTATTGTTTGTAATTACTCTTTACATGGAATGGAAATGGGATTTTTACAACCAAATGAAAAGGTTCTCTTATACTCGATGAAATAGAAACATTCACCACAGTTGTTTATATACTCACTGCTTGAACCTCTGGTCTATAATCACATAATCCTGTTTACTGTCACAATTTAACATCATCAACATCATCATCATTATCATAAGAAGAAGTTATTATGTTATTATGATTATGATTATGTAAAAAACCTGCTGTAGAAGCTGTACATATTTATCTTCATTTTGTATCATATTTGTTTTGCGCAAATTTGCTTGTAATTCAATTTGTTACATAAACTGCAAAATGTCTTCCTCTAGACAAAGTTAACCAAACCCATATGTCTTTAACCTAAAGAGCTGTTCCTGTGTTCAAGAGGCCCTTGTTAACTTATATCCAGAAAAATGTATATCTCTAATAAGGTCAAGACCTTCTGCAGTCACTTTGCTACCTTAGAGCTTTCCTTTTGACCAGAAAAACTCATTATAGGACCATCCTGTAGCATGTACATTTGAAGACCATATGAATCTGTGAAATAAGAGTGATTTAACACCTGGGAAATATTATATCTGTCCTGTTCTTCTGATTTCTGTTGCTGAATTCTACAGTCCCAAGCCTTAAATTGTTTAGTACTATGTGAAATATTTATTAACATTATAAAATGAAATTTAAAAAAAAACATAAATAGATAAATACAAAAATAAAATATTGAATGGGAATGAAATAGAAAACATATGGTCACTTGTTGGTGGGCAATTATAGTTTTGGGATTCACACCACTTCATTCACTGGAAAAAAAAACACAAAGCTAAACAGACGAGGAGGTTTCCTCTTCCCCCGAGTCCGATACTCATTCACCATGTCAGTGGCAGAGGCACCAGGCGTGAGTTTGTCAGGAGTCAGCTGTTATCAGCCCTGTGACTGTCCATAGCTTGGCATCTATGCATATATGCAATTAATGACAACTGTTGTGTTCGCTTCATAATGCAGTTGATAAAAGCTTTTTGTATTTTTGTACATTTAAAGAAGATGTGAGGCCCACTTAATGCAAAAAGAAAAGCCATGGGAGGTTGCAATAACACAATTAATTGATTTCTAGTTCTTTACAGTAAAGTTCACAAATCTGTATTGGTTAAGTCCCGTCACTCCGATACAATATGTTTCATTAAACCTGCTTTAATTCAATAATGGGGCAGGATTGAACAGTATTAATCAGTGATGCCTCATAACAAATAAAGAGATTCCTAAGTAAGATGATATGTTTTAAACAGGCCCTTGACTGCCTGTTGCATTTAGATTCATATCATCCAAAGGTTTTGTTATAAAGCACGTATAGCAAAGGTTTAAAAGTGACTTTTGAATTCATACTGACATACAGGAAATGTGTCGTAACAAAACTCACATCTGTTGCTATTTATTGAACAAAGCTGTAATAAATGCTGTATGCATGCATTGCAAAACAATGATTGTTTCTTGCTTTTATAATAATGTCATAATAAAAATAAGTTGAATTTCAAATCAAAGCTGTCATATACATTGTAAAATGTTATCCCTCTTGACCTCAAAAATGTGTTTATGCAGTAGAGAAAAACTAATATATTTAACTATAAAACCATCGCAGAGTCCTTATTATTTTCTTCATAAGCAGGGTACAGACTTTCATTTGATCTATAACATAAACCAGCTGGAGCATTACTCCTAGACCACCTGTTGTTAATTTGTTTTACAGGCAGAAACCTTTTATATTTCTCACTGCTCAAGAGGGGAGAGTTTACTATTCCAAAATTATTAGTCAGGTGATGCCCAACAGTGCTTTTTAACATTTGTATTGTTCTTAGGAATTACATCTTCAAAATACAATAATGTTTATACAACGGATTATCAATTTTGGCAACAGTGTTTTAAAATAAATGTTACTTTATGTCCATTAAGCTTCTAAAATGACTGATGATATCAGTATTGCAATTGCCTGCATGTATCAATGTGTGTAAATGATGTTTGCATATAATCAGAAAATACTTTACTATTTAACACTATTATGTGTAGTATCAGGAACATTGTAATGTAAAATAAAACTGAATGTTAGTCCCAGCGGGGTTAGACACCAATGCACTCACTATCATCTTCAAAACCATTAGTTATGCACCAGAAGTTGACAGTTGATACATGTACAACCAGACCATGACCCGCCAACATCCCCGACCTCTCATCCAAAGGTGAAGAATAGCTTGTTTTTAAACAGCAGGATATCAGCCTGGCACCAATGCTTAAGCTGACCCCCCCCCCCCCAAAAAAAAAGTCACATCTCTCACTACTTTCCGTAATCCAGCCCTGCAACCCTCCAGCTTCGAGCTGCTACTTTTCCCCCAGACGGCCCATGTGTTGCTCAAGAAGTATGGTTCTAATAAAAGCCACGCACATGAAGTCTGTACTGCCTTGGTGCCTTTGAGTTCAGAGATACTTCTGTTTTTTCTGAGACTCCATGGGTCATAGCTGTAAAAGGCATCCCATAATGATATAGTGCATTGTTCCTCAGTAGTTGTATATTCGCTGCGGATTACTCATGTTGTGAGACGTGAGAATGAATCCAAAATCAGACGCACAGTATTCACCCAGTAAAAAGTCCTGTCTGAGTCTGCTGCTAGTGGGAGATTGTGATCCGGGGGCCCCTGCTCTCTCAGCGCCCTTTAGCATTCCCCAGTCTCTGCTGTTTTGGTTCTTAAACACAATACGCTCCACACAGACGTCACGGTTCTCAATACAGCTTACTATCTCTAGTTTCACGCTGCTGGCTGAAAAGGGGGGTATGAATCAGCCAAAATCAATAAATTCCCTGATGTCTCTAGAATTTGCCTTCAAGGTTACAGCAATGGGAAGTGTAATTTTACCAAATGGCCACAATAAAGGCGTCACTTGTTTATCCATCATTATATATATTGTTGATTGTTAGCCAATATAATGTTAGACCTGCATATTAATCGAGTAAATATTAATATTAATGTCTAATCATTAATTGACCACACCTTGGATTTCTCAAGCCTCAGGACCTTTGCTGAGTGCAGGGATCCTTTGTAGCTGTCAGCTGTTTCTCTATATGTATTTTTTAATACCAAATAAACATTGTATTGATTCATCATTATGTACTGAAGATTACTTACAAATTGGTGATCCAGCCAGGTAGGGATTTTTGCAAAACAAGTTGTTCTGAGGGACTGTTTATACCTGATGATGAAGCTGAAACAACAGGCTTCAGTTATGAGAGACTAATACTGTGTGTGCTACAATCTGTTGATCTGTGGTTTCCTGGTGAATAGGAATAAAGTATTAAGATTCATGAATTTGGTGCTGTCTCCTGGGAAATGAAAGAGCCTGCTGAGGGGAGTTGGGTGTCACAGGTCCACGCCTTTTATTAAATATAAGGTGGCATAGTCACTTGATTTAAATTGAGGTGAGTGGCACCTTCTACACTCCAGGGTGTCATTGTAATATCTAGGTATTTTCATCTCTTGGGATCCATTCTAAAACATTTGTCCATCTTTGATCGGTTCTTCTTGCTGAGTGCCTTCTCGCTTTTGAATGATGTCACACACTTTTGTTTGTTCTCAGATCCATCTCATATCATTCAAATATAGTTAAACCAGTGTTCTAAGTATGCATTACACCAACTGCAGTAATTATGAGAAAACATATTTTACACCTGGCAAACTTTGACTGGATTTTATTCATATAAGAATATACTTATGGATAATTCTCACTTGCATAGTTCTGAAGCACTGGATATGTAATGCCATCCAATATTTCCAATTGTTATGGGTTTCTTTTTTGGGGGGGGGGAAAAAATATCACTTCATATAGTTTAACCCTTTGCAATGGGTTATATAAATTGTATTCCACAGTATGCTGAAACATAACTTACAAAAAACAAAAAAAACATATACCACATTTAAGAAAATATAGTTATGTTATAAACAATAACAGATTACTGAACAATGGTATTGATAGAATTGAATTATTTTTGTTCATGGTGTTGGTTGATGATATATTTAATGCAGTTGGCAAACATTAAATATAGAAATAGGAAAACAAGAAATCACACAGGTATACAGTGACATTTGTTTTCCTTGCAAAATGCAAATGTAAATGTGAGCTATGGAGCTTTAAGCTAACAGTACTTTAACAACAAACTCCCTATTGAGGATTATAAAATGAAAATAAATGATACAAAATAAGATATTCCCTCAAATACTTGTTCATTATTCAACCAGCTTATGTACTTCAAAAAATCAGTACTGATATGTCAATTATTAATTTAAAACTCCACTGCTTAAATGCAGAAAATATATTTCTTCATTGGAACATTATATCCCTTGAACTGAAGCACCGAAAAGTTATAATGCCAAATAAAAAACATGTACTATATACCATTAATATATATCTCATATGTATAATTATACATGTGTATATATCATGTGTATATATATATGTTTAATGATCCTATAGTACATAACTGCAGTTTTTGAGAAAAAAAATTCTTGAGCAAATCCTTTAAAAATGATTGTGCTTCTGTGTCCTAAAAATTGGTTTGTGCAAAAAAGTAATTTATTGATGGTGATATGCAGAAGATCATGATGCTACCCACAGAATGGACAGATATGTGCCTCGTTCATGAGTGATCTGGTTGATCCGCCCCCGCACACAGTCCAGTGTGATGTAAACCATCGTCCCGTTGTGCACATCAAAGGATGTGCGGAGGCCCAAACTTGTCCACTCGCTCCCCTCCAGCATATGCCCTCCAATCTGCTGTGCAATAGCTGTCGCCTGCATTTGATCTCCCAGCTGGCGATGAAGCATGAGCTTCACAACGTTGCAAGAGTGGATCAGCTTCAGATTGAAAGCCAGGCTTGCTACCCCAGTCTCCCGAAATATGAAGTACCTCCGGGCAAACTGTCCCGAGCTGAGGAGCTGGATCTGTTCCTCGTTTGGTGTCACTTGCTGAAAGCACAGGACTTTGTTTCTTACAGCGCCCGTGGGCAATCCAGCTCTGGAGACCGTGGCAGAAAGAGCCATGGAGACTGCAGATGGGATCCAGATGAGGCTTAATGTGCTGATGCCAGAGTTGTCTCCAAAATATCTGATGTTACACTGAGAAGGAGAAAGGATCTCAAAGCTGAGTATGTTTCCTGCACCAACCTTAGCTGCGCCGGACAAAGAGATTGACGTGTCTCTGTAATTTACTCCAGACTTGAATACGTGCATTAATTCTGTGTTTGTCCCATTCCTGTTAATGTAGGAAATTAATGAATATCCTTCCCGGACACAGTTGTGGCCCATGGAATACAGTGCCTGCTGGAAAACAAACTTCACAACCCCACTCTCTGTGAAGCGCACTCCTCTACTGTCGTGGGACAGGCTGATCATATAGGGGTCTGAAACGGAAATCACCTTGAAAGCAGGCCTGTAGTTGGTCTGATACTGCACTGACATTGACATCTGTGCTGTCATTGCAACTGCACCTGTGTCGTGAGACAGCCAAAACAGGCTGAAGGGGGTGTTGAGATCGTACACGTGAAGGTCCTTGCTCTGATTACAGAACTGATTGGGGCTTTTCAGGAAAAGGGACAGCATATAGTTGGGCTCCACTTCAGCTGTGCTACTTACACTGACGCTTTGAAAGTACTTGCCGTCAGGCTGTTCAATACGGATGCCGCTCAGTTCCCACCCTTCCTCGCTGTTATTCAGCTTCATGGAGAGCTGAAGAAAGTTCCTGCAGCTGTGTTTCAACGCAAAGTTGTGATCCGCCCATATTAGTCCGTGCTGCTGAAATATCAGCTTGCCATCTTCATTGGAAGTCAAGTCGGTCTCTTCTTTTGCCTGAATGTTGAGGTACAGCCCTGAATAGATGTTATCGGCTTGGGAATTGGCTGGAGGCACTGTGACCAAAGCAGACCAGGACTGGGAAAGCTTGGTCTCCGAACTGACAGCACAAATGGTGTCACTTGCGGTTGAGCAAGGAAAGGCCACCGCTTGCCCTAAACAGTCGTCACAGGCCTGGCATTCCTGGAGCTCTCTGTTGAAGAAGTAGCCATGTCCACACACGCCAGCAGAAGCGTCTCTTTCAGAAACTCCAAGACACCTGAAACCGCCTGATTGAAAAAGATTGAAAATAAATAAATTGAAGCACTATGATGGAATATCAGTGAAAAGACAGTAGCTCAGCCACTCTGTATATGATTTCCTTTACCAGATGCATTTCAAATATACATTTCACATTTCTGCAGTTCAATTTATAAAGAGTTTATGTGCAAGAAATATCTAGGCCACCCCAGGACTGAATGTGTGTTCTGAGTGATGCAGTGTGTTGGAAGCAATGTAAAAAATAAATGTGGTCTTCCAGATTCATCTATAGAAACTGTTGCCGAACTAAGAATTGTACTGGAAACAAATACAAAAAAAGAATCTTACCTGGAGTGTTAAGACATTTAACTCGCTCTCCACATAGGCTGGGTAATTCGATGCATTCATCCCTATCCTAAAGGAAATGGAAACATAAAATCACTTTCATTATCCTGTGAAACAACGGTATGTGTCTTTAAACACCTGACATCCTGTGTGTTATTTTATTGTATTCTGTTTTACTGTTCAATGCTCTCAAAGTAATTTTTGTGTTATGATTTCACCTCAACAAATAATAGTTGCTATTAATTTACTGATGGCAAGTCAAGCAAGCGATTTTTACAGAGTGTGCTATACTTCCCAATACAAACCTGTGCATTTCATAAAACCTTCTGTGAACGTAAGAGCAATTTATGGACATGGATTATGTTCAAAAGCCATTTGCATGGATTTTATGCATAGTCTGTGTATTTCCCAAATCAAATGAAGCACACCATAAACAGAATCCACTGGTGGACAGCAAACAGCCATCAAACTGCAGTGTATTCTTCACTGCAGTTTCTCATTTTAAAGATGGTTTCTATTTCTTGACCACAATTTTTAAATGCAGTAAAGAAACTCTATAGAAGAAACACTGCCCTAAAACCAAAAGCAGACTTATTTTAAAATATTAAAATTAAAAGAAGGTTCTTTCACTTAAATTCTGTTCTTGTGCTCAAGAAGGGATGGCAATTCACTTCAGTCCTGTTTCTTTCAAAATAACTAAGGCACAGCCCTTGGAGGTGGGGGATGTACTACCTGGCATATCCGATCTGCATTCAAGGAGCATTCGGACACCAGGAAAAAGCCAGGCGGACACATGGTGCACTTCTCGCACTGGGGCGGGTCGCTCTGGAAGTCGCAGTACTCCTCCGTTGCGCAGGCACTGCACTCGAGCAGCGGGCCTCCCACGTCAATCACCTTGGCGTCAACGTCAACTTTGTGCACCGCGTAGGACTTCTGAAGGTGGCTGCGCACCTGATTCTGCAGTCCCTGAAGGTGGCTTTCAAAATAGCTCTGGATATCTCCCTGCAGGCTCTGGAAAGACATTTGCTTGACGGTCTCAAATAGCATGCTGTACTGAACCTTCACTAGGTCCATCTGCTCATACATTTTCCTCTGCTGCTCCAGGATTTCCCTTTGCTGGTTAATCAGTGTGCTTTGCTGTGAAGTGAGTCTCTGCTGTAAGTCTGTGATGACTGTTTGCTGGCTTTTTAGTGCTTCAATAAATGTCTCCTGCCCTTTGGCAAGCTGCAACTGAAGAATGAGGGCATCTTCAGAGGGAACCTCATTCTCCCCTGTAAAATTATAAAAGGTGTTCAGTACATGTAAAATGAATCACATCTAATGAGTCTCTGTCACAGTGAAGGTATGTTTTACATTGATTTATGATTTTATCGCTTTTTGCTAAGTAGAATCTTCCAATCAAACACCCTATAATGAAATGTTATGGGTCAATGCACAAGAAAAAGGTATTAATCTATGTTACCTGGGACCAAAGAAACTGGGCATCTGAGTGCAAAATCATTTAACACTTTTCAGAAAATTAGCCATTGCCCTTGAATATGTTTTCCAAACATGACCTGATTAATGAACTTTCATATCTACCAATGATCTTATAAAAGATCTGTACCAAATGTGTGCCATTCAGAGGGTAAATGGGCAAGACAAGTGACTTAAGTGCCTTTGAGGGTCTGGTAGTAGGTGCTTCCATAAAAACCTGGGGTGTAGTCGATCAACTCACAAGCCTACATGTGAAAACTTGTTTGTACACGCATTTACACGATAAAGATCATTTGAATCTTGATTTATTAAGGCAACAGTTGGTCTATTTCTGCATTTGAAATGTTAGTTAGACTGGACCAGGGCTGGAGACTCTTATAAAGACAAACTACAGAAAAGCACAAGTTCGTCTGTGAAGCCTAGAAAATGCTATTTCTGCTAGTAAGAAATTTGGATGACCATAATACTGTGTTACATAAATCCTGAACTGGATTCCAGAAGGTAAGAACTTCTAGTAGACCACATACAAAACAAGAAACTGTATTATGCTAGATTACAAGTGGGAGTTCAGTTCAATACACTGAAATTCCCATCCAGAACTAATGAAAAACAAATAGTATGTAAGGTAGGGGTTTGATATGCTTAGGCCCCCCAGAGAACTGAGCTGGAATGAAAACCAGATACAAAGGGAGATGAATGAGGAGCACTGCCCTATCCTGCCTCGGTACCCTGCCCTGATATAACTATAGTATTTGTTCACATTACATTCCAAGGAATACAACAAAGATTATTTGTATGACACTGTAATAAAAACAAATTACATTCCTGATACTGTATAGATGAAGCAGAATGGAATATAAGTAAATGTCCACATATTGTATAAAAGGAAAGGCAGAGATCTAGGACGATGCTGCTCAAGGGGACCTCACATGTCCCCGCTGTGCTGTGCGGTTTGTGGAGTCTGAAGATTCCCCCGTCCCAACTCAAGCAGACAGGGGACTGAGGAGGAAGTTGTTTGTCCCTACAGAGTCCTGTTCACCAAAACCAGGGAGAGGAGGGCGTACAAGCTCATCAGTGAATACGCATACACCCATGCCCTGCACATCTCCCGCTACAATGCGCCGGAGCTGCTGGCAGGATGTTATTGGTTTTTTTGTTTTTTTGCTTTGCTCCTGAAATGGCTAAATATACACAAATACACGTATAGTAAGGTTTAACATATGATAAATAGTATATCAGTGACACGTAAATTAACACAGAAATTTAACACCGCACCACTTGAAAATGTATTCGGTTTTTAAATCATCCTTTGTAGGTTACAATGGAATTAATATCCATTAATACTGACTATGTTCCACAGAGGGATCTGCTTTTTACTTTGTTTCAATTTCAGCTGCTCTACATATTGAACCATCTGTACTCAGGCCAAAAAACAAAAACAAAAGTGAAGTTCATGCCTCCAGAAAGTGTTTCATCTACAAATCAAAGTTTACATTTTTGGGCAAGCAATCAAAGACTGTACTGCCAAGTACACATGTTCGCAATCTGATGTTTTGGAACTGTCCATGAGGAATATTATTTCAATAAATTAAAGATATTTGTATAGTCTAATGTGAAAAGTTATTGAGTAATTGGATATTATGATTATGATGCTTAATATTATAATTTATTTCTGCAGTTATTTATAATTGTACAAAAAGTATTCTGACATTGTTTCAAAATAATGAATCCTTGGGATCACTGATTTAAACACTATGTCGTTGTTGTTGTGATATTTAGATTTGTATCTAATCCCACAAAAGACTAACCAACCGATTGCTTTAAAGGGACATAAAACGTGGTATACAAACTGTTAAAAAAACATCCAGGTAACATCCATGCAGACTTTAAAAAAATGTCTGTTTCAGATTTGTACGGTTTTAAGGCCTTCAAATTAATATAAACATATATAAATATAACATAAATATCAACTGGCATTTGTAAATATTAATAATTAGTTGCCAGATCATGTCAATTCAACCCATTATCAACCCAGACTATCTTACATGGGGCCCCAACAATTTAATCAAAACATATGGATGTAGAGCTCAAATTAATGGATATATTCTACATAAATAAGGTATTTATATATAGGCCTACAGAGAAGTATGAATTGTATTATTATTATTATTAGTATTATTGCACTACTACTACTATTAATACTACTAATAATAATTATATATATATATATATATATATATATATATATATATATATATATATATATATATATATATATATATATATACACACACACACACACACACACACACATTTTTGAGTATATAATGTAGCCACAATTACCAACATGAAATCTAATTAACCTGGTTTAATGTCACACGTCAGCTGCACCCCCAGAGGAGATCCTCCCACTTCCGACGCCGGATACCCAAAGTCGGGGAACTCCTGCAGAAACTGGGCAGCCCTGTCCGGCATGTGGACCAGGGTGGGCTGGCCGTGGGCATCCTCGGGGCCAGAGGGGCAGGTTTCCCCCACACACGGGCGAGGTCTTGGCCTCAGTCGTATCCTCAGGGGTAGTTTGCACTCGATGCCTTTACAGTCGCTGGTGTCGTTGTGTCTGGCGTGCTCAGCTCCACAGTGCGCCCCCGTGCATCCCGAGCTGCCCGCCTCCGACACCCGCCTGTCCGCGGCTCCCCTGGCGCTGCCCGCTGTCTGTGCGTGGAGAGAGCGGTGGGTGTGAGCGGCGGTCCTGCTGGGGAGGCTGGCACGGACAGGGTGCTGGTGGTCCGGGGTGCCCTGCGCCGCCCGGTAACAGGGCGCCCCCCGGCACAGCTCTGCGCCTCCCCGGTCTGCGCCTGCAAGCGCGGCCACTGCGCCAAGCGCGAAGAGCAGCGCGGCTGTGGGGACAGGCATGTTGTCTCCACCTGGAAACAACGCAAACAAGTTAGCGATCAGACACAACACACACTGGATACACTGTGTCACGTTTAACCTGTTTTTATGAATATGAGCCGAAGCCAACATGCAAATGAAAAATAAAACAAGCTCAATGTGTATATTGTATATGTGATAGCATCACTACGGCGAAAACACTAACATTGCATTGTTGTATTCACTTTTTTTGGAAAAAGGTATTTGAAAAAAAAACAAAAAAACGCTTCTATTTTAAATGATGGTCAAATGATTTCCACTTGCCAGAAAGTGTACTGCACTGATCACATATGTTTCTAGACATTGTAATCTCTTATATAGAAGACGTATAGAAAATTACCTGAAACTCCTTAATAGGTTCCCTGTTGGTTAGTCAGTAAATATTTACAAAATGAGACGAATGAACGTCTTTTCTCCAGCAGTTTCTGACACTCAGAGGAGTTTGGAGAGGAGGTCAGGATGTGGCATTCCAAAGACTTCATTAGCATCAGGTTTCCCCAGCTTTCTGTTAACCATGTGTTTGCCACTGCTATTCATTCCTCCACTATGCACTCCTTCACATCATTATTAGATGTTTTTTTTATGTAATGAGAATCTCTTATATTTTTTCTCCTTAAGAATACAACTCGCCTTAAAAAAAAAAAAAAGTTGTGATATATATGTCTAGGGTACATTTAATCAAGCCTGAGTTACTATGAAAAATGATGTATTTTAAAATAAATAAATGTATGAGTAATGTAAGTTCAAATAAGTAATCCAGGAAACAACTGATGCAATTGTTCAAGTCATATAACAGTAATGGGGAAAATGCTTGACCATTCCTATAGTTACTGGTAATTAATAATTAAGTGATATTATTAGTCCCTAGATCAATTCCATTAGTTCATGGATGAAGTCTTCCTTTACCACAAGCAGTAGTAATCTGCATATGTAACATATGACCACTTGGATTCTATTGCAGTATAATCATATGATTTGTGTTCTGTATGGTCTACTCAATCACTTTATTTGAATTATAATTATTTTAAATGCTCACCTTACATTGACATCAGAATATGATAACTTTGAATTGGTACAACGGTGAAACTGTTATCCCTGATTTATTTATTGTTATCCATGATAATTGATCGTAGTTTATTTTATTTATGGCAAGTTTTGTCATTTTTTAATGTAAATGCCCATTAGAACAATGCAGTAATGGTTGCCATATCATAATTCAATCTGAGATATAACATCTTCCTCAAGCCCATTAAACTTGATATAATGCAGTGTTCATAAATTGACTGGATCCAGGCCAACAACCTGTTAATACACTGTATACCATATATCGTGTATTTCAAATGTGGTTTATGTGATTGCACACACAATAATGAATAACTATAAAGAGAAAAAACAATATATTCATTTTAATCAATTCCTTACTTCTCCCAAATGTTATCAATTGGTCTTTTTTATATTTATATCTTAGCCTTTGAAACATTTACATTTTTAAAAAACATTTTCCAACTTAGCACTCATCTGTTGGAGCAGGATAACATCAAAAAACTCTATTTCTGACCATGTAGCAGATGAAAAAAATAGGAATTGATGTCTCACACTGCCCATGTACTGTGGTTCCTTTTTAAAGCCTTACTATAATCATTTTTTTGTTTGTTTTTTTAAATACCAGAGTACATTATGTTTAAATGTACCCAAATTCCATGTTTATTTAACATATAAATAGTGATCCGTATTTACACTAATTTATTGAACAACATTTTAACATTGCCACAATAGAAATACAGGTCTGTGCAATTGTTTGCTTTTCACAAAAAAAAGAGGTGTGGAGAAAGTGATTCTGCTCAGTCCGCCCTCTCTCGAAGTATGCGATGCCTGTACATAAATATTTATTATTGAGCCGATCTCCTGTACATCCATTACATCCTGTTATTGGCTTTTCTTGCTGTAGATTGCTAACCACAATCAAGAAAGCCAGTAAAATGTACAATGACGTTAAAAGCAAGTGGTTTGACTTTGTGGCAGCACCACCCACAGACTTTTTTTTAATCGAAGTTGAAATAACAGATGGTGTTCTCTCACATCTTATTTCAGCAGAGGCCGCTGGTGCTCTTCTGTATCATTAGAGGGTTTGAGAAATAACGAAAGGTGTGTTGTTTTATATGTTTTAAAAGGATCTGAACCATTTTCAGCACAACCTCAATCACAAACGGGTATACAATATATTTCTGTAGATAAATCAGTGTAAACGTCTTCAGGATGTCATGCAAATATAAATGTCCTGATGTTGTGGAAGACAAGTAACAAGTCTGAAATCTGTTAAATCTGTTAAAATGTAAAAACAGTTTATTTAAAATATGCCAATATCTGCTTCTGTTTGTTAGTGGCTTAACATCCACATTATTTTGCAACTATGACCCAAGGAAAATACATTGATAAGAGGCTTAACATTAGCAGATGTCTGTTCCTATTTCAGTAAATATTTCTTTTTTTTTCTTTACTGATAAAAATGAAGGTGTAAAGGAGCAAAATCACCAGTTAAAAATAAAACAAAATCTTTTTAAAATTTTAAAATATGTTTGGATTCTGTGGCCAAATAAGACCTTTGTTATTCTTCATCCTTTCTATAACTTGCCTAACTTTCAAACTGACTGCATTGTGGATTATAGAAGACTGTTACTGGAAGAATGGGGTTAATCATGTCATAATCACGTGTTCCTCTTTTACAGAGGCTTTTAGTTTAATCCTTCCCAAAATTGATATGAAAGATGATACAGTGGCATTATGATTTTGTTGCGGATTACAATAATATTTATTTCAGCCTTATTGAGGACACTGTGAGTAGCTATAGATATAACTGAAACCCCACATTTTCACTAAACTTCTAGAAGGGAGATATGTCAGCGATCTGAGCTGAAAGTCCTCATTGATATTAAACGGAGAGAAGAGTAAAAAGCCTTTTGCAATTCTACAAATCATGTTCAACAAAGAACAATACAGCATATTCATACTGACCAAGCCTAAATATGTCATAAAAAAACAGTAATAATTATAATAATAAAAAAACCTGGGGCTATCTGTTCCGCTTGTAACCGCAGATTCACCTTTTAGGTACTTTCCGAGGGTGCTATTGTGTTGTGTGTCCAGGACAGCCGAGCCACAGTTTTCCCTGTACACTTATAAGGCACGTACACTGATATGGCTGATAACATCCTCTCAATTCACACACTGATTGTATTCTTTGTTTTAGTGAGATCACAGAATGAGGGCCTTGATATGTGATACAACCATAATAACTTACCTTTGAGAAAGTGATACAGAACCATCTTGTCTGAAAACAGTTACGGCAGTGCTGCCCAAACCCAATCCTCGAGGGCCCCTATCCAACAGGTTTTATAGGTAACCTTTAATTATCAATATCTTAACACCTGCAAGCATTTCAATGTGATCAATTTAGCAGGTAATTTGTGAAATAAAGTTATGTAGATATTTGGCCCTCAATGACCAGAATTCCCTTAATTGAACAAGTGAATTGCTTAATTGATCATTAACTTGTGTTCCCTGTAATTAGTGATTTAGGTTGAGTGACATAAAACTTACTGGATAGGGGCTCTCCAGGACTGTGTTTGGGCACCACTGAGATATGTCATGAAAACAAATGAAAATAATACATTTAATGTTAACAGATATTGACATATCACCAGATTAGAGTTTAAAAATAATACATTTCATGGAAAGGACTGATACATCCTAATCGCAGCTCTAAAGGTAGGTAGGGATGGTGGAAATGCATGTCAGAATGCCCATGTATAATTGAGGTGTACAAAAGTTGAGGGTATCAGCTGTGAGACTAACTTAAGGGATGCTTACACTCATGTTTATTTAATGGATGGCGTCTCAAGACACAGCTCCGGGACCTGGTCGGATGTCTTTGGTTTCCGATGGATATTTATGTTGATGACCTGTAGCTATACACAGGGTGGTCTGATTTTCCCTGAGGAACTATAAGACCTGTAATAAAAATAAAAATAATAAAATCATCATCATAATCATCATAACAATCATAATGATAGTGTTATCCTCAGTGTTTCGAATAATAAGTGTTACAGTATATTACATTAAGTTCCCTTTCTTGCACAATTCAGTAAGTTATCTATGCAACCCAGTCCTTTTCTCTTCTTGTTTTTCTTGTGCAATGATTATTATATCCCTTCCTCTTTTCTATTGCTCTATGAAATCCCCTCAAAACATCAATGAGAATCAATTACAGTTGATACAAACATAGGGGATGGAACTTTAAGGGTATTTTTAAATTAATATTTCCCTAAGAGATTTGTCACTATTACTATTATTTGTTACTGACTGCCATTATGATTACTTTTTTCTCCTTGGGCTGTGCGTGTAATCCAGTACAGTATAGGGGAGGTTCGGTTTGTCAACGGAAACTACATTCAGTCCTAATCTATCTGATTAAATTATATTTTTTGACTTACCAACAAACAAGCACATGATCAGTGGACATTAGGCTCCTGCTATGGAGGGACTTCTATTTTTTTTTTTAAAATAGTAAGGAATAGTATAGGAGATAGTATAATGTAAGTTAAAAAAATAAAATAAATTATGGAAAAAAATTTGCAATATCAGGTTAAAAAAATAAATATTTTATTTTAAAATATTGTTTTAGAAAATATCTGATTTTAAAGCCTGTTTTTGCAGCTCTTTATACTGTCTGTTGATTTGACAAGCCTTGTTGAAACTTCCGCAAAAGACAGGAAACTGACAAGCGGTAACTGTCAGAGATATCTCTCACTCAGCACAACAGGGCTCTGTGGTAGAACCCCATGAATTCTTTTAAAATAATATTACTCTGATTGAGTTAATAAGGTAAGATTTTTCATTAACATTCTCCTTTTTGTTGGTTTGTTACTCTGCTGATACATAGGTCAAAGGTCTACCAGTAGAATGCAGTTGATAGTATTATATTTTATAACTCATGTCCTAGTGTTTACTTTTTTAAACATTTGAAATGAATCAGCTATTTAATTTCCATTTAGTTTACTTCATGTCTCTGTTTTTAACATGGTGTGCAGAAGACGTACAGGATTTATTTTGACTTGCTTTGATAAAGCCTTCTGTAGTTTTGCATGTGGCAGAATCTTGTCTCAATGTCACAGGGCATTTGACTTGACTGTGAAATTATCCTAATCGAAGGAATAAGGGTTGTCATTGTGTGATTTTTACATGAATAGTTCAAACATTTGAAATATATGTCAGATGTTGAGTAGATCTGGATTTGTATCTTCATTTGAGTTTATTTGGGGTGTGTTTTATTTGTAAACTATCACATTTTAGATAGTAAGCCTTTATGTACAGTGTTGCGCTTCTCTTTTCAAATAATTAGAAAAATAGGAAACACTGTTTTTGCCAGGTTCTCCTTTTCATGCAATTCTTTAAATAAATGCAGGAGGTAGTAGGACATTTCTCTACATAATTACTTTCATTTATTTGCTTTGTGGAACAATATACCCATTAAAACTAAAAGTGGATTTCATTTTTAAAGCAAGTTGGTCCAGCAGGGTGGTCTATCTCTGCTACTGTAAGATATGAAGATATTATTCTGAAAATTATTTGTCAAGTAGGAATTCTTCATAAAGGTTTTACAAAGGTTTGATACATTTATTATGAAATTATATTATTATATCAATATTTCCTTTGAAAAGGTAGATTTTGCACTCAAATGTGAATGTGCAATGATAGTTTTGTGTGAAAAGTAAGAACCTTCCTTTGACTTCACTAATTTTCAGACTGAATCTCTAAGACAGGTTATTTCTATACCTGAATGAAATCTCCACACAGTATTCTGTTCAAAGCTTTTGAGGGTTGCAAAACGTTTTCTATGCCAAAACTGAACGTAGTATTTTTAAATGCAGTTGCTGAAGTGCTTCATGTACTTTTAAGATTATTTTCAAACATCTAAACATCTGTTGGCAAATGTAAATGGGCAATACAAGTGGCAAACAATGTAATCTTGCCCATTTAGAGGTCTGACTAACGAAAGCAGGACATTTTTATAACAAAACATTGCTTTTGAATTTCTTTGGTGGTGAAATTGAATTCACAAATATGACATGAGTCTCTAATTACAAATTAAATGTGTAAATCACATAGAGAATACTCTCTCATCTCACAAAGATCATCAAAGTTAAGAAACAATATATAGAATTACTCTGTCAGTTTGTTCTGACTATGGAACAGCAATGATCAGCCAATGAAAGATAACATGGTAACAAACAAGTGGCATGACTGTTAGTTTCAGATAAGATACCCGTACATTCTTTCTTGTCATCATGAGTCATGGTGTACACTGACAAAGAAAAAATTATATATATATATATATATATATACACATATCAATTTGTTTTAAAATATTCCATGTTCTTAGTCTGAATAACTGAATATGATTTGACTGTTTTCCCAAACCAAATACATTCTGGAGAGCAACTTTAAACCATTTCTATAATGTAAACATGTACCAGTCAGTTCAGAAGCAATCCAAACCTGCTCTTCCAAATACCAAAGCATCATAGGAAGTGACTGTAGCAAAGACACAACCATTCCAATTATCAGGGCTGCGACAAGGAGTACATACAGATTCGGATAACAATACAGATTGAAATCCAGTGCAGTTTGTACCTACTTTGCACTTGCACATACTTGCATGTATTGTTTTTGAGAGGAGAGATTATGTTTTGGTTTTAGACTTATTGAAAGGGTAAGATTTTTTAAAGCAAATCATCTGTAATGCATATTCAATTATATTAGATAGGAATTGTTTCTGTGTTTGTTTTTTGCAGTGCTGTGAATGGGTGTGTTTTTGCTCTCACAGTGAAGAAGCAGAACAGGTTTATTAATATTGCTGTGCATTTGCATGTTTGACTGAATGTCAGCTCGTGTGGTAAAGCATTTTCATCTAGCATGTGCAATATTTAAAAACAAGAAGTCAGACTTATTAATAGGGTTAACTGCATTTCTGTAGAGACAAGAAGAATGAACAAAAGAGGAATTACATGTGTGTGTTTGACAGTAGATTGTATTGTAGATTCATCACATATTTTAAATGATGAAGATAAACATACATAAACCCTCTTTGTACTCTTGGAATATGATGAGATAATAATGCTGAGATAGTAATCACCCCATACACTAATTGCTTAACTATTTAAATATTTTGAGCATCATATTGTGTTACCATTAGAGGTTTACAGGCATTCAGGGTGAGCTGTGAGGGGTTTGCATTCAATCCTTTACCCAAGCAACAGAAGCTGTTATCTAGTGACAAAAATGCATAGGTGAATTAATAGAATAACATGGATTGGCTCAGAATATAATGTGTTCAAATAGTAATTTGCCCTTTTACATTTCAGTGCTAATCAGTAACTATCTACATTCCTGCTACTGGCCAATACAAGAGAACACTAAACATTTTGGAAGCAGGATTTTCCATTCTATTTACCATGCACTCTGAATGTGAAGTAAAGTGAACCTGTTTGAAAATGTGTTGCATCTCTTCATGCCTCTGATTCCTTACAGCAATAAAGCAATTCGGGAGAAACAATACATTTAGAGATAGTGCCACTTAACGTGGAGTGGGAGTGGCATGATATCTGACAGCATGAGGTTGGGAGTGTATTGTTTTCTTAGTTTCTTACACATCCTGCGTTTCTGCACTGTGGTTACACCTGTTTTTTGCTCAGTGCAGACCCATCAAAATACTTACAGGTCAAACCCACCGGTGTCCAAATAGACTTGTGTTCACATCTTGTGTGCCCTAAAATGTAGACTAACAAATTCAAACCTGCACCTGACAAACCCTACCACATGGTGCATTTTGACGGTTAGAAAACAAATACAAACACTCCCAACATTGACATTCTCATGTGTTTTAACATTTCAGTGTGCTGAGCCTTTTTGGAAAATTATTTAATTTGTGAATAAGGTTGATGCCACATTAAAGCAATACAGATCTTTGGACAATTGTGAGATTGGATGCTACAATTTGCAAAAGTAGTATGAAGTTGGCTTAGTCCATTACTGTCTCTTTAAAAATAAACATATATTGTAATTCTATGGTACAGATTAGATGAGTAATATTGATTGGTAATGTACCAGCTCCCTATAATTGTGACCAATAAAAACGTATCTCTCTAGGATGTGTGACACTAGGACCGCTGTACATTAGCACTTGTTTGCTTCCTGTATGTTTAAAAACAGCTTCTGTTCACTGAACTGTAACTACCAAACTATTTATTTTATACATGAGAGTACAGTAATCGTGAGAAATATTCTGGAGCAGTGGCTAGAATTCAGATAAGCAGAGGTGAAAGTCATGAACTAAAAGTGGAGATTACACTGCATCAGTTTATACAACCATCAAAATAAGTAGATTCACATTTTATAATTTAACCTTAGATGTATCTAATGAAAACAAATGATGTAGTCTCATTTGGAAGACAGATTTGGCATCCCTAAATAAATAGCAAGAAAAGATTAAAAAAAACTAAAACCTACCATTTAAATTACATTCTATCAGCCTTTTTGTCATCTTAAATACTACCACACACTGAAGAGATATGGGCGCCAGGCACCTCAAAGGGAGTGACAGTTCAACTTTCTAAGCTGCTAAGCTTGTAAATGGGGAAGCAGCAGTTCTTTATCTTTTCTGACATGCTGACCCCCATCCTTTGGTAATTTACTGAAACTGCCATCTGTTTCTGAGGTTCTGTTGTGGTTGGGTGCTTTTTTCCTGCTCGGTGCTATATCTGGTCTTCCATGCACGACGTCTCTTTACAATGAGATTTAGATGCAAAAACTAGATTTCCTGGCAAATACAGTTCATGGAAATAAATCTCCTTATACAGTTGTGCTGTTACTTTAAGTGAGACAAACATCATAAGGTAAAGCCAAAAGAATTATAACTAAAGGGTTACAATTTTTTAATGTTCTGTTTAATAAAGGGGATATGCAAGTGGTATGTTTCAGGTCATGCTCCTTCACCCACTCACAGGCCGAAGGGAACAAAAGTTATTTGAAGTATGGCAAATATTCTTTAAGAATAGAAAATGTCACAAGCTATGCATCATCTCACATCTTTGATATATATACAGCTCTGGAAAAAATTAAGAGACGACTGCAACTTTTTCTTAAATCAGCATCTCTACATGTATGGCAGCCACTCCATTCCATTCATATTTTTATTCAGAATTTGGGAGAAATGTTGTCAGTAGTTTACAGATTAAAACAAAAATGTTAATGTTACCCAAACACATACCTATAAATAGTAAAACCAGAGAAACTGATAATTATTCAGTGGTCTCTTATTTTCTCCAGAGCTGTATATAGATAGATAGATAGATAGATAGATAGATAGATAGATAGATAGATAGATAGATGCAAATGTTAACATTAATTAATTTCTGCTTTATGTTTTTCCATCTTCATATGAGAAATCCCCAACAAAAAAGCAGCAAAAAGCTATAGCAAATGTGCTTCTTTCCAGTCTCATGGTGAGTCCAGTCACTGGCTCCTGACAAACGGAAATAGCAACTGAAATGCTCAGTAGAGTTAACACTTTAAGCACCCACTGCTGCAGAATAAGAAATTGGGTGACTAAACACAACCAGTTTATTGATCTGAGATAAAAAAAGTTATTCTCTAGACTCCTTCTGCATCCACTAGAAGCTGTTATATTGCACTTCACATGGTAAAATAATAATTTGAACAGATCTCCAAGGTACAATGATGGATTAGTTTCTTGATTTCATCCTATAGGTATCAGTGGTACACATAGGTTACATCAAATCAGTAACTGTCTGTTTCTGGTCTGTTAAAAGTAATATTTCAGTTAGGATGATGCAACATCAGCTGAAAACGGTAGTAGAAAAGATCTTTGTAAAAATATCTATGTGATCAATGTATTAAAATCAAGAAGCACTAAATAACTACACATGCAAATCACAATCTTCATAAATCAGGTTTTGTTTGCTGCATAGTGAATATATGATGTTGTAGGGTTTTGTCTACATGTTTGATTGTATTAATAACATTTGATACACTTCACTCTCTATGTTAGAGAAGCATTTGTCACAAAAGGGCATCCAAACAAACCAGCCAGGTTTTGTGAGAATCTTGCCCTGTCTTATTCCTGCCAGTTGATAGTCCATGTCTTGAAGGAAAGTGGGGGATGTACAGAATCATGTGTTCTGGCTCTTTGGCAGCTTGTTCTGCAGGTCTGCAGGTAGCTGACTGCTGTTAGATTTTGACATATTTGAAGAATATGAAATTAAATAGACTCGGCAGTGAACAATATGCTTGTCAAACTCCAGCAGCTGCTCTTAATGACCCGATTTCTCATTACAAAATGATTAGTGATGACCCCCTTTTTTATTTTTTGTTTTTGTTTTCAACACTGTAACACTGTGCCAATACTCAGACTGTCTCTAACTGCTTTCAATGAGTGAATCACTCAAACCACATCAAGTGAACTGCAGCATGGTATGGATAGGTATAGATCCCATGCTGGCAACTCTACATCAGTCATTTTCAGTTTCATATTAAACGAGGACTGTGTTTTTCCCAAACATGAGAATAATTTTATGATTCACCAAAAATATATATACATATAGTGCAATACTGCAAAGGCCCCATGGATTTCATTGGTGAATTTAAATGACCAAGCCTATTTTAATCTGATCAGTGTACACATTGCAATGAAGAGGATCAAGAAACATTCCTACACGCCCTCTATCGGATAATTATAATACATCATCAATAAATAATGATGTTTATGCTCCTTATAGACATGATGTATTGAAAGGCGAAGCTTTAACAGCAATAGATCGACAGTTAGTAGAGGGTGTAAACCTCATTCTGGGCACTTGTTCAAATGCACTCCAGTAAGCGCCTGACTTGCACAACTCACATGAGCAACAAACCCACCACCCATGTCGTAACTCTGGTACCCAGTTGTGGTTGTTGATACACTCTTTAAGCTCTAGGGACGGATCCTGTCACAAGCTCATGTGCAGAACTGCCCCAGTTTTACATGCATTTGGTATAAAGACAACGCCTTACAGATTTTTCAAATGCTATACTTACAAAATGCTGCTTCAAGAGTTGCAGAGCTGCACAGTGCTTAAGGTGCATTAAAGTACATTCAACTTTTGAATGACATTCTACATCAAATATACTGAAAAACAATGTGATATATTTGAATCTGCAGCTATGTACAAATGCACATGTATTTAGGAAGGGTGTAGTGAGGTTGCATCAATATCATGTGTCACAGCTTCCTGTTGAATGCTGCACCAACATTTTCGAAATGGAACAACTACTAGCGAGCAACAACCACTTCCTCTGGTTAGGGGTACATGCTATGCTTCCTGCTGGTTGTTACCAATAAAAAGGTAAATGACAGAAACCACCATTTTATGAAGAAAATCCTCAAATTTTCTGAGCTGTTGCGAATCAGTTTTCTAAAGTAGTTCTGAATTTGAGAATTTTAGATGACTATCAGGTAACAAATATCTTTTAAGATGCTATTGCCTGTGAAAATCACTATTTTGCATAAAGCAATAGCATGATTCACGGGATGCATTACAAAAATATGTGTTTAATTTCCAAAAAGAAGACCTCAAAGGACAAAAAGGTAAATTAGAGGTCAGCAAATTAGTTATTAAAATGAACATCTCAAATTAATACAATTAAAATGAGGTGAGATATTTAGACCTGCAGGTTTTTTAAGCAGAATTTATTATTGAATTTCGGGAGAAAACCATTCCAATTCCACCCATCCATTCCCGCTGACAAACTTTAAATACCTGCTTCTAACGCACACCCCTAGTGTTTGTTGTTTCACATCCCTCCTCCTCCCCAGTCACTGCCTCTACAGCAGCTCCTTGGCTCATTCCTCTGAGCAGGATGGGTCTGATGTCACAGGACATTCTGCCAACTTGTTGTTCTCCACAGTCAAGCAAAAAAAAATGCTTTGCTAATGCTATATTGGGCTTGTAAATTATTGAAATAATTTTGACAATGTGGCAGAGGAAGGGGGGGTGGTGATGACTAATAAAAGCCTTGCCTTCACAATCCTATTGTCATCCATCCATCCTTATGAACAGTTTCATACAGTACAGGGTCAGGGTTATCCAGAGCCCAACCCTTCAGACCAGCCCATCGCAGGGCAGGACTATACACCCCCCACACCACAGGCGCATGTAGGGTGGCCAATCAACACAAGCAGCGAGTCTTAGGAATGCGGGAGGAAACCAGAGCGACCAATGAATCCCACACGGCTACAGGGAGAAAAACCCCATGCAGGCAGACACCCAAGTGTGTCGGTTCCTTTAAATTTGTATTTTTGCCAGAAGATTACATGCCTTTATTCATTTCTATACTTTTTATTAAACTCTGATAAATAGCCTTCAGAGTTATGGGTGTGCAGTGAAAAGTTTCTTATACCGAATATTGTTCACTCATTCTGTACTCCTTACGAGAAGCTTTGCAGGAAACATTTATTTCAAAAAGTAGATTTAAGTAAAGTTGTCCAAGTACTCATTTTAATTTTATTTTTTTCATTACGTAAGAGAGTAGAAATCATTTATACTATCATCCATACCAATGATTTACATAACATGTATTTTGCATACTTATTTATGCTTTGCAAATAACCTATAAGATAGATCAATTTCAATAACAATGTAAACATATTTCTAGCACATTTCTTGGACAGAGTAATGTTCTTTGACAGAGAATGAATAATGTGGTTGTAGGAAAAAGGATGAAGAAAATACTTAAAATCAAAGAAAGTGAAAAACAAAAGTCTACCTAAAGTTCAGAAGCTGTGCTAAAGCATTTACAGTGAGGGAAAAAAGTATTTGATCCTCTGCTGATTTTGTACGTTTGCCCACTGACAAAGAAATGATCAGTCTATAATTTTAATGGTAGGTGTATTTTAACAGTGAGAGACAGAATAACAACAAAAAAATCCAGAAAAACACATTTAAAAAAAGTTATAAATTGATTTGCATGTTAATGAGGGAAATAAGTATTTGACCCCTTCGACTTAGTACTTGGTGGCAAAACCCTTGGTGGCAATCACAGAGGTCAGACGTTTCTTGTACTTGGCCACCAGCTTTGCACACATCTCAGGAGGGATTTTGTCCCACTCCTCTTTGCAGATCCTCTCCAAGTCATTAAGGTTTCGAGGCTGACGTTTGGCATCTCGAACCTTCAGCTCCCTCCACAGATTTTCTATGGGATTAAGGTCTGGAGACTGGCTAGGCCACTCCAGGACCTTAATGTGCTTCTTCTTGAGCCACTCCTTTGTTGCCTTGGCTGTGTGTTTTAGGTCATTGTCATGCTGGAATACCCATCCACGACCCATTTTCAATGCCCTGGCTGAGGGAAGGAGGTTCTCACCCAAGATTTGACGGTACATGGCCCCGTCCATCATCCCTTTGATGCGGTGCAGTTGTCCTGTCCCCTAAGCAGAAAAACACCCCAAAGCATAATGTTTCCACCTCCATGTTTGACGGTGGGGATGGTGTTCTTGGGGTCATTCCTCCTCCTCCAAACACGGCGAGTTGAGTTGATGCCAAAGAGCTTGATTTTGGTCTCATCTGACCACAACACTTTCACCCAGTTCTCCTCTGAATCATTCAGATGTTCATTGGCAAACTTCAGACGGGCCTGTACATGTGCTTTCTTGAGCAGGGGGACCTTGCGGGCACTGCAGGATTTCAGTCCTTCACGGCGTAGTGTGTTACCAATTGTTTTCTTGGTGACTATGGTCCCAGCTGCCTTGAGATCATTAACAAGATCCTCCCGTGTAGTTCTGGGCTGATTCCTCACCGTTCTCATGATCATTGAAACTCCATGAGGTGAGATATTGCATGGAAACCCAGACCAAGGGAGACTGACAGTTATTTTGTGTTTCTTCCATTTGCGAATAATCGCACCAACTGTTGTCACCTTCTCACCAAGCTGCTTGGCAATGGTCTTGTAGCCCATTCCAGCCTTGTGTAGGTCTACAATCTTGTCCCTGACATCCTTGGACAGCTCTTTGGTCTTGGCCATGGTGGAGAGTTTGGAATCTGATTGATTGATTGATTCTGTGGACAGGTGTCTTTTATACAGGTAACGAGCTGAGATTAGGAGCAGTCCCTTTAAGAGAGTGCTCCTAATCTCAGCTCGTTACCTGTATAAAAGCATTGAGAAATGACAGGCCCAAACAGGAAATTGTGGGACATTGTGGGACTATTGGCAGGAGGCATTTCTATACACTGAGGATCTGAATGCACTATTGAATAACGTGATCAGTCCTCTGTACTGTTATGAATCTGTCTGTCCCAGCAAGGGATGGTACCGGTAGCCTAACTTTTATTGAGCAAGCATGAATCATAGCTTATACTGATACCAGCTATAAAGAGTAACAGCTGTATTTAACTGCATCTGAGGAAAATGTATAATGCAATCTGTGACCCCTCTTTGACATTTTATTTTGGACTCTTTGTAAAAATATAGCTTGCAAAATATTTTGTAAGCAACAAAAGACAAAAGGTATATTATTAATTTTTAATTTGTTTCCAGATAATAATTATTTAAAAATATATAGGCCTTAGACCTAAACCATGACCCCCCAGTGAATCTCAAATCACAGACTTATCTTATATTTTCTTGATAAATAGAAGAAAGGGCTTCTGACAATAAATTAAACCAGGACTGAGTCTGTCATTTGCAAGTTGTGGGTAAGTCAAAGGTTTGATTTGGTTTATGATATAGCCTGCAAAAAAATATAAAGATCACAATAAAAGGCAGAGAGGTATTCCCTTCCTCCTACCAAAAATAAGTGATAACATCTGAACTGCTTTAAGCTGATGGTCAGTATATTTCATTACATAAGGTTGTTCCACAACAAAATCCCGATTAATGCGAATTGTTACTGTAATTGGCAACTTGCGCAACCATTGTCAGTTTCACTTTTTTCTCTATTTCTTGCTGTGCTGTGCACTTTGTACTTTTCCTTGACATAAAGCATAAGGTTTTATAAAGCATACAGGTTAAAATAGCTGATAAATAACTAAGCATTTTAAATAAATAATCTAGTTATTATTATTACTTTGAGAGTTAATACATATTCTGGGTCATCCAGCAGATCAGAATAAGATTTAACTTGAATTCTTGATTTTGTAAGGAAAAATATTACATTTCTATACCTAGAAAAACAGAGATCACTCCATTGATTTCTCTGGAGTGGCCATCAGTGTTTACAATCCTCTGTGATCTTCACGAGTTCTGAATCAGTGCTTATCGGGGAATGCATTCTTTTTGCATTTGCGTTTTTCTTTTGTGTTTCTCTATTTGCAATTGCATTTTTCTTTTTGTAATACTGTTTGTCTTTTTGTTTTGTGTGTTTCTTTTTGCAACTGGGGTTTTGTTTTTGCATTTGTGTTTTGCGCTTCAGTGCCACCATAGACAATACATAAGTGATAATAAGTATAGCTTTGACATCAACTGTATTAATTAATCAACCAGTTTTTACTTAGTGGTGATATAACTGTATATGTATATATATAGTCTAGTGGATGATCTATTTTAGATTTTCCCACACTTTAATTTAGTCATTGTGGGAAGAGAGCACACCTCGTCTGTTACACAGGAATCATTTTGTTTCATTAAGGCTGTATGTTATCTTACAGATGGACGACATTGACGCAATGTTCAGTGACCTGTTGGGGGAGATGGACCTCCTAACACAGGTAAGTTATTCTTGTACACAGAAAGAAAAACGGTTCAAGCACTTGATAAATTAATACATATAAGAAATTAAATAAATGATTCATGTATTTCAAAGATCATTATTTGATTGGCCTCTGTCTTTCACTGTCAGCCATTAGCTGGAATGCCTGGTTAGGGGTAACTTGGGGGGTCAGTATAGCAGGCTTGGCCCCATCAGACAAAGGCAGCATAGACGGAGGTGAAAAAGTTTAATGCTCCAGATCTTGCAGAAAATTTGATCTAATTAACATTTTTACTTTGATGTGTTATTTTAAGAAAAACATGGCACCTTGTATTTAAATGTATTTTTCAGACTTCGAGAGAATACCACCAAAAAAATACATCATCATTTTTGAGAGATTGTGATAGAGCATTGGTCGTCAAACTGACCATAGGTCATACATTCTGTACATGAAGAAAACTGCTGTGAAAATATAAACTAAAAAATATGTTACTGATAGTCTAAGGTGGCAAATGTATGGTTTCACTAAAAGTGGAAAGTGTTTGAAATATAATGGTTTGATTTGTATGCATGCTGGGCTGAATTTGTGAATCACATATAATTGATTCTGCCTATAGCATATTTTTAGTATGTGCTTAAAAATTAAATAAAATAGAAATGTGTTAGATGGTATTATACTTGCTCCATGTAATGCTTTGCATGTGTATTGCATTGGCTTGAACTATAATGAATCAATTGATCTTCATTTTAAATAGTGAATTTTTATGGTCTGCTTTTTCCCTGGCACTTGGCACAGTAATGGCACTTGTTTCATTATGCCTTTTCCTGTGTTTGATTTAGGTTTAACTGTGTGCCAGAAACAATAAACCCATTGTGTTATAGACTTGTTTGCATCTATCTGTTTATATTGAACAGTGTTGTTCTTGCCTTTTTCAACTATGTGTCCCATCTGCGTTGTTTAACTTTGCACCTTTAACAATGTGTTAATTTTGCTACGGGATGTAGGCTTCCACTTGACATAGATTTGTTACAGAACAGTCTCAATGAGTAAAATAAACCTTCTGGGATCTATCTTTTTCTATATGAAGGTTTGGTATCAATTCAGTGCAATTGAAGGAACTGAGCACTGTATAATGTATTTATTCATCACAAAAAATAAACATGGACATTGGAATTATCTAGAATATTCCAGTGCAGAATCCTGACTGTTTAATTCCTTCCTTAATTCTTCCTTTTGCAGCCATTGCAAAGATAGAGGTTCAACATTTTGATCATTGCGTTTTCATTAACACAATGTAACGCCTGGCAAAAAGTTATGTTTCAGTTTGATTTGTCAGTCTTTAATGGGACTTGATGTCTTTTTCTCCACAGAGTTTAGGAGTAGAAACTATCCCCCCCCTGTCTCCATCCACCTCAAGTAAAGAACTTGACTTCCAATTTAAAGATCTGAATGGTGAGTAATATCTATTTCAGTGTCATCTTAATCATACATTGGGACTGAAATTATCATGGGCACATATTTTAATTTCAAATGTTATGGCAGTCCCTTCCAAAATATATACTCAATAACCTTGTTTAATTTTCAGAGTGACATTCATTGAACTATTTCATATTTGAGAGCTCAGTTTCATTTAGAAATGTGTGCCTTATTTTTATTTCACTGTTATTAGGAACACAGTGCTGACATAAAGGTTAGCTGTTTTGCTCTGATTAAAAGGTATTCAGATAGTGGTTTCAGTGGTTTTTCTAATTTAGATGGTCAATCTTGGTCTTTACTTGATCTTTCTGGTTAACAGCCACAGCCTGCCTGCCAACGTACACAGTTCACCTCCAGCAATGCAAAGCTGTTCTGATTGTCAAAGTCTGTGTAGAACTGTGCAGGACCTCCCTTCTAGAATATGACTGTGATTCCGGACAAGGGGGCTGTGGTGGGGGGTGGGGGGACTCATTTTATTGTTTCCTTTCATGTCATCTAAATCTATTTCAAAACCATGTGGCAAAATGAAAACCATATTTCTAAATGTTTGAAAACTGAATCTGAAAGAATTGCAGTTGTATCTGAAAAATGTTTTATTGGAACTGAGGTGATCATTATTAAGGCAGTTAATTACAGTAAATGTAATGTAACCAGAAAATTATGAGTTCAATAATATGCCGTTAAGTATCATAAATAATATAGTATACTGTGATTAGAAACCTCATACTTGTTACCAACACGAGTATTAGTCTATTTCACCAAATACATGCCAAACTGTTATATATATAATTAATTTTTTTAATCCATTATTACTCATGTAACTGGCCAGACTGTTTTCTGTTTCTGTTTTCTGTTGTGTGAAACTCCTCAAGGTTTGAGAGCTATATGCATGAAAACCAAAAAACAATATTTTAAGAGTTTCAGTTTATCTATACATTCTATACTTTATTTCATAATAACTAAGGTGTCAACCTTGACATTCTATGGAATGGATACCACATACAATTAATATTCCAATATAAGTGACAAACCTTCTCAAATCCGATAAAGGACCATTTGTCATCGTTAACAAAACATCAGCATCGCTAATTTAAACATAGCAGCTGCCCAGTTAGAGCGATAGTAGATAACATCTGTAAGATAACAGAAGTCTCAATTAAACAAATTGTATGAATATACTAGTGGAATCAAGAGTGAGTGTATCCTCTAGATGTGAACTTGTAAACTGCTGACTGTAAAATGACACATGCGTGTTTGTTTGTCTCTGCCTAGCTCAATGTCTGAATTCGCTGGAAGACAATGACCTAGACGCGCTAATGGCAGATCTAGTGGCAGATATCAATGAAACAGAGGAGACACTAAGAGCACAAGGAACCATCTCCAACCAAAGCAGTCTCCCACCCCCCCCTCCGGATTACAGCTTCCTCGCCCCTGCGTCATACTCACTCCCAGTACCTCCTGAAAACACCAGCTCCAGTGGGACTTTACCAGCTCCCAAAGCCCGGGCTCCTTCCCCCAAACCTCTGCCTCCTCCAGGACCTACCAAACCACTGACACAGGTAACACCACAGCAAATCCACTCGCATTGCAGGTCAGATCTTTGTGCTCAGCCTTAGAAATGATTTACTGAAATTATAATATAATAAAAGAAGAAAAACACTTCAAGATGGACACAATTTACCACCTAGAATATCTTGCTCCTGTTGCCAATACTTCTTGTATTGTTCAGCCGACACTGGTGTTCCAAAACAAAGGGCCTCACTGAAGCCATAATGCATCTTTCTAAAATAATAATCAATTAATCTTTTTTTTAACACATTTCAGTGACTCAAGGGCATATTAGCCTCCTGGGTATTTTTTTTTAATTAAATGTGCAAACAAACAGAACAATGTTGCTGATGCTTGCTGCAAACATGTGTCTGAATTTGGCATTTGTTTAAAATCTCCCCAAAATAAAGAACAAAAGCTTGTTCAATGGGAAGAAAACTAAACACAGATTCCACAGTCTTCTGTCTGGTATGTTAAACATCATGACAAAATGCAGGGAAGGCCATCAAAACCTCATACAGTATAAACGTAAGTCATGATCCAAAACAGCTTGCCTGCTAAGACACTTTTATTTATCCCAGAATCTATCCCATGTATAAACTCTTGGTAGCCGTGCATATATTCTATCACACATGTTGTTTTTTGTATGTGTATTTTGTGAAATATTGACCCAACTTTAAAGGCATTTCAACTTTCTTAACTTGAAAAAGAAACTGTAGTTTGTACAATGAAATCCCTGCATGGGCCCCTTGACTAACAATGAGACCTGCTGGCAGTTACGTTTAGAAAGACCATATTATTTTCAAAGCAATTGTATTAAGAACCTGAAGTGTCATTTTCAGGGTAACTCTCTATCTATAAAGCAGACTAATGTGTTCATAATCATAGACTAACAACAAGAGCAAGGACCTGTCTTGCCACTCCCACACTGGAACATTTCATTGGGGAATCCAGCTTGTCTGGAATGGGTATAGCATTACAATATCAGTTGAGGGTAATTTACTTACTGTTTTGATGTCTAAAGGGATAAACACATGTATTTGAATGGTGAAAATCATGATTTGCTGACCGAATGGAACATACACTAACACTGCAATATTTAAAAAAAAAAAAAAAAACATATATGATGACCTGTTTATCTCTCTGAGCTTCTGGTTAAATTTGATTTTTATTTTTCTCTTTCTTACAGGAGGAAATTGAGGCCCAAGCCAAATCTGATAAAATAAAACTTGCTTTGGAAAAGCTGAAAGAAGCCAAAGTTAAAAAGGTAAAATATTAATAATAATAAATATTGTGCTGACACATCTGTATCTGTGCTCAGATAAAGCACTTCATGAGCCCTACTTTGTCATTAAGTTATGAAACTTTCTCTAGGTCACTTCTTATAGAAAAATCTACAAATCACTACTAAAGACTGCAAAAGGGAAATCATTTATATCTGGTGGCATCAAGTCAGCTTACTTGAAATATCCTCTTCCTACTAGTAATATGATAATGGATTTGTAACATGAAAGTCAATGTGATGAACAATGGACACTCATGGTCAAACATTAAATTCCTTCTTCTTAGAAGCCAAGGGTAATTTGGACAAGGATAATGATGAATTCCCTTTCCACCGAATTCTAGGTCTCTGCGGAGAAGAAATCAAGCTTTGTCGTAAACAATCAATACATCATGTTTTGATTTAAATTAAAACTGCAATTCACACCCTTGCAGTGTAAAGTTCCACGATGGTGCATTTGTAATTAATCCACCGGGATAATAGCTCATTCTGATGAGAGATTCATTGTGGTATTAAATTGCTTTCATAAAAAGTATGAATTAATAGTCCATGTGGTGAAACAATTAGGTAAACATGTTTTACATTGTCACATGTTTGAATGGTGAAAGGCAATTAAGATAAAGAAAAGAGAAAACAAGGAACTGATACAATCTGATTGAAAGGAGTTTCAAAGCACCTGGTCAGTGTTCTGAGAAAGATGTATTCATAGCTGTTTGCTGCTGTACAAACACATTTCCTGAAATTACTCAAGAGTTTGACATCGGAAAAAAAAATCCCTTCTTATATGCACGTCTCCAATCCCTTCCTACAGAAAAATAGGAAAGTCAAAACATACTTATTCACACACATGCTCTCATGTGCTCACACATTCATTATACGGACACCATACTGACCGGTTTTACTTTAGTCTGTGTCTATGTATTTCAGTCAAAACCTCCCTTGAAAAGAAGACAATGTTGTGGAATTGGATTTTAGACTAGTGTGAGGTTTTGTGCAGCTCAATCCATTCATATGGTGAGAGTTTTTAAAAGTCTAAGCCCAAGAATGTTCTGAATGCCACTATTGGCTAAAATTTTCAAATTTTCATATTTTCAAATCAAACCATATCCAACTGGCTATTAAGCTTTGGGATATCTAAGCCTGAAACTGAAAAGGTTTCATGTTCCGGACTTACAGGAGTGATAATGCAACTAAACAAATTAAATGTATTTCTGTGGCAAATTGTTTTAAGTATGACAAAGTGGACAGGATCCTCACATCTGTGTTGCAAAGCCTGTTTAGTGTCAGTCCAGACAATCTGACTATCTGACACATGTAAATGACATTACATTAAATTATATTGTAGAAATGTGTGTGCTGTGTGGCCTCTTCTGTACATGATGTACCTATAGGATCTAAATTAATTGCTGACATAGAGATTCTTATATAATGTTATTCCCCTTATTTATTTATGCATATATATATATATATATATATATATATATATATATATATATATATATATATACACTCACCTAAAGGATTATTAGGAACACCTGTTCAATTTCTCATTAATGCAATTATCTAACCAACCAATCACATGGCAGTTGCTTCAATGCATTTAGGGGTGTGGTCCTGGTCAAGACAATCTCCTGAACTCCAAACTGAATGTCTGAATGGGAAAGAAAGGTGATTTAAGCAATTTTGAGCGTGGCATGGTTGTTGGTGCCAGATGGGCCGGTCTGAGTATTTCACAATCTGCTCAGTTACTGGGATTTTCACGCACAACAATTTCTAGGGTTTACAAAGAATGGTGTGAAAAGGGAAAAACATCCAGTATGCGGCAGTCCTGTGGGCGAAAATGCCTTGTTGATGCTAGAGGTCAGAGGAGAATGGGCCGACTGATTCAAGCTGATAGAAGAGCAACTCTGACTGAAATAACCACTCGTTACAACCGAGGTATGCAGCAAAGCATTTGTGAAGCCACAACACGTACAACCTTGAGGCGGATGGGCTACAACAGCAGAAGACCCCACCGGGTACCACTCATCTCCACTACAAATAGTGTTGCCTGGTCTGATGAGTCTCGATTTCTGTTGAGACATTCAGATGGTAGAGTCAGAATTTGGCGTAAACAGAATGAGAACATGGATCCATCATGCCTTGTTACCACTGTGCAGACTGGTGGTGGTGGTGTAATGGTGTGGGGGATGTTTTCTTGGCACACTTTAGGCCCCTTAGTGCCAATTGGGCATCGTTTAAATGCCACGGCCTACCTGAGCATTGTTTCTGACCATGTCCATCCCTTTATGACCACCATGTACCCATCCTCTGATGGCTACTTCCAGCAGGATAATGCACCATGTCACAAAGGTCGAATCATTTCAAATTGGTTTCTTGAACATGACAATGAGTTCACTGTACTAAACTGGCCCCCACAGTCACCAGATCTCAACCCAATAGAGCATCTTTGGGATGTGGTGGAACGGGAGCTTCGTGCCCTGGATGTGCATCCCACAAATCTCCATCAACTGCAAGATGCTATCCTATCAATATGGGCCAACATTTCTAAAGAATGCTTTCAGCACCTTGTTGAATCAATGCCACGTAGAATTAAGGCAGTTCTGAAGGCGAAAGGGGGTCAAACACAGTATTAGTATGGTGTTCCTAATAATCCTTTAGGTGAGTGTATATATATATATATATATATATATATATATATATATATGTACAGTATATATTTATTTACATTCATATTAATTACAATGACGGCTATTTAATAATACATTATTTTCTATTCACAATAGCTTGTGATAAAAGTGACCATGACCGATGGCAGCTCCAAAACATTGATGGTGGATGAAACGCAGACAGTCCGAGACATTCTGGACAACCTGTTTGAGAAGACCCACTGTGACTGCAACATCGACTGGACTCTGTTTGAATGCAGCTCTGACCTACAGATAGGTAAAATACAGCCTTTCTAACCGGTCTTTGGTGCTCAAGTGTAATGTAATGTTCCTCACATCATATAAAAAATACAGCCAAATTAATTATAAGACATGAAACTGGACACTTTACATTAATGTTTGGTGAACATAGCTGTATGTCATATGGGAGATGTGAAGGAGTTAATTTAGTTATTTTATACCTAGGTCAAACAACAGTAAAATGCAAGAAAGGAGGATGAGATAAAGATAAAGCATGGATGGGTATAATAAACCATGATAGAAACCATAGATAATCAAGCCCAAGTAAAGTGCATGTCTTCACAAAATGTGTACAACTCTGCACTTATGAAAGATACATTTGCACTACACAAAGTAAGCTTTGCTGTGCCATTTACCACTTTTACACTTTTAATTTGAGATTTCACTCGATAATCACTGCCCAAATCAAGCTAACATCAAATAAAAGGATCTATTGCCTCCTTCTGTAATGTTGATAATAAGGGGTTAATAAATCTTTAACATTTGTAATGGATAGTTACAAATAGCCATCAGCTGCCTCAAACATGCAGTATAACATTTAATCAGTCCTGCTGGCAAACAGATGAAAGATTATGTAATAAATTGAGGCACAGACGTTTTTTAACTGAAGTTTCTGGTATCAGAGTCTGGGTGGGCGACTGAGAGGGATCACATAATTGATTCACAAAGTTTTAGGAGCCTGACAGCAGATTTGTTTCTTTTTGACAAAGCAGCTTGCAAGTTCATTGTTAATTGTATTTGATCCAGAAAAGAAGAACTAGAGACATTAGAATGTACACAATAGAAACATGAAGAACCCAGCACATAGTGATTAAAACAATAGTGATCGTGTAGTCATTTTTAATGATGTAGCCAGTAAAAACATGACAATAAATATATTTTCTGCTACATTTGTGTTTATTCATCTATAAATCCAGTGCCATTAAAGAATTCACTTAAAACTAAGGAAACTAAACTGAATCTGTCCCAAACTTCAAGGTTTAATTAGATTTATTAGAACTCACCCGACGTATCTCTGTAGTCGTTTTGCTTGTTGCTCCCCCTCCTCTGTCTCCACTTTGGGGGAGACATCTCTGTCTGCTCTCTGTCTGTCTTGTTAATAGGCTATGTGTAGCTGTCTCTTAGTCTCTGTTAAATTAATACATTGGATCAAAAAATTAACTGAAATAATTTCATACTGTCAGACTTTTTCTTGAAAGAAAATGTTACAGAAAACATTCCAGTTTCTACATGGTCTGATAGGAAGTTCATAATTAAAATATTTGTATGATGATGATGATGATGATGATGATGAGTATTATTAGTAATAATAACAATAACTGCCTTGGCTGTTTTTTTGTTTTGTTTTTTCCTAGTGTAGTATCCTTTACTGTATAACAAATCCTTCATGGTTCAAAATATATACTTTCTTGAAATAACTAACAGATACTGAATAATATTGTGTAAAAAATATAAATATTTGAATAAGAAACTTACATATATAGAACATTTAAATAGAAAAAAATATAGGAATACCAAACTGTATACTTTTTGAATACTGTACAGGAGAATCAGGAAGTTTCTGAAGCATTACTATAAATTCCAGTCTAACTGATAGATCACCAGTTTAACACTCTTTTCTGTTTTATTTTCTCACAGAGAGGGGTTTCGAAGACCATGAAAATTTAGTGGAACTGTTGTCTCAATGGACACGGGACAGCGAAAACAAAATAATTTTTGTGGAGAGGAAGGAAAAATATGCAGTTTTTAAAAACCCACAGGTAAAGAAAAAAAAAAAATCATGGACACATGGACGCATGTCTTTAAGATTCAGATGATATTTTAAAGTATATCTCTAGTATTTAATTATTTATTTAACAGTTCATTTGCTGCTTGGCCATATTACAAGGATGTGACAAAAACATTTGGCAAAGCCTCGAGTAAATAAATCAGCACTTTATAGCTGCGAGAGCTGCACATAAAATGCAAACAGTCTGTCAGACAAAACAAACCCCACAGAATGCAAAGGAGGCGCCGTGGTGTGTGTGTGGCACACAGGTGCCAAAGAGACTCAATACTGATACTCATGCAGTTTGCTCTGCAGTTTGCACCAATACATCTATCTTGAGACTTTATCAGCAACAGTAAAGCAAAGAGGAAAGTTGTTGTGTTAAGAAAGCTGCACTATATTTTATGTCAAGGGAATTATAATGGTACTGTAAACTGTGGTCAAACTTGAAAAGAGGCACTGGCTCTTAGTTAACGGTGTACTGTACAGTTTGGGCACACTGAGGTACATGAACAGGGACTTCACCACATCAGTTCAGTATGCATCTATGTGGTAAACATATTCTGGGATTACCTGATATTTGAAGTCCCTGCTTCAGAGTATAAACACTATGGGGACAGGTAAAATAGAGGGCCACAGACCCTAGATACATTCTACAATATGATTATATGCATATACAACATGGGAAGAAAGACAACAAGGTAAAGCAATCTGGAATATATGATTCTCAGACACATTTTTAATGGTTTCTTGTAATTAGTGCATTAACATGGTGGAGCAGTTTTTAACAGTTTATTGAAATATTAAGTCATGATCTTACTGTGGTATTATTCTTTTTTATTTTTTATTCTTATTCACACATTTTTCTTGGCTTCCCTTTCTGATTTCCGAAATGTATCTTCGGAAATTTAAAATTTTTAACACTTTTCTTGAAACACATGCAAATACAGACTCAACTGTGAATGTGGATTTTCAAAATATCAAGCCCATCAACTTTTGTTTTTTCACACCTTCTTTCCTTTCAGTGGAAACGTTACACTTCACATGTCACTTTTCTACTTTAAAGGTCACTGAAAGCTTTCTTGCAATAACAGAGTTCTTGAAACGCATGCCTACCTAAATAAAATGATACCATTATATGTATTTATGTTTTCCTTTCTTTATTTTACTTCCCAGAATTTCTACCTTGGGAAGAAGGAAAAAAAGGAGATGAAGGACAAAGACAAGGAATCTCTCTTGGAGGTGAGTAGTCAAGGAATTTTCTCAACAGACACACATTCATAAACTGTACTTGCCGATTGTAAAAGTTATTCCCATTTGTCTTAAGAGACTAGCACAATATGACTGGCTGCTTTTCCTGTAACATTTGCCATCTGCAAAAAGGTAGTAACTAAAACAGGTGACCTAAACTTTAGTAAAATTTCCAGAGGGGTTAAAGTAGGAAAAAGATTTTACAGCTCGAAATGAATGATTAAACCCTTCACACTGCATCTCTCTATTACACGCTCAAACACAGGACAGTTTCTGCGGGACGTCCCTCATTGTACCAGATCTTGAAGGGGCTCTTTATCTGAAAGAAGATGGAAAACGCTCCTGGAAACGGCGTTACTTTCTACTCCGGGCTTCTGGAATTTATTATGTACCCAAAGGAAAGACCAAGGTCAGAGAGTCAGAAGAGACGTTTAATAAACACATGCATACACAAGCAAAGCAATTCAGTCCAGTGTAAACGACAAACTCCCCCAACACACCTACTCTCGACTGCCCTGAGAGCCCCTTTAACCAGAACACTTGTGCAAATATTGGAGTATTGTGAGCTAGAACTATTGTGCAATTGCCAAGAGACCCTTTTTTTGTAGTAAGACAAAAAAATAATCTATGGACTTTCTATTCCAAATTCAAGTAAATTTAAAACAGTCCTTGGCCCCTTGAGGCAACTAAAAATAAAACTCTAAAGCTGGCACTCAATAAACTGAATTCACATATTTTTTTACTTCTTGTAAAATATATTATTTTCTAATGTGTTTAAATACACAGATACTTCTGTTTAAGTTTATTATTATTATTATTATTATTATTATAGTATGACAGATAGTTTCAGTAGTGTACAGAAATGTATTCTGCTGACACTTGTAGTTTAAGAGTTTTACATTAAAATAATTTTGAAAAAGAATCACACATTGAGAGTGTTTCTATTATGGAAGAACTATTTCACTACTGATGGCTTATTTTATACCACGCATATCTCATGTTTTCAAAAAGCACTTCAATGAAGGCATGCAAGTTTTCAGTGCTGCTTCTGTTCAAACCACATTATTGAGTTCAGAGATGTAGCTTAGTTAACCAGTTGTTATTTCTTCTACTTTTGCAGACATCGCGTGACTTGGCATGCTTCATACAGTTTGAAAATGTGAACGTCTATTATGGCACCGATTATAAGAATAAATACAAGGCTCCTACAGACTTCTGCTTTGTCCTCAAGGTAAGAAACCTAGCTTTTGCTGATTGAGTATGCCATCTGAAATACTCTCAATGCAAGGGTTAATCCGAGTCTCAAAGATCAATTCAAAGTTACATTGCTTTTTAATATTCCTGTCCAGAAATGTAAAAATAAACTCACTGGAGTTTGGTGGTTTCCTTGTCTCTGAACACACCGACAAATAACTGAAAATAGTCACGCTGTATTGCCACACATTCAGAAGGGCAAAAGTCTAAAAGCATTAAACACAGAACTAAAGGGGACAAGGTTAAGGCAGATACACACGCAGGAGAGAGAGCGAAAGAGGACCAGTTGAACATGCAGTTTTGACCTTTTCCACCTCTAAAGAATGTGTAGCTGCTAAATACTGGACAGGAAAAGGAGGAACAGATTTGATTGAGAAGTAATGGCATAAACACAATAGAGGACACAATGTGGAGTTTTTGTTTTTCTCTTCTGATGGTCACATTGACTCTTATGTTCATAGTGACTGTTTCGTCGTAAATCTGTGAAAGCACTCTGTGATAACTTGTTGTGAAGGCTACTATGGCAAATACCAATTGCAGTCAGTGAAAATGGACTGGAGTGGAGTGTGCCTACTGCGAAGGTAATTGTTTGAAAGGGAATGACTCGGGAGCGAACATGGGATGTGAAGGTAGTTGGAGAGAATAATAAAGACAGAAGGCGTTAAGAGGTTGGGGAGGGACTGGAATAATGCATACTAATCAGAAATGAAGAGGTGGAGAGGGGGAGGACAGTACCCAACCAAGAAGAGGTACGGCTGACAGCCAACTCTGTGAGGAGGAGGCGAAGGGAAGTAAGGGGAGCCGACAGGATCAATCAAAGGACTGGTGTGGGTGGCAGAGGTGAATGTGGAAATATTTTGAAGAGAATGACTGCGATGGAAAAGGAGGTTAGAAGAGAGAGGAGAAGTCAACTTCACCAAGGTCCTGTGACGAGCTATAGCTGTTTCAGGTCTACTGTGTGTTTATATAAAGTTATATATTCTTACCTGTAATGTCTTTTTTTCACCACAAGCTTTGGGGTTACTCTTAATGCTGCAACACTGCTTAACTAAGAACCACATAGCAGGCTTACTGTGAGATAACTGGTTGTGGTCATTAACATACTGGCCCCTTGGAAAACACAACGATACCCTCATAATAACCTAGATTATACTAGGCAGAGTTAAAGAGATAACACAGAAGTGCTGAAGAATGTAGGTGTCATTAAAAACCAGTCATCAATAGATGGAACATAACCAACATCTAACTTTTTAAATATTACCAAAAAACTTTGTTTTCAAGCGTATTTATTGAAGATAAGTAAAAGGTTTACTATATTTCTTATTAATGTATTAACCCATTGTCTACAACAGATTAATGACCTGTTTTCAGGCAACTACCTTATCAGTTTCCAAGTAATATATTAATTTGAATGTGATAAGACTGCATCAGGCATGTTTGATTAAGGGTCTAATTTCAGAGTACACAATAATTTTCAGAGTGCGTACATTCCCTGCATTAATACATGAGAAATTGCAGTACAATATGCAAAAAGCAAAAAGTTCTAACTTAAAGTTAAACTGTGAACAGAAAAAACTAAATGTTTTCAACCACAGCACAATGTCAAACTAAATAAGACCTTTACTAGGGAAATAGCCCACAGTCTGTAAATAGCCTCCCCGGGTCTGGCTTTCTGGTGTAAGCAATTTTCAGCTCCAATGCAGAACTACACCAGACAACTGTAGCTTAAAGCTTTCAGATTGTAATGATTAGTTGAAAGTATACTATATTTTGCACTTCGAAACTGTGGTTAATAGATTTGAATGCCTTTGTGGGGACTTCTGCATATCTCAGCCCAGCCAGCCTTTCACCGCATACAGCTGTAAGCCTGGTTTCAGTGCACTGAAGGATTGGTGTCTCTATGGTAATACTGCTTCACAAACACACCCAAAGTGTGTGCATTCATATACATACATATTAAATACTTGGTGGCAAATACTGGGTACAAAATGGTCAGTTTAATTATGAAGACACTATCAGAAAGAATGGCCTAGATACTTCAGAAGTGAGTAATTTTACAGAAAATAAACTTGTATGTGTGTGTGTGTGTATATACACTCACCTAAAGGATTATTAGGAACACCTGTTCAATTTCTCATTAATGCAATTATCTAACCAACCAATCACATGGCAGTTGCTTCAATGCATTTAGGGGTGTGGTCCTGGTCAAGACAATCTCCTGAACTCCAAACTGAATGTCTGAATGGGAAAGAAAGGTGATTTAAGCAATTTTGAGCGTGGCATGGTTGTTGGTGCCAGACGGGCCGGTCTGAGTATTTCACAATCTGCTCAGTTACTGGGATTTTCACGCACAACCATTTCTAGGGTTTACAAAGAATGGTGTGAAAAGGGAAAAACATCCAGTATGCGGCAGTCCTGTGGGCGAAAATGCCTTGTTGATGCTAGAGGTCAGAGGAGAATGGGCCGACTGATTCAAGCTGATAGAAGAGCAACTTTGACTGAATTAACCACTCGTTACAACCGAGGTATGCAGCAAAGCATTTGTGAAGCCACAACACGTACAACCTTGAGGCGGATGGGCTACAACAGCAGAAGACCCCACCGGGTACCACTCATCTCCACTACAAATAGGAAAAAGAGGCTACAATTTGCACAAGCTCACCAAAATTGGACTGTTGAAGACTGGAAAAATCTTTGGGATGTGGTGGAACGGGAGCTTCGTGCCCTGGATGTGCATCCCACAAATCTCCATCAACTGCAAGATGCTATCCTATCAATATGGGCCAACATTTCTAAAGAATGCTTTCAGCACCTTGTTGAATCAATGCCACGTAGAATTAAGGCAGTTCTGAAGGCGAAAGGGGGTCAAACACAGTATTAGTATGGTGTTCCTAATAATCCTTTAGGTGAGTGTGTATGTATATATATATATATATATATATATATATATATATGTACAGTATATATTTATTTACATTCATATTAATTACAATGACGGCTATTTAATAATACATTATTTTCTATTCACAATAGCTTGTGATAAAAGTGACCATGACCGATGGCAGCTCCAAAACATTGATGGTGGATGATATATATAGACATACAGGACCTGCCTTTCTACACATCGCATTGGAAATGTGGGTGTTAGTGAAAAATGTCATTCCTGAACCCTATATTATTCACATCAATGTCATCTGTGCAGCACACAGAGTCTCGAGTGGCCACATGTTGATGGTTCATACCTTAGATACAGGTTTGCAGGAATAAAAAGAGCAGTCTGTCACAGGCTGATACTTATCATGTTAATGCAACACTCGTATTAAAAATACAAGATGTTATTCATATTATTACTTATAATCTTGTAGTCACAGATTGAATGACAAACATTTGTGTTACTATTATTATGCTCAGACAAAACCAGAACTGTTTATAGTTAAAGGGAAAAGAAAATTCTTAGCAATTGGGAACTTTCGTACTTTTTTTTAAAGCTGCTTTAAATTAGCAGCCTTTGAAGGTGGGTTTCTAGAAGAGAAGCCAACTATTAAGACAGCCATGCAGCCTCAATGACCTTACAATCCAACTAAAGGCCCCTCCAGAAAGGCAGAGAGGAACAGAGATGACCACAAACAGGAAACCCCACAATGACCCGGGTTCGAGTATATGGTATTCTCTCAATGCTTGGAAAAAGTACTCCTTAATAGAATAACAAGAACATATTTAAACAAGACAACAAGTTTTAATAACATCTTTGCCCTCATTCAAACCAGACTATTGATTGATAGCTGCACATGTAATTTAATTGCTTAATAGTAGTTGTATTTATTTATTAACATTTAAAGTACCAATATAATCCTCAAATATAACATTTAAAATGTATTCCTGTAATTAAGGAAAAAATGTCAAATAAAATTATTTAACTTTTTAAAATTAACAAATGAATGAATAAACACACCAAAATAAAGATTGCATGCCATCTGGTGTTTGTATTGAGGAAGAACATCTAGGCACTGAAGAACAGTGTCGTGCAAAGGCATACTGTCAGACTATATGTTCAAAAGTATAATTCTCAAGACTTTTATCATGGCTCCGTAGCCAAAATTTTGACAACATCTCATCTATTTAAATTAGTTTTGAATTATGGAAAGAACACCATGAACATTTTGACATCAGCACCAGGAGTCCACAACTGATTCAGTTCTGAAAAACACATTCACCCATTCACCAGACTAAGTCAAGTGTCCAGACAGGTCCAAGCATAAACTGATGTTAGTAGATAATTTGATATTATATCCAAAAACACTCCAAAGAGGCCAGAATAGAATAAAACAGACTTGTAAATTTCCTAAAATACTGAAAAAAGGAAATGTTCAGAAATCAGTGTGTTGCAAAAGAGCTCATTGTGTACATAATGCTACCTTGTTTTATATTTTTAAAAATAGCATTTGTAAAAAAAAAAAAAAAAAATTCAAAATGAAAACAATCTGCCTTGGTTCAATGTCCAGTCATGCCCCTGTGGTATTGCTTGGTTTCCTTTGTTTATATGATATAATCTGATATCAACCAACCTGTGTTTTCTCTCAGCACCCTCAGATCCAAAAAGAATCTCAGTACGTCAAATACCTTTGCTGTGACGACAAGGCGATGATGGAGCTGTGGGTGACAGGAATACGAATAGCCAAGGTGAGCGCAATCGTTATCCCCCGAATCAATCAGACAGCTTGGTAAAGCTTTGTACTGAGGGTCTTATATAAGAGTTTAGCAGATAATGAATTGAGCCATACATGCATATTGTGAAAGTCCACCAATGCACTATAGAGGGGTTTCCTCACTCTTTTTTTCTTTCCTTATATATTCTGTTTACAAAAGCAACCCTATACATTATAAGTGTAATTCAGTTTTTTTTGGTAATATAGTGTTAGAGGAAAAATAAAATGTTACAATACATAAGACATTCATGTGTCCACACAGTCATTGTTTTAAATGGTATTTGCTGGTATATAGTTACATATGTATGCAGACAGACATATGTATGTATTTTTCTTCCTCAGTATGGAAAGACACTTTATGACAACTACAAAATAGCTGTGCAGAAAGCTGGACTGGCCTCCAGATGGTCAAACCTCTCCATCGTTGATCCCATAACATCTTCTGTACCTTCCAAAGGTAAGGGGGACTCTCTAAAGGGCTTTCTATATTGTTTGGTTGGCAAATACATGGAAGACTAGTTTGTTGCTTCACAAATGATGTTCACCTTTTCTTGTGAAGGTGCCGTTCATGCCAATGGCCATGCTGCCCAAGCCACAACACAAGTGACTCCACTAAACAAAGCCTTCTCTGATGCCTGGAAAAACTCAGAGACAAAGGTAGGAGAGTGGATTGTGACACTATGGAGTGAATAAAACAAATTCACAGTCTTTGAAAACACAAATCTTGCAAATGAATACTGTGCAAAGCCCTGCATTTTGCACAGTTCTACAGACTAATAACTGTGTGTTGGTTTGGTTTCCTGATGGGTGAGCGATGTGGGCCTGTAAGGAATTTCAACTTACCTGCAAATCGCAAATTACAAAGCAAAGATTTGAAGGCGCATATTTGTTGAACAGAGAATAGTTACTTCTATTTGAGGGAAACTGCCATCAAGTTTTAATTTTATCTTGGCCAAAATATCACAAAGCATTATTTTAATTGGCCTTTTTATACTTCTCGTGGCCTGGTTTTAAATATGGGTCATGACACAAATGAAACTATTTTTGGGATCTCTCTTGAGGCACAATTGTGAGATACAGGATAGATGTACGTGGAAATGACATGATCTGGCCTTACTTTTAAATGTCATTGCATTTCAACACAAGATTCACTATAAGCATTAAGACACTTCCATTTATGAAAGAGGTTGAAGGAATTAAGGGAATCAGATAAGTTATTAAAAAAAAAAAGGGTCAGAGAGGGGAATTCTGGGAGTTGAAGCTACCAAAGAAAACTGATACAATGCCCATCTCTTTTTACAATGATTAAGGACACTGTACAAGGTTATAAATAGTCTCAGATATACTGCAGATCTACAGGCTTGGCAGCTTGTTTCCTATTATAACAATTAGACTTACATCTAAAACTTATGAAGCACTGGCTTTTATATTCTCCATTTAGAATTATCACTTCAATCAGAAGTGCAGTCAGTCAGTGAATGGCTGCTGGCTTAAATGTTGACTAAGAGGAAACCTAAGATTATGATCTTGACTTCAGATGGTGAACCCAAAACATTACACACACCAAAACACAAGTAACAACTTTTTTAATCTTTGTAGCATGTATCAAGCTGCCATTTTCCACTCCCTCTCTTTCACACGCTGTAAAATGATTTGCCCTTATGAGTCAATATGAGAGGAAGTGTGCTGCAGGACAGTCTGTTATTGATAATGATCCCAAAATAGCAGAGTGTATGTGAACAGTTCATTAGCCACACTAATGCAGCTGGCATGTGCAATTCCGGCAGCTGCTCCTTCAATCTGTGTTCAAATCTCTCTGCTCTAAAGGGAAGGATTTATTTATGTATTTGTTTTATGAATACAAAGCCACAGCATAAGGTACAACATTTGTGATATCAACATGGAAATGTTATTGGTGTATCGTCTATCATGTATTTTGCATTTCAAAATACATCCGTAAAGGCTTAAGAAATTAAATTATGCATTGCTATGTTTCATGGTAGAAGGGAAGTTAAAATTGATTGACTGAAATGGCAGCTGAACAAATTCTTAGTTTGCAACTTTCATTGCTTTCGATAAAACATTTATTCAGAAAGTAGTTTCCCAAATAAACACGTGTTCTTGTTTTATGATGTAAAGGACAATACTGGAAGTGATCTCTCCTATCTGCCTCCACCGCCGCCCCCAGAAGAGCAGCTGCCGCCCCCTCCGCCTGACCCTGTGATGCTGCCGCCCATGGGTGGAACCTGCCAACCGCCTCTATTCCTGCCTCGTTCCCCTAACACCAACCGAAGTGAGCAAATGCACTTCCCTCCCCCGCCTGAGGACAACCTACCCCCTCCTTCTCCTGACTTCACAGAGCCTCCCCCTGACTTCCTGCCCCCTCCTCCTCCACGCATGGCCGCCAACTCTGGGGGGGGTGGAGGTGGTCCTGCTCCACCACCACCCCCACCCCCACCTCCTCCAGCTGCCAACCCTGCCCCGGCCCTCAAGAAAGTAGGTCCCCCTCCCCCAAAGAGGACCACCCCATCAGCAGCTTCCACTGGGGGTGGGCAGCAAGACTTCATGTCAGAACTGATGAAAGCCATGCAGAAGAAACACCAGCAATGAGGATCTGTCCTTATTACAATACAGCCTTACTGATTTTACTGTGACTTGTAAGCCCCAAACTATTTGGGGTGGAGAGATATTTTGCCATTGATACATACAAGACCATACAGTGGAGTCACTCATAAAGGTCAGATGGGATGAGATTTTGTATTCCATTTCCTAGTGAAAATTTGAAAAGAAAGGATTATCCATGCATCTTGAAGTTCTGACAACATTCTGAAGTTCGCTTATTTTAATTCTGTATTTTTTATTATTTTTTCATGTTTTTAATGTTTTAATTTATCAACGTATGAACAACAATATTGTGTATATTACTAACATACCTGTAAAAAATAATTGTATATATTTATGCTGCTTCATTGGCTTTCCAAGAAGATGGTTTCTGCAGCCTTTTAATAGACACAAGCATTTCTCAAGAGGGATTTCTGACCACTTGTCCACGCAGTATTTTCTCCTGCACTGCTTTTCCTTGATTGGGTTTAACACAAATCTTATACTGAGGTGAAGAACGTTGGTTTTAAGCTTCCTTAACCTGTCAGTTGTAGACTTGGATGTGTTCTTTGGATTGTCTTCCGATGCTGAATTCCAAACTTGCATCCAGATTACTGCATCCAAACTCGGGTTTCTTCACAAAGGACACCATGTGTCTGGCTGAGATATCCTGAAAAACTCTGGAACCAATCCACAATTCAAATAAGAGCACCAGGGCCGGAGGATGTAACATGGATCCAAAGTGTTCTTCACTGATGGGATCACATTTCTCAGCATGAATTTAAATTGGTTTGGCTGCAAACATACTTCTGATCTACATGTTGTTCAGTGTCATCTGACAGCAAAACGTGGTCCTAAATGAAACCGGAATTCGTTATGTGTGTTTTCTATATGTTGTCACTGGAAGACTATCATCTCCTTGCGAACCACAGAAGGACACCAGATTCATGCGACTGTCACTGAATTGTACTCTTGCAGATGCTGATGGTGCTTGTGGATGATGCCAGAGTACCCTGAAAATCCCCTTTGATTTCACTTCTGACTTTAGAGATATAAATCCTGTAATAACGATCAGATTTTTCCCACACAACGATAAATGGTACTGTGTGCTTCTGTGCACACCCTCCTTTAACACTGAAAGGTACTCGGAAGGCATTAAGATATACATATCATTATTTTTTAACAGCTATGCTATTGATATATGAGGGCATATATTACCATTTTACAAAGTTAATTATTTGGAAGCAACTGTAAACATGTACACCAATACTTACTGCTTTCAGGAAAACTTTATGTGAAATAGCATGATAGTATTTAGTGTAACTACACATACTGAATGACTGCATAAGAGATTACATATAGAATACAGGTAAAGTGTTTTTTCTTTTTCTTTTTGTATTTTTATTGTGAATAAAATCAGCAATTGTATTACTTCAATGAAGAAAAAAAAAAACTGAAATAAACTATGTTGTCCTCGTCATTTCTTTATACAAGTGAATGATGTATTAAATGTTTTGTATATGGCAGTGCATCAGCATCACCATTCACCCGTATATTTTTATGATACCGTTACTTTTTTTTAGGATTATTTATTAACATAGGTATTGGAATGTTGGACTAGTATTGGAATGGTGTTTTTTTCCAGTTGCAGAATAGATCATACAATTAACTTACTCATGATCAGCAGTGAGATCAATGATAGAAAACCTGGGCAAATTAAACACAAAAGTATGGAAACATTAAACATAATAAACATATGACACATGGTATTTTTAAAAATGTTGTGTACAAACATATACCCGTAAAACTAGTTTATCCCTGAGGAAGACTGTCTCTCAACAGACAACCTGAGGCACAGAGAGGTATAAACAGTTAACTCAAGAGAAACTGCAAATTCCTCTTAAGTTCCTTAAAAATCCTTTGAAGCAAGATAGCACATTAACACTATAGTGCAAGAAACCAAATCCATCTTATAAACTTTTTCGACCAATGAATGACACCGTCTTTTGTCAAACAGTTACAAAGTCATGATTTGCTATGTCTGTGCCTAAGAGACCCAGGGTGTAGAACAACTGGTGTGAGCCTGGCTCTAACTCCGACAGCTTACAGACCGTATATGTGCATCTCAGCCTGCTGTGTCCTCCAGGCAGCCGTTAAGATGAACAGCTCACACGCAGGTCTTCAGCCCAGCCGGGGGGGCGAGAGGCGTAGCCGGCCTCTTCTGCTGCGACCTGCTGCTCAAAGGGCCTGCGCAGTGTCTCCTGTAACAGCCGCACCTGTGGGTGGCCACCATCGAGAGAGACAATATTCTCTCAGAGGTTTAGCGCCTTCCATCAGCATGGCCTTGCAGCAGAAGACAGATCTTATTTACATTTTAGAACAGCACAAAGCAAACGGGGACATTGTTGTCCTTGTTGATATTATGTACGAGGTCTGTCAAGGACATTCAATTATGATATTGCCTTTTTTGAGTATTGATGTTGAAATTCTACCTTTATTTAAAACACAGTATGTCACCACCTGGTGGCCTTCAAGTGATATAGCAGAAAGGAAGCACCAAAGAAGGTAAAACAGAGCAGTGGTGCTCAGTACCAGCTTTTCTTTCCAGTGGAGATGTTCTTGCTGAGCTGGAGATGTCTTTGTCCATTAAACAGTTGAACCCAATTAAAAAGGTTTCCATATCAAGCACACTGTATCTAGTACTTACAAAAAGCACTAAGACGGGTCCCTGAAACTCTGGCTATAGCTCCCTCTAGCTGCGGCAGTGTAGAAGTACTCAGTGTAGTACTTATTCTTTAATAGCCCAGGCACAGCATTTGAAGATGATTTTTAAAGATGCCACACAGCATGCTGATGAAAGTACAGGTTACCTCAGAGAACTCGTGCTTTTCAGCTTTTCTGATCGCAGACTCTGCCATCCAGTTCCTCAAAATGTATCTTGGATTTACCCCTGCATTTAAAAACACATACATACAATGTCCACAAACATGCAGCAAGTTTGTACTTTTATGCTTTAAAAATCAGATACACTTTACAGACAAATCTATGAATTTAAGCTTTTCATAGGATTTATATCTGTTCAAGAAAATAATGTGTAAATCTTAAACAAATCTATACATAAGATGCTGTGGGAGATGAGTAAGGCCAAGGCAAAGAACTCACGTCTCATTCTCCGCTGTCGTTCTTCATCCAGATCATGTCCATTCCTGGGGGTAAATGATGCAAAGAAATTAAATTATACCAAGATTAGTAAAATTCACAATGAGAAGATACATGAATTTACAAGCATTCAAAACAATCTAATAATCAGAGTGTTGGCCAAAGATCCAATAATGCATTCAATACACTACAGTGGAAACAGTGGAAACTACCAGACACGACTGACGCTTACATCTTGATGTGATTGTGTGGATAAAAAAATAAAAATGCACAAAACACCGCATACTGTTACTTCCCAGTGTAACCTCACAGGCACAGGCTCTGCTGCTGCCCTTACTGACATGCAGAAACTGCCTGTGTGTAACATGTCTGCTGAAAGTATTCCTTCCATGTGTCTTACCCTTTCAGTCTCAGGAGGTACAGTGTGAGCCACTCAGAAAAGCCCTCATGGCTGACGAGATCTTGAAGAGCCCAGAATTCCTAAACAAGAATGTAAAGTAGGAAGTAGAAAAAATAAGCCTCTTAAGTGCACATTTAATTAACTTTTAAAGAATGAGAATGAACTTGTAGAGCTCTTGTTGAAGATGAAGGTGTGTATTCACATTTCCTTTAAGTTACAGAGCTGTTTCTCAACAGAATTAACTTTCCAAGACGATTTAGGATTCAATAGTACAAAAATAAAAATGCACAAAACACCACATACTGTTACTTAACTTAACATAACTAAAACAGATATCTTTATATCTAGAATTGTAATGCTGAGGTCACAAATACGTAGGAGTTTATCACTGGAAGTCTGTTTGAAAGTGAACCGCTAGCTCTAGTAGGTACTTTATCTAGAGGACAAGATGTGGAATATCGTGGAAACACAGGCTTTACAACAAATTGATTAATCTTAACTCTGAGCAAAATGCAAATTTAATGAAAAAGAATGTTCCTGTAAGTAGACACACCTTTGAAATGTTGAGGCCCTGTAACTGCTGGGTAGAAATCTCACTTAACGAACGAAATGTCATGGTGAAATCTGCTCTTGTGTCTTCCATTAGCTGCAATAATAAAACAAAAAACATTATTTTTCAAGTTTTCAAGACCAATGTGGGTAACATGCATGGAATACAACAAAAATTACAAGTATCTCAAATTCTAAATAAACCAATGTTTACTAAGCTATGTAAAATCAAAAAATGCCAAAACCCTCACCTTCAGTAAGTATGCAATCAAGTATCCATCGTGCTCTTGATCTTCAAGTAAACCTAATTTTGCTTTAAGTAGCTCATGAATCCTGAAACAGAACACAATACTGTTTAAATAACACCCAGAAAAAACATATATTTAAAAAAATACCCTTGCAATAAGACAACTATGAGTGGTAAATGTCAAAGTCTAACCTCGACATCAAGTAGAAGATGAATGAATATCATGAAGAAGTATAACAACCTTCATCAAATGTAGAGAAATGTACAAATACACACAAAATACACAAAACACACCTTCTTTCGTAAATATGAGGATATTCCTTTAGGATTTCCTTGGCTCTATGCAAAACAAGAAAGAAACATGAATGCATCAATACTGAGGTCTATACTGTAAGAATAGAAGTATTTAAAAAATGTTAAAAAAGTGTAAAAAAAAAAAAAAAAAGACTCACAAAATATGTTGCTTAGTGCTGAGTACAGGATTCAGTGCCTCACGAAGCTTATCAAGGTTGAACAGACCGGCGTTTGCCTGGTTTCCTATTTTATACCTGCCTTCGTCATCAGATGTGTTCGGTACAAAATCTGTTGAGGGTTGAAATAATTAACTCCCACTTTGAAACGACAAATGGAATCCAACTGCAATTTCATTGTTGGTTTGGGCCAAACTCTTCCGAAGGCAGCTTGGCTCCTCTGTTACAACACCTAGTTTACTGGTATTATTTTAAAGGAAAAGACCAGCCCTGGTACATCAATGCTCTTTTCAAAAACAGATGTTAAACTTTGTGCTTTTGATGCCTGTCATGTCGTCATGTTACCTGAGTGAAACTTAAAGGAGTACATACAGAATAAAACAAACAAAAACTCTGTCTTTGCTGCTGTGATCATATTTAAAGATTATATAATAATACCAGGTTCCAAACAACCTTCATGATGCCACAATGCCAATGTGCCAAGTTTATCCAGCTGGTGTCCAGCTGAGAGCCATGAAGCAAGGTAGATCCCCCAGGTAGAGTCATGTTTCAGTGTGGAAATCTTTTTAGTTTTAGACCTCTATAGTAAGGAAAGGTAAAAATACCAACTCCGCTTTTAAATAAGTGTCAATTGAGTGCTTAATTACTGCAATTAAAGTTTAAAACAAGTTTGTCTGCACTCTGTTCAAAAATTCCACCTGCAATTTTGGCTATATGGTTAGAATTATCATGTTTGTATTAATTAATTTAGCCAATATCTGATAAGACGCAGGAATTACATGACATCAAAAACATTCATGAAGTTTGGGCTCAAAAATCAATGCCATCGCAAAAGAGGAGAAAAACAAAGGCTCAGTTGCATAATGTATTTAAACAGACAGATAGACAGATGGATCAAGGGAACATATTATTATTATTATTTAAAATGATATTATTCCCCACCCAAATGATGTTGAAAATGTAAGTAGAAATGTTGTTGTACTGTATATTAAGTTGGAGAAGCACGGACTTGTATCAGTATTCACCTTATGAGGTAATATAAACTATTCAGAGTTACTACAGAACTAAAAAAAAAAAGAGTCAGCATGTCAGATGTTCATTTCTATAGAAATCAAAACCAATTGTGCTTACCGGGATCATAGGACTCCATGAAACCAAAAGGGCCATAATCAATTGTAATTGAAAGTAGGCTGAAGTTGTCTGTATTGCACACTCCTGAAGGACAACAAGGAGAAAAAGTTTACTAGTCCTAACTGATTGAACAACATCAAACATTGTAATTGTGGTGTGGGGAACATGGGCTATTGCAGGCCAACTACATATACCCAGTTAAAACATATTGAATCGCTGGAGAATTATAATAATGTATTAATTAAATTATATATAATTTATACATTACAGATAAATATTTGAGAAAGGCCTTATCGAATCCATCATAAATATTTCTAGGTATACATTTACTCAAAAGCAGTTTGAATGTATCTGAATGTATCACATTTACTGGTATTCTTAATTCTTGGGAAATACAGTATAAACTATATTGTATTGCCTTTTTTTATATAGTTTATGACTCCAGTCATTTTGATGGAATACAATGATTACGAGTATAATGTCCAGCTGAGGAGTCAGCTGTCAGATTTTCCTTGGTTTTGCCTTTTTATCCATGAGTCACTTAGTTTTGCAATAAGTCTTTAGTTGTTATTAGTTTTATTCTTATCTATTTCCTAGCAGATGCCCTTAATATAGGGGTATACAAATTTGAGTATCAGGTATTATTAATATTATGAATCTGTCATCACTTGAATTGAGTATAAGGTATCCATTGTATTTGTTAGTGATCAGAGATAGTTGAGGAATAAGTAAAGACTGTAACAATGATCAGAGCAGTAGATTAGTTAAAAAATGTCTTTAATGGTGGTCTTACCATGTGAAAAGCCTACTGACATCCACAGAGATATAAGATTAGCTGTAGCATTCACAACATTGGAAAAGAAAACCTGATTGAATAAACATAAATAACAAAAGAAAACAGTTTTGAGTTCAAACATTTCTGAGAAAACAGGTAACCATGTTATTCTAGCAGCAGCAGTGTAGAACCATGATAAAGTATCTCCTTTTAAAATACAAGGACCCATTACAGCATAGTGATGTCATAACATTAACATCTTTCTTTTATAGAGACCACGAAAATGCAGAATGTATCTGAATACGTATGCTGAGGACAGGTAATTCAGACAGGATTTGTACAGATTGTAACTACCAAGAAGTCATTATTCACTTACATTATGATAGTTACTCAATAGCTATGCCATTAATAATAGCAAAGTTGCCCTTTATTTCAGAAAATCAGTATCTTTTTAATAAACAATTCATTTCATATTATCACCAATGGCAACAAGACATAAAAAGTCAAGTACATTTTTTAATTTGCAAGACCCATATGTATTTGATCCAAAATAGCATGATCATTAACATGTTTTTGAGAATTGTTACACACCAAAAATTAGTGCTTGATTGTTTTTGTAATTCATATTACTGCCCCAGGCAAACTGCAGGGGGAAGAAACGTTGGAAGAAGGGCTTGCAAGTAAAGGTTAAGCTTTCGTGACCTGAGATCAAAAACACAGCTGAGCCCTTAATTAAATACCACAGTGAGATGGAAATGTTCTGTGGAAGAAAGGCGTGTTGTGAGTTTAATATTCAGATCACTTCTGCTGCAAGTCACAGAGGCAGGAACTCTCCCTGTTCAGATTGAGTTTTTTCCATTTTATCAAGACTTACCAGGTATTTATTGGGGTCACTTGATTTTATTGATGGAAAATGTTCTTGGATAATAAAGTTTAATAATGTCCTAGAAGCAAACAGAAATCAAATGAAAGGAGTGATGTGAGTTTGACACATCATGTTTTAACACACATATGTAAATCATGTATCTCTCTCTAAATCAAATATCTGACAAATATCTGTTTTCTGGGAGGGCTATAGGACAACACTGACTGAAGAGATAGACAATTCAAACTGAAGAACAGTTTGCCATTGCATAGATTAATCTGCACTGTGGGAAGAAATGAGCAAGAGAGAAGGGGAATTTTTCAACTGTTCATGTTTTCAGGTCTTATCTGTCTCTCTCGCCACGATAAATGGGTTTTCTTTATTGCCGTCTAATTATCTAATTATTTGACAAATCTCATGCAGCTGTTCTTTCATTACAAATAATGCTGTTATACTCTGAATTATTTCTATCAATTTTGCTCTATACCATGATATAAAATACAATCAGAATTGCTAGTTATTCTGTTCAGCAAAATAATGCAGTGTAATTTGTGTAGAATAGTGCAGCACTAATACACACACATATACATACATACACATATACTGATCAGCCATAACATTATGACCACTGACAGGTGAAGTGAATAACACTGATAATCTCATTATCATGGCACCTGTCAGTGGGTGGGATATATTAGGCAGCAAGTGAACATTTTGTCCTCAAAGTTGATGTGTTAGAAGCAGGAAAAATGGGCAAGCGTAAGGATCTGAGTGGCTTTGACAAGGGCAAACTTGTGATGACTGGGTCAGAGGATCTCCAAAACTGCAGCTCTTGTGTGGTGTTCCTGGTCTGCAGTGGTCAGTACCTATCAAAAGTGGTCCAAGGAAGGTTCGAGTTGCCAAACGTAAGCCTCGAAACCTTAATGACTTGGAGAGGATCTACAAAGAGGAGTGGGACAAAATCCCTCCTGAGATGTGTGCAAACCTGGTGGCCAACTACAAGAAATGTCTGACCTCTGTGATTGCCAACAAGGGTTTTGCCATCAAGTACTAAGTCGAACTTTTTTGAAATGTGTTTTTCTGGATTTTTTTGTTGTTATTCTGTCTCTCACTGTTAAAATACACCTACCATTAAAATTATAGACTGATAATTTCTTTGTCAGTGGGCAAACGTACAAAATCAGCAGGGGATCAAATACTTTTTTCCCTCACTGTATATATATATATATATATATATATATATATATATATATATATATATATATATATATTATATACACTCACCCAAAGGATTATTAGGAACACCATACTAATACTGTGTTTGACCCCCTTTTGCCTTCAGAACTGCCTTCATTCTACGTGGCATTGATTCAACAAGGTGCTGAAAGCATTCTTTAGAAATGTTGGCCCATATTGATAGGATAGCATCTTGCAGTTGATGGAGATTTGTGGGATGCACATCCAGGGCACGAAGCTCCCGTTCCACCACATCCCAAAGATGCTCTATTGGGTTGAGATCTGGTGACTGTGGGGGCCAGTTTAGTACAGTGAACTCATTGTCATGTTCAAGAAACCAATTTGAAATGATTCGACCTTTGTGACATGGTGCATTATCCTGCTGGAAGTAGCCATCAGAGGATGGGTACATGGTGGTCATAAAGGGATGGACATGGTCAGAAACAATGCTCAGGTAGGCCGTGGCATTTAAACGATGCCCAATTGGCACTAAGGGGCCTAAAGTGTGCCAAGAAAACATCCCCCACACCATTACACCACCACCACCAGCCTGCATAGTGGTAACAAGGCATGATGGATCCATGTTCTCATTCTGTTTATGCCAAATTCTGACTCTACCATCTGAATGTCTCAACAGAAATCGAGACTAATCAGACGAGGCAACATTTTTCCAGTCTTCAACTGTCCAATTTTGGTGAGCTTGTGCAAATTGTAGCCTCTTTTTCCTATTTGTAGTGGAGATGAGTGGTACCCGGTGGGGTCTTCTGCTGTTGTACGTGTTGTGGCTTCACAAATGCTTTGCTGCATACCTCGGTTGTAACGAGTGGTTATTTCAGTCAAAGTTGCTCTTCTATCAGCTTGAATCAGTCGGCCCATTCTCCTCTGACCTCTAGCATCAACAAGGCATTTTCGCCCACAGGACTGCCGCATACTGGATGTTTTTCCCTTTTCACACCATTCTTTGCAAACCCTAGAAATGGTTGTGCGTGAAAATCCCAGTAACTGAGCAGATTGTGAAATACTCAGACCGGCCCGTCTGGCACCAACAACCATGCCACGCTCAAAATTGCTTAAATCACCTTTCTTTCCCATTCAGACATTCAGTTTGGAGTTCAGGAGATTGTCTTGACCAGGACCACACCCCTAAATGCATTGAAGCAACTGCCATGTGATTGGTTGATTAGATAATTGCATTAATGAGAAATTGAACAGGTGTTCCTAATAATCCTTTAGGTGAGTGTATGTATATATATATATATATATATATATATATATATATATATATATATATATATATATATATATACAGTGCATCCGGAAAGTATTCACAGCGCTTCACTTTTTCCACATTTTGTTATGTTACAGCCTTATTCCAAAATGGATTAAATTAATCATTTTCCTCAAAATTCTACAAACAATACCCCATAATGACAATCTTTGCAAATTTATTAAAAATAAAGAACAAAAAAAGCACATGTACATAAGTATTCACAGCCTTTGCTCAATACTTTGTTGAAGCACCTTTGGCACCAATTACAGCCTCAAGTCTTTTTGAGTATGATGCTACAAGCTTGGCACACCTATTTTTTTGGCAGTGTCTCCCATTCTTCTTTGCAGGACCTCTCAAGCTCCATCAGGTTGGATGGGGAGCGTCGGTGCACAGCCATTTTCAGATCTCTCCAGAGATGTTCAATCGGGTTCAAGTCTGAGCTCTGGCTGGGCCACTCAAGGACATTCACAGAGTTGTCCTGTAGCTACTCCTTTGTTATCTTGTGTGCTTAGGGTCGTTGTCCTGTTGGATGAACCTTCGCCCCAGTCTGAGGTCCAGAGCGCTCTGGAGCAGGTTTTCATCAAGGAGGTCTCTGTACATTGCTGCATTCATCTTTCCCTCGATCCTGACTAGTCTCCCAGTTCCTGCCGCTGAAAAACATCCCCACAGCATGATTCTGCCACCACCGTGCTTCACTGTAGGGATGGTATTCGCCAGGTGATGAGCGGTGCCTGGTTTCCTCCAAACATAAGTTCAATCTTTGTTTCATCAGACCAGAGAATTTTGTTTCTCATGGTCTGAGAGTCCTTCAGGTGCCTTTTGGCAAACTCCAGGCGGGCTGTCATGTGCCTTTTTTTGAGGAGTGGCTTCCGTCTGGCCACTCTACCATACAGGCCTGATTGGTGGAGTGCTGCAGAGATGGTTGTTCTTCTGGACGGTTCTCCTCTCTCCACAGAGACACGCTGGAGCTCTGTCAGAGTGACCATCGGGTTCTTGGTCACCTCCCTGACTAAGGCCCTTCTCCCCCGATCGCCCAGCGGCCCAGCGGCCCAGCGGCCAGTGGCCAGCTCTAGGAAGAGTCCTGGTGGTTCCATCCAAACTTCTTCCATTTTACGGATGATGGAGGCCAATGTGCTCATTGGGACCTTCAATGCTGCAGAAATTTTTCTGTACCCTTCCCCATATCTGTGCCTCGATACAATCCTGTCTCGGAAGTCTACAGACAATTCCTTGGACTTCATGGCTTTTGTTTTGCTCTGACATGCACTGTTAACTGTGGGACCCTATATAGACAGGTGTGTGCCTTTCCAAATCATGTCCAATCAACTGAATTTACCACAGGTGGACTCCAATCAAGTTGTAGAAACATCTCAAGGATGATCAGTGGAAACAGGATGCACCTGAGCTCAATTTTGAGTGTCATGGCAAAGGCTATGAATACTTATGTGCTTTTTTTGTTTTTTATTTTTAATAAATTTGCAAAGATTTCAAACAAACTTCTTTCACGTTGTCATTATGGGGTATTGTTTGTAGAATTCTGAGGAAAATAATTAATTTAATCCATTTCGAAATAAGGCTGTAACATAACAAAATGTGGAAAAATGTGAATACTTTCCAGATGCACTGTATATATATATATATATATATATATATATATATATATATATATATATATATGGCTCTGGAAAAAAAATTGAGACCACTCCAAGTTCAGAAATCAATGTTAAGTGGTCTAAATTTTTTCCAGAGCTGTATATACAAAGAATAAATAACATAAAAAATGAATAATAATGCAAAAATAAGGTAAATAATTTAGAAAATAATTTCTAACATCATCAGCCATTTTATGATTACAAAAAGGAAAACTCACCTTAACAAGTCAAGCTCACCAGCCCTAGCTAAGATTTCCAGAGATCCTATACGAAACCATGATTCAGCCAGGCGAAGAACCACTGCCGCTAAAGACATAATATGTGCAATTGTCTTCATTACTCTATCAGAGATGCCCTCCTTCCACACCCAACCAAAGGAATGTCACTTTAGCTTTGTAGTTTAGAATATTTATCAGCTGGTTAACTGACACGCACTGAATAATACAGGCCTCAAGCATTTATTTTTCTTGCATTTTTCTTACTTTTCTTTTAAACATGCCAATTTTTTTAATGTGATTCTTAATAAAAATCCACCTTCTGTGTTATGCACTGTTCACTAAAATAAACTTTGCCGTCTTCCTTACCTCGTTCCATTTTCACGCTGCCGTTGTAGAACTGGTCTCTCCACACCGGCTCCTCACTGATAATGAGGCTTCACAACAAGGAAAGGCAGAAAAGAAAAAACATAAACAAACAGACAAACAAACAAGCAAATGAATGAATGAATGGATGAATGAATACCTGGCTGCTCTGCTCGTAGGGATGCCTAGGAAATGCATGGCCTCGCTGCACAGAAACTCCCTCACTGAGGAGCGCACGACAGCTCGCCCATCCCCGTCTCTGCAACACACTCAGGTCTTGTCACAACACTCAATGCACTGCCACAAAAGCAAACCCACAAGTATGGAAGAACAACAACACAGTTCAGATTCAGTACACAAGAACATCTGCAGGATTTTACCGTGAATATGGTGTCTTTCCAGAGCCTTTCAGCTGAAGCTCCCACCTCTCTCCTAGTCTGTAATACAAGACCATATACTTATACTTGTCATAATGGGACAGAAACAGGGGAGTGCTAAAGTATTTCTAATGTACTGATCCTTTTTCTGACGTTTATGGTTGATCATTATTTTGATATTTGGTACTGAGTCTATAGATATTACAGATGCTATAATACAAAACCTCTTATAACTCTGCTAGTGAAAATATTTGACCAGGCTTAACAAAATCCTCCTATCCTATCAAAAAAGAGAAAGTGAAAGAGAGAAAGTGAAGCATGTAAATTATCAAAGCAATACTCAGCTACTGTGCTACCCTATGCTGTTGATGTAACAGAATATGAATGAAATATTATACAAATCTGAAGTTAAACTTGGTTACTAGAACTGTACTTTCCTGTTTGTATATTGTCCAAGCAAATGAGCTCTCCCGTCTCCAAGTTGGCCTGACCAGTATCCAAACTTAGAAAGGGAAGATTATAAGTAAGAATGATAGAGCATTATACAATTAAAAACTTTTAATATGACATAATATGAAGGTAACCAACACATCAAGACAGTATTTCAGCATAAGTTACATTATTTAGTATGTAGTAAGTTATTTTCTGTTTTGACATTTACCTGGTGACCACCGTATCTGTGTGCCAGAGGAACAGATTCAGGCAGCAGTTTATTACCACTGAAGAACTGGAGGAAATCGTCTGACTGTGACACAGAAATCTCTACATCTAAAATGTCCTCCAGGACATCCTGCAGAAACATTATAAACACAAATTAAAGAAGCAAGCCAAAGACTATTGATCCATGCTATTTGAAATGGAAGGACACATTTGCAATATATGCTTAAAATAAGCAGTGCAATTCTAAATAATGTCCACAAGTCTGAAACCTAGCTGTGCACTATTTAACAAAATAAGTAAGTGCATTTTAAGCTAGTAATAATACAATCTAGAACTATATATATATAGTTGTTTGTATTATTGCTTTGTGATATCTGCATTATAGATTACCTACACACATAATTTCAGATTGTACTGATAGGAACATGTATTCAAAGTGGTTTACCTTTGACACTGCAGCAAGTGTCAGTGTACCTTTTAGAGGGGTAGGCTGGGATACAGAGAACACGCAATTCTTCACTTTGCGGACTAAATTGTCACTGACATGATCAAGGGCCAAAGAATCTGCAAAATTGAATTATGTTTTCCATCAAAGGAATTCAGGTTTGGAAAATTAAAATATAAAAACAAACAACCAAAAAAATAAAAAATATAAAAATTACCTATCAATTTTCTGCATGAAACCTTCAGGTTCAAAGCATGGGTCTGTAATTGATTTTTACTACAACTAGTGTTCATTTTATTGATCGGGTTAACAAACACTTGCCTATTAGGGTCAGCTAAACAACTTTTATCCTTTCCACAAAATCCCAAATGATCTGTCATGGAAAATGTAGCAATATTCGTTAATACCAGTATACAAATCACATATAAAACTAGCTGCCTTTTGCACTCCATTGCAACTTAATCAAACCAGAAAAAAATTAACTTAACTTTTAAGTAAAACATGCACGGAATTTAAATATCAAATGTATGCAATATAAATACATACAATACGAATAATGAATCTAGTTTGCAAAACATAGAAACCCAAACTTAGATGGTTTCAATTGTTAGTTGTACTTCCATTACACAGAAACATAAGATATTTAATATTATTCATTGGTTTTGGTTTTATTCTATACGTAAGTTACAACTGGTAAGATGTATAACGAGGATACATCAATAACAACACATGCACTGCTTCCTGGTACGTGTTGTTGCCCCGCCCATTTCAGTCCACTACGCGTTTCCGTTTCCTGCCGAGCAGTGCACGACGCCTTCCAGGGGTGGTTGTGGGAGAACATGGCGCTGCCGTGGAGGTACTGCAGCAGGTGGACAGCAGGAATCAATGGGGCATCGCTGTTAAATGCAGTTTATGGCACTACCGTAAGATGTGCTGCAGCGGCGACCGCCTCCGGGAGCAGAAATGGGGCAGCAGACCATTTTGCATCCGGCAGCGGCGTGGGAAACAAGGTAGAGAGATCCACATGGGCGGGCTGATCTAAACCCGGGAAGGTCAACGAGTACAGTTCATTACCCATCTCCCTGTCACATTAGAAACGGATAATTGCATTGTTTGTTCTGTGTTGGATTATTTATCAAAAGGTGCATGCAAATGTGATTGTTGCTCGCAGTGTAGGACGACACAGTATATTGTCACAGCCATTCAGTAAAGAATTGACACTCGTCTCCAGAAGGTCACTTCCTCTAAATTAGAAGCGTACATAACAGATCAGTGGTATTTATAGATGAAGGCTGAAACGTACAGTGCCTATAGGAGGTCTGCATCCACTTTAACTTGTTTGCAGTTTGTTTAAGTGCATCAGAGTTTCATGCATGTAAATTAAATGTTTGCACTTTTCTACACGTCATACTCTACACTCTTAAGGGGAAAACACGTAATTATTGGATAAGTCTTAATACTTATCCAAGTTAATACTTGGTGGAAACACCTTTGGCAGCAATTACAGCTGTGAGTCTTTTGGACTATTGTATCTAGAATATTTTGTCACTTGCTGGTTGTTGGGGAGATAAGAGAAAATAATAATTGTAATGCATTTTAATTCCAGGCTATAAGGTGAAAACCATATCTATTAAAAGTTTTCTTTTTCTTTTCAGGTACTATCTACAGGCAGATTAACTCCACATCTAAATATAGCTAAGAAACCAAGTATTTTGTGGAGGTATGTTTTGTAAAATTGGATTCAACTGTATGTATTTATTTATTCACTGTGACTTTAATACCTGTTGCTAAAAAATAAAACAAATGTCCCTTTTCCAGACACAACTCAAGATTTCACACTACACAAAATATATGCTGCTGCAACAAAATACATACTGATGCGAAGTTAAAGGACCCGTTTAAACTCGCTCAGAAAGACTTGAACAATTTGTATGACGATATCAGGAAGGTAAGTCAGTATGACTGTATTTCATAATTATTGCCAGGGATACTTGTAGTCATTTGCTGATGATTACTGATCATTCATTGTTTTGTAGTTGTTCGTTTATTGGCAATTCAATACCTTAATTAGGTTTTACAGATGTTCGTATATGGTCTTCTGTGATTGAAGTGAAAACAGTGGATACAGTCCATATGATAGGCTGTATATCTATAACCTCTCTGGTAGTAGTAATGTATAGTACCCAGTGTAACCAATGGTTAGATAAAATAAATAAATAATCCTTAAAAAGTGGGTGGAGAAGGGAGTGACATTGTACAGCACACACGTCTAGATAAAAAAATGAGTATTCTTGGTATAAGGGTCAGAAAAATGGGTGGACAAGCATCAATGCACAGGAATACAGTGAAGATTTAGGTTTGGGTCTTCCATTTTGACAGGTTCAACCATTTGCAAACCTTACATTTGCAGGAGCTCTTCATTTCCAAATTAGAGCTGAAATCTTTGTGCGATTACTACTTTGACGGAAAGGGGAAGGCCTTTCGACCGATGATTGTGGTGCTAATGGCCCGTGCGTGTAATCTTCACAGCAAGAGAGATGGGTAAGGTCATCACAGTGCTGATCTGAGGATCTTTAGCACAGCTATCCCTCCCGTTCCTGTTTTGCATGACTGGGTTATTTGTTGAGGACAGGGCTGGGCTTGTACAACACGTGTCATAGCTGTGAAAAACTATGTGCCATTGCAAGACTATGAAAGTATAAATAGTTTGGGCATTTTTAGAGTGTTACCTAGAAATGGCACCTCCCTTTACCAAGTCACATAACCGTTCTAAACCAGAAGAAACATATTAATCTTATTCATCTGTTTTATTCATCTGTTTAAATATATCACTGGCTTAACAAGGAGGTAGTCTATGATAGAGCAGTGTGTCCAAAGACAGAAATTGGCAAATTCTACCAGTAATAGTAGAAGTATACAGTACTGTGCAAAAGTTTTAGGCAGGTGTGAGAAAATGCTATAAAGTAAGAATGCTTTCAAAAATAGACATGTTAATAGATTATATTTATCAATTAACTAAATGCAAATTGAGGGAACAGAAGAAAAATCTACATCAAATCCATATTTGGTGTGACCACCCTTTGCCTTCAAAACAGCATCAGTTCTTCTAGGTACACTTGCACAAAGTCAAGGATTTTGTAGGCATATAGTCAGGTATATGATTAAACAATTATACCAAACGGGTGCTAATGATCATCAATTCAATATGTCGGTTGAAACACAATCATTAACTGAAACAGAAACAGCTGTGTAGGAGGAAATAAAACTGGGTGAGGAACAGCCAAACTCTGCTAACAAGGTGAGGTTGCTGAAGACAGTTTACTGTCAAAAATAATACAGCATGGCAAGACTGAGCGCAGCAACAAGACACAAGGTAGTTCTACTGCATCAGCAAGGTCCCTCCCAGGCAGACATTTCAAGGCAGACAGGGGTTTCCAGATGTGCTGTCCAAGCTCTTTTGAAGAAGCACAAAGAAACGGGCAACGTTGAGGACGCAGTGGTCGTCCAAGGAAACTTACTGAAGCAGATGAGACCCATCATGCTTACTTCCCTTCACAATCGGAAGATGTCCAGGAGTGCCATCAGATCAGAATTGGCAGGAAACAGTGGGACCCTGGTACACTCATCTACTGTCCGGAGAAGTCTGGTCAGAAGTGGCCTTCATGGAAGACTTGCGGCCAAAAAGCCATACCTCCGACGTGGCAACAAGGTCAAGTGACTCAACTATGCATGAAAACACAGGAACTGGGGTCCAGGCAAATGGCAGCAGGTGCTCTGGACTGATGAGTCAAATGTGAAATATTTGGCTGTAGCAGAAGGCAGTTTGTTCACCGAAGGGCTGGAGAGCGGTACACGAATGAGTGTCTGCAGGCAACAGTGAAGCATGGTGGAGGTTCCTTGCAAGTTTGGGGCTGCATTTCTGCAAATGGAGTTGTGGATTTGGTCAGAATGAATGGTCTCCTCAATGCTGAGAAGTACAGGCAGATACTTATCCATCATGCAATACCATCAGGGAGGCATCTGATTGGCCCCAAATTTATTCTGCAGCATGACAACGACCCCAAACATACAGCGACAGTCATTAAGAACTATCTTCTGCGTAAAGAAGAACAAGGAGTCCTGGAAGTGATGGTTTGGCCCCCACAGAGCCCTAATCTCAACATCATTGAGTCTGGGATTACATGAAGAGTGAGAAGCAACTGAGGCTGCCTAAATCCACAGAAGAACTGTGGTTAGTTCTCCAAGATATTTGGGCCAACCTACCTGCCGAGTTCCTTCAAAAACTGTGCAAGTTTACGTAGAAGAATTGGTGCTGTTTTGAACGCAAAGGGTGGTCACACCAAATATGGATTTGATGTAATTTTTCTTCTGTTCACACACTTTACATTTAGATAATTGATAAATATAATCTTTTAACATGTCTATTTTTGAAAGCAGTCTTACTTAACAGCATTTTTTCACACCTGCCAAACTATTTGCACAGAACTGTATATGTAGCGTCTGCAGGTTGGAGCCCCTTCTTAGATTCGAACTGCACCGTCACAGCTCCACCAGTAGAGCGACACACTTGTGACACCAAGAGACCAGTCCCTTGATGCGGGAGAGCTATACACTGTACTGACTTCATAGAGCGATCGCGTCACCGTAACATGTTCATACACAGTGAAACCTATTATATAAATTAAATCACAACTCCTATATAAGCTATTCTTTGCTTAAAAATGTACATCTCTGACCATAGTTTTTTTTTCTTGCCTTCTGAAGAGATTTGCTTCCATGTCAGCGCTCAATAGCTATGATCTCAGAAATGATCCATACAGCTAGCCTTGTTCATGATGATGTCATTGATGGATCTGATACCAGACGAGGGAAAACCACTATCAATGAGATCTGGGGGGAGAGAAAGGTAAGCCCGTGATTTGGACCGACACTATGAAGTCTTGCTGCTGTCATTGTTTTGCTAGACAATCTAAAGGGCATTATGGTTTGGCAATATAGTCAAAATGGTTGGGAACACTTACGTGTTAAAGTGGATGTGCAAATCTGTCAGTTTGTACTGTGTGAATTCTACAACCCATTGCTGACTGTTTCAGGCAATCCTGGCTGGTGATTTTATCCTGTCTGCTGCTTCCATGGCTCTTGCACGAATTGGCAACAACACTGTGGTGGCAGTCCTGTCTCAAGTGATTGAAGACTTAGTGCGAGGTGAGAGGATTCTCCCCCTGCTTTTCTGTTTTAAATGAAGAACACAGGAGATATGTTGGAACCATAGTGAGTTACATTGACCACCATCATTGTCTTACTGCTGTGACAAATTATTTATGAGCCATATTTTAAGACAAAAGAAAAAGTAATTATTCATAACTGAAGGGATATGTTTCTGGTAAATGCTTCCAATATTGTTAATGGACTATACGCATTAGACAGTATCCTTCGTAGATGCCTGCATAATTGTTACCTTGTATATCCTAAGAACATCTCAAACTAATAGCAATCTTCTTCTTCCAGGTGAATTCATGCAGCTAGGATCTAAAGAAAATGAGAACGAGAGATTTAAGCACTACCTCGAGAAAACCTTTAAGAAGACTGCCAGTCTTATAGCAAACAGTTGTAAAGCAGTATGTACGTTCTGTCTTCAGCATAAATTAAGGAGAAACGATGATGTTTTAAAACAAATTGAAAAAGTTAATGTGCTGATTGGAGATTTTTTTTTTTTTTTTTTTTTTTAATTGAAGGTCTCTATACTAGTTAGCTCTGACCCGGAGGTACACGAGGTTGCGTTCCAATACGGGAAGAATGTCGGAATTGCATTTCAGGTAATTATCGTTTAGTCATTTTGCTTAAGACGTTTTATATATTCTTTAATGGCTTCTCAAATACACCTGGAAAATAGTTACATCATTCCTACAGGGTTCCATCAAACCAAAATTTTGAAGGGTCTCCACTTCAGACTGGTCCCAACAATTCCACATCTTAACACATTGTATATTTTCCTGTTTTTGCAGCTCATAGACGATGTGTTGGACTTCACGTCTTGTGCAAATCAGTTAGGGAAGCCCTCGGCAGCAGATCTTCGACTGGGTTTGGCCACAGGACCAGTCTTGTTTGCCTGCCAGCAGGTACCACGCTACTGAAAATGTGAATTCTAGTATTAACTGTTTAAAAGACTACTTAATACAGTACAGGTACCATGAGTATAGATTTAAAATTATGATATACATAAACTCCAGTGGACATGTACCAATAGTTTAAAATCACAATGTAAAATTAACTTCATATTTTACATTTAAAATGATCACTTTCAACATTAAAAATAAAATATAGAAGACTTCTTAGATAAACCTGAAAGTGAAAGTCTTCTGGCAGCTTCCAATCACTTCACTGTAGGTGTCTCGCATGGTTTAGAAAATAGTGAACTACTTTCAAACATAGGTACATTATTTCAAGAATCGACTACATTGTTTCACTTAGCCTAATGCCGAAATGGGATTGTTAAATTCAAAATAGTATAATCGGCTTGTTAAGATATATTTCTTTTCAGTTTCCTGAACTGCACGTGATGATAATGAGGAGATTCAATTCAGCAGGCGATGTGGAGAACGCATGGAAATACGTATTACAGGTAAGGAAAAAACACACCATTTGGATTAGTTGTAATTTGCCTTTGTAATTAGTCACTACATTCATTCTAAAATATGATCAGAAAAGTGACTAACTGCTGTGTGTTTTCCTTCCTTTAGAGCGATGGTGTTCAACAAACTAACTACCTCGCCCAGCGTTACTGCCAAGAAGCTATTCGACAGATAAGCAAGCTGCATCATTCCCCGGAGAGGGACGCTCTCATCCAGCTGACCGAGATCATCTTGACTCGAAATAAGTGACCCCGGAGAGATTTTCACTGGAGGCAGCTATACCACTGGGCCCAGCCTACATCAGCAACCCGTTAGGTTCACAGAGGGGGAAGAGAGGATTAGATTCCTTCCCTTCACTGTACTGTATACTGCAATGCACAGTTGGTCTTACCCAAAGACAAAAACAAATAAAACTGATGCTCTGGAGACAACAGGGACTGTAAAAATCAAGGCGATTCCAGACATGAGATCAGAGGAGACGTTACTGTCGTGTGGACTTGTTTACAATGTCCATGAAAATCCGTCCACACAGCAAGGCTGATTTGTGTGTGTAATCATATACTGTCTGTTGCAAACGTTACGGTGTACAAGTTCTCAATAACAACCGAGGCCTTAATCCACAATTTAAAATTGTATTTAAATTGACCATAAAGCCAATATTTTTTAACTTAAGCTTCCTGCCTCTTTTTTAAAAATCACCACAGTAACAATTGCATTTTTTTTTTTTTTTATAATAGGAGAATGATTTATTATAAAAGACTGTACATAAATTTCAATTAACAGGTTATATACAAATTAAAGAGACAAGTTTCAGATATTTTTTTTTTTTTTTTTTTTTTTGAGAATTAAGTTACAGAACACTTAACGTTTAATAATAACAAAGCAAACAGACAAAAGTATCAAGGTGTTGTTAGCTGCAGGATCCCGAAACATTAAACATTAGTGGTCATTACAACACATTAACAGTTAGGTTCCACATGTATGGCTGCATTCTCTTTAATACAAGGGGAATGATTTATTTTTTAAAATATATTGATATGGTAAATTGAAGGCCCAAACTGAAGATAATTGTTACTGAAGTATAAAAATCTTTGCCTACATTAATTTTCTCAAAGATAGGAAAGCATTTTACAATTAAAAACTTACAAAAACTTTTGGACAATAAAAAAACTATACTTAACTGAAAAACTACATAAATAGTTGTAATGAATACATAGCACAGACCTGAGTTTTGAACTGAAACACTATCACTATAAAGAAAATTATATAAGCTACTGGATTAATTCTACCTTCTTATTAGCAAATTATATATTGTATTCATCAAAGAAAGTAAAAATGCATAGATTGCTATGGTCCATAACCATTAATGATCTCTCTAATGATTGTTTCAATGTGGCAGTGTTTTAAGCAAGCAAGTTATGAAATCTAAAGGGGAAAATAAACCTATAGACATCTCTACAGTGCACTGTATGATATCTGGTAACATTAGGATTGTTAACAAAAATGTGTAGTTGTTAACCGGCTCCAGTAATATGCACACCAAGTGTAAATGATTTTAAATCGTTCCTTGCTTCCCCTTCTCCCAAGGTAATGGATGGATTCATGCATTGTAAGGTTTATTTTCAAGAATTGAAGTGGTTCTTATTTTAAGAGGAGGGGAAGAAAACTCTAGACTTTCGTTCTTCTTAAGGTAAACCCCCAAAAATAACAGCCTTGTTTTACATATGTAACCAGATGTAAAATTCATTATGTAAATTTAATATCAAATGTTTAAATACAAATTAGAGCATTTAAAATATAAGACCATCAACAAGTCCACAAATGCTTTAGACACATTTCATTCAAAAAAGTAGAGTGCTCACTGTAAATATTACAACATAATGGAAGCATAATGGATTAAAAAGTATAGGTTACAATACATTTTTTTGAATGCATGCTTTAAGCAAGTTTTAAATACTATTCAGGAATGACCATTAGTCTTAAAAATTAAAATAAAAAATAACCTGACAAGCAATTCCATTTGCATTATACAACATCCAAAAATGCATTAGACTAGCTTTGTGTCAGTTAAACTGGGAGGAAAAAAATGACACTATTTCAAACCTGATTCATAAAGCAATCCCTACTTGACATGTTCACTTGTGTAGACTGGTCAAGACACTGTGAAAGACACTCAAAGGAACACACTACAGACAACCTACTGGCAGCTGCTCACATTATGTACAGTTCTGTAGTAATATGACAACAACTGTCTTTAGACCAAAAGAACATACTGGACATAAGCATGTTATCAATATTCAACCATACCATTTTATTTAATCTTAGTATACCTTTCAGTAACCACCCACCCACCCCCCCAACAACAAAAAAAAGTTACATAGTAAATAGATATTTTTATTTGTAATTTGAAAAGGAACAAACATTCTGTCATATCCTAATGCACTTAACTGCTTTGAAGTTCAATTCACTTTTTTTTTTGTCTAGATATGACTGAATAAATACAGGTCCCCTCTATCTTAATCAGCATAGTGCATGATGGATTCCACATAATTTCCAGGAAAGAGGCCGGTTACTCCATTGCAGACACCTTCATACCAGCCGTCGTCATTCTTCTTGATGATGTAGATAATTGCACCTTCCATGAAGGACAGCTCGTCATCTTTGTCCTTTGCGTAGTCATAAATTGCAACAACTGTACCACGAGGAGGGGGGGGGGGGGAAATAAAATTAAATCAGAAACACTTCACCTATGATATATTCCAGGCACTGAAAATAATAAAAGGCATTTAGTTGGTTACCAAGGCTTTATTCAAAATTAGGCAGGAAACAATGATGTATTCTGGTGTACCATAAAGATGATCTTCATTATCCAGGTTTACCTTTCTTTCTCTTTAAAAGACTTTGTAGCTCACCCAGACATACACACATCTATAAATCTATTGGGCAGCAGTGGTTAGGAATCGACTCCTGAGCGGAGGGTCGTGGGTTCAGTCCCAGGTGGGAGATACTGCTGTTGTACACTTGAGCATTTTTCCTAAATGAGACCCTTTTAACTTTTTTTTTTAGTCAGTAGGGGTTTTAAGTATAGAATTGTATCAAGAACTTATTAAAGAACCAACTCTTGTATTGAACAATTTAAGAAGTCAAAGCAAAGCAGTGTGTTACTTCAATTAAGGTTCAATTAAATAATTGAGAGCTCAGTTTAAACAAAAACCAGGAGGGTTGGGAACTCCTGCCCTTGAGTAAGGTACTTTCCCAGGTAGCTCCAGTAAAAGCCCAGCTGTATAAATCAGTAACTATGTAAAAATGTGATATATTGGAACAATTGCTGGTTGCCCTGGATGAGGGCATCAGATAAGAAATTTAAATGACAATATACAGAGATATGTAAAAATATATTTTTCTAATATGCAGAAATGTGCAATACATTACAACATTTTAGAAAGTCAAAAAATTGCAGCTTAAGTTTCATGGGAACTAGGGCTTAAGTGTACAATTTACAAGTACAAATGTTAAATGTTCAAACTTCTGGATAAAATAAAATATGCCTGTATTGCTTTTTAAAACGGCAGCAACGGTCCTGGAGAATTGCACCTTGTCTCAATTTCAACAAGACGCGAGACTTCCCTCACAGCCTGCTTCAGGAGCCAATCTTACCTTTCTCAATATAGGTCTTGGGGGCCCAGTTAGGGTCTCCATCTGCGTAGGGATCGCTGTACTGCACCACGGCCGCCTCCTCATCCTCGTAGTCGACGGGCGGGGGTGGAGGGGGGGGCGGGGAGTCATCGAACATTGGGATGTCATCAGGAGGAGGTGGAGGAGGGGGGGTGGGGCTGTCCGCAACTGGAACAGTGTGTAAACAATCATGAATGGCAAGACAAGACCCACACGCTCCTCATCCTTCACTTGAGCCAACATGCACTTCAGACCAGAATATATCATGTGCATGCATTGCAGTGGCAGCCCTCTATTGTGAACCATGCAGTCATGGAGAAGCAAGAGGCTTAAGTGTGCATTTCAGCTACTCAAGGCTTGTTAGTAATTCTGCAGTCCTTGGTTAAGAACAGACATACCTGTAACCCCATTTATGTACCTTTAATTCATTCAGTTGAAGCCAGCAAATCATTAAATAGAAATTGAAGGGGTACCTTAGTCTTTCAGTGTTATTGACATTACCAGGGAACCAGGTAAAGCAGTGCTCTATTCATACAGCAAATCTGGTTCTGGTTTTCTACAAAAGCTATTTTGTGTTTCCCAGCATTTCCTAAGTTGCATATTGTCCTTCATGAATTGTTAATTTCAGCCCTCATCTCAGAAGACCAACAAATGGAGAACACAAACAGGGGGAGGGAGGGACAATACATACATAAATACATACATACAGGAAAATAAATCCCTAATTGGACCCAGAGGTCATACCACTGCTCCTTTTGAAGCCAACAGAGGGCAGCACAGAGCAGCTCAGTGAATGAAGGATGAATCTTTGAATAGCCTGAAAGCATAATGGCCCTAAACAATACCTGTATGAGTCACCAACATGAAGACAGCACTTAATTTTAGTATTGTAATGGTCACTAGCTCACCACTCCCATCCCCACCATCAACAAAGGCATGGCTTCAAAACTCAATAACTATACTACTGGATATTTAGGTTTATATCCTAATATGACCAACCTATAATTATAATAGAATATAACCACAACTTAGGAATGCCTTTAAACCACCTTGCTACCTTGCAAAAAAAAAAAAGATTGTTGCAGTGTTAAATTGCAATTATTTTTATCACCACATGATGGCAACCTACAGTGAAATGGTTTCCCATTGCAATTTAGGATGCATACAATTAGTATTTAGAATGAGATTTTTCAAAGTCTTAAATGTAACGAGTCTATAAAGCCATTCATAAATGCAACAGAGCAGAGTATATGGAAATTTAGGTTCTACATTAAAGGAGCAAGTCATTACACATGCAATATTGCCAGGATGTTCCAACTGTGTCCTGGAATTGTTGTCAAGCAATACCAAGTGCCAAATGCATTCAAGAACATTACACTTGAAGGATGTTGTAGCCAGCAAAAAAAGATGGCAAGCATTACCATAGAACATAACTTGTTTAATATAGTTGTAAGTAAATGTATTTTGAGAATCAATTAAACAAAAATGAACTGTCAGAGGTTAAGTCTTTAACATAAGTGCTTGCACCAATTAAAAACTGAAAATGTGAATGAGTCACAGATTACACAATTGTTTCTACCTCTGTACTTATGAACTTCAAATGTTTTTGTCTCTCTTCGGCTCAATTAATTTGTCTGGCTAAGGCCCCATAACAGTTTTAAAAAGCACATTTTAATGGTATGTTTTCATGTCAACAGTTAATTGTGTGAGTGTGCAGAGAATCCAAACTAGGAGCATTATTGCATGTGGCAATGGCAGTCTGCACTGATCAGAAGTGTTAGGAAGGAGGATTACAATGAAAGGACAGACAGCGAGAAGACATTTTAATGGCTAGTTCTACAACACAAAACACAAAAACACGGCACGATGACTCGTGTGTGAGGCATGCTACTCTCAGAGACAGCTAGGTGTTTCTGGACTTACTGTTTTCCTGCACCCTGGCCACAAAGCCTGTGAGAGGTATCTGTGGAGTCAGTTGAGGCATAGGGGGAGGAGGGGGAGCGATAGACACTGGAAGCAGCAACACAAACAGAGGGAGAAAGAGGGCCAGGATAAAACGGGAGGAGACAAACATAAGCAGATGTCAGTCACGGGGAACAAAGGCAAACATGAATGAAACCGAGGACTTGGATACTCCTTCTGCCAACATCCTGTAGTTCAGAGATTCTATTGAGGATCTGGAGTCACTCCGAAAAACACACTAAACTTCCTATGGGTTTTGCTGCCTCAAGTCCAAATGAGCACAATCTGACTGTTGTAGATTTAAAATAGAAATGTCCCACCTACGTTTTCGCTTAATATTTCTAATTCACCCAGCTACTCAAATTCCAGAAAGACCAAGATATTGCACTGAGTAGGCATGCAATCATCCTGGTCTGGGCCAAGCTATTGAGCACAGAGCGGAGAGTTAATCCTGTGGTCAAATCTTCCTGATCGAAACCGCAATTCAACTTCAGGGGACTTCCATCCCCTCCCTGCCCAAGTTCAAGGAAATGCCTCGGCCACTGCGTGCCTTCCTCCGAGACTTCAGTAAATGACTACAGATAATAGTGCAACAAATCTAGTTTGCACGTCATATTTACTCTTTAATCCTTGCAGGTTATTCATCTACAAAGAGGAATAGGTGAAGGAATATGTAGATGCCTGTACTGTTCAAAACTGATTTTTGAATTGGAAAGATGGCTGATCCAAACACTAGCAGCAAAAGCACAAGATGGTTGTGTGCGTAATGCAATTGAAATTTCCCCACAGTGTGAAAATAGTAATTCTGAGGTGGTACAGATTTTGGTACCTCTGTGATTGCTTAGTAAACATCTTTTCAGAAACTTTGAGGAGATTGTAGAATAGGATGTACACTATTCCTTCCTAAATGCAACTGCTAGCATTTTTCAAAAATAAAATCTACAAAACACAAGCTTCCCATCCACTCGGTTTTCCTTTCTCTGCGTCATTGAAAACACGTGTGAAGTGGGAGGTGTGCGGTCAGGCTGAGCAGCCTGTGTTTTGGAGCGCATCTTGAGAGTGACCATGTTCCTGCAGACGCTCAGCCCAGGAATTCTCCGCATGTCAAGCAGATGTACCTATTGGTCCCTAAGGAGGGGCCTCCACTCATCTGGAACTAATGCCTCGGCTTTGTTTTTCTTTCAAGAAAGATTGATTCTGCACACCGTATAGAGACTCTTCCTCTTTCAACAGAATACCTTCCTCACACAACAGCTCCAGTAGCAGACCATGGCAAATGAATGCAGGAAAAGGCTGCCACCTAAGCCTTCACTGCCACTGCAGTCACCTCCTCTAAACTAGCCACATGCAGCAAAACTGGTTAAACCCATTTGAAGTGTACTGCTGTGCTTTAGAGAAGTAGTCTGTCACGATCTGGAGAACTAGTTCTGAGGAGCATACCTCATGTGAAATGTTCTTTTACCAAGAGAGTAAGAAATGTAATATTACTGGCTACTTATTGTACTCCAAAACTGGTTTGAACAATGGACCCCCTGTTAAGTCTGCCTCACTGCAGTGTCTACAATAGCAAATTATATCAGATCAGTGATGCATCAACTCAACATTGAACACACAGCAGCAAAAACAAGCAAGCTTACTGGACTAGTAAAATGCATGTGAAATAGATTTCACATGGTTATAGTGTTATGGTGGGAAGCTGCAGGGTAGACTACAGAACTACTGGGAAACTAAAATTAATCTGCTAAAAGCTTTTTTTTTTTTTAGTAAAATAATGATTATATTTTACAAGAAAATGCTCTGTAAAGTGGGTTGGCCTACGCTCCTACATCTGGAAGGTCATTCAATTCCAATAACATTGAACATTGTTTGCTATTTGAAAATTGTTACATGCAAATATCCAGCACAAATGTCTACATTTCAAATTACTTCAAACCACACCGACATTTCCCTTGATGCAAATTACAGTGGAAATGTATTTTTTTTTTCTGTCAATGTAACAAATACTATTCAGATCAGTATCAATGGGGAAAATCTATAAAACAAAAGGCAAGAAGCAGCATATTGAGCATTTCCTACAATATGAATTGGTTATATGAATACCTCTTGTATTACACACAGAAAATGGAACAGCATGGTTCTTGGTTGGAAGGCCGGCACCATTTTAACAGATTAAACTTGTTATTTTGCAGTTTGCTTTAGCTGCTGAAGGGGAGATGGACTAGAGAAAGTGAAGGTCTAATTTAATAGCTGTTCATCACTTTAAAAGACCCGACTGCAGTTGCTTCTTTCATGACTCAGCTGGCAGCAGACAAAGGCAGTGCATGAATGCCTTCATTTGCTGTGTGGATAGGGATGGCTTTTACTGGATGTTGCTCCCTTTTCAAGTACATCCTGAGATGGTAAATACAATGAACCCAAATTGCACTTTTCCTGTCCAAAATATTATGTATGCCTACAAACAACCCCCCTGACAGACTACCCTCCCATCAGTTACGTAGATGGGGCCCCTGATAACAGTTTCATTATCAAAACAGAACTCAACAAACAAGTACAGGGTGTGGTGCACTGAAATTAAACACTAGTTTTCTAATTAAGGGTGGGGTAGGCATTCAATGTGTTTCATGCACTACAGTGTTTCTGCAGTGAAAACCAAAAAGGAAAAAAAGCTTGTACATCTTCACATACAGTACATACATGTGGAAAGTGTGCACATATGCATTTCATGGAACATTATAAACCATAAATATTGTACATCATAAGTACAGAATAAAGCACTAAGTAACTATAATGAATGCTCAACAAGGTGTACATCTGTTGCATGTGGGGAAAGCAGCATAGAGAAGAGAAAAGCAATGAGCCTTACTTGAGTTCTGAGGATAAACAGGCCCTCCATTAACATGGGGCTGCACAGAAAACTGAGACGTGACTGAAGGAGTTCGCCTGTAGCCCCCAGAAGAGACGGAAGAGGTTGTGGAATTGTGCCGAGAGATCTGCCGGGTTATTGTGCCAAACTGAGAGCCAGGGACTGCACCTGGACCTGGCCCCGGAACTGCTGCTGCTGCAAGCATTGAGAGAGGAAACCCAGAGAGGGAAAATGAGCAACAGCCAGTCATTGACCGAAACCAGCTCCCCAGCATACATGAGAACACAACCCATACAACCACAGACAGACGGGGGAGGAAGAACAAGCAGGCAGATTGAGTATTGGAGCAATGAAAATGTAGACGGCATACCAGATATCAAAACACAACAATGATTGTCATGTACTGCAAGTGCTAACTACAAACACAGTAACAGTTATGGTTACATTGTCAAAAATGGAGGAAGCGCTTCCCCACATTGGCAGCTGAATTCTGTGCATGCAAATTTAGACCATATAACTGTAGACGGTCACACATGCACATGCATCTGTAGAGGACCTTTGACCAAATATAGGCACAGGGTGCACAGGAAAATCATTTCAAGCTTGGTCAGTGGCTCAATTAACTCACTGTTGTAAATAAAGTACAAAAATGAAACGGCTCATGGTGATTATATCTATATACTTTCACAAAGTTGCAAAACACTTTTTACCAATTGCCTTTATTTTTATTAGTCAAAAGTCAAATTTGATAAAGGTTCAATACTGCCCTGAAATGCATGTGCTGAGGAGTACAGTTATAAGGTAGTCAAATCAAAATGCAACAGTAATCTTGGCAAAATCCACAGGTGTTGCAAATCTGAATGCATTTGTTGAAATTAATTGCAATTATCCTGAAAACAGCTGCCCTGAAACAAAATTAACACTGAATTTCTCATCACTGTAACATTGACGGTTTTCCACTTTAGCATGTATGACCACAGCAAAACAAATGCATATACTATAACACAGCAGACTGAGGATAAGAACACAGCCAATAACCAACTTACTTAACATAGTATCAAAATTAAACCAGAGAGAATATCAAGCTTATGAACACTTAAAACTACTTTGCCATGATTAAACATGCTAAGGCCTTCTCTGTTGAAAGGTACACCAACCACTACATTTATACTGGTTTGTAAAGTTTATTTACTAAGAAGAGCATTTTAAATATAATTTAAATAGTAATTTTCATGGTCCTCTTGATGTTGAATCACAAGTATCGAATGATAGTTGTATAAACAGAATGCATTTACGAGGCATACAATTATTAATGTGAAAACCCAGATTACCCTGCACATAGAGTTCAGTGAGCTTCAGATATTGAAGGCAGCTTTTCTTTTCCAGAAATGGTAAACAAAAGTTCTGCTCAAAATGAGAATGCTACTTTCACTTATCCACTCAAGGAGTTTTATTTGCATTCACACCTGATAACTCTGGTCTTTTCATGCAAGTCTTTCTAATGAGCTTTCAAACACAACTATAACCACTTTGAAAGGATTTTAACCTTGGCCAACATTCATGCTTCAGTAGCCCCATTTGAATTGAAACAGTTTAGATTATGGAATTAAAAACAAACAATATCAAATCTATCTTGAAATAAATTACAAAGGCTCTGCATTTAGAACACATTCTATGAGGATGACCTGACATGTTTAAATTGTTTTGGTTTTCCCCAATATAGGCATAAATTCCCATAAAATACTTAATTGGTTGCTTGGAAAGTTTTTTTTTTTTTTTTTTTTTTTCCTGAGGACTCCATAGGCTTGGTTGAAATCTACTTTCCATTACTTCAAAGATAGTTTCTCTAACAATTTTAAGAACAAGAACAGGAATAGAAAAAAAGATGTTCAAATCACAATGCCATGGGAATGCCTTGAGCAAGAGATTTTTAACATATTGAACCTGAAGAAAAAAAACATTAACCCACAGCCTGCAAAGTACAGACCTATGCACACCTGAAGTCAGAAACCAGTTAAATAAAAAACACCCCAATCATGCTTTAGTCTAAAAGTTTGTGAAGTTGTGAGCTATATGATAGTATCAGCTTTAGCATTTGGCTGTTATTAACTTCAATTAGCTTTCCTATAACCTTTTCCACATGCATCATCACATCCAACATACACACAGTCCCAGCATGATGACAGCTGATGTTAAAATTTCATCTGTCAATGCATATATAATGAATAACATCTCTATAGTGATGTCAATTCAAAAGCCACCATGAAAAATGAAATTTCAGAATATTTCTGGAAGATTCACAGGTAATGATTTTTAAGAAAGCTGGAGAAGTCTGTAATGCATTTGTTAAAATCAGGATTAATTACCTTCCTTGTTGGCAAGGTATGTGTGAATAAAATTACCGTTTAACCACTTAATATATAACCGGAGTAAAGATTCTGCACCCTATATAGAGCACTTAACACTGCTTTTAGGTTTTTATTATGCTTCATAAGAGAACCCATTAGCACAAAACATTTAATAAATAATCAGGATTCCCTTGATCGACCTATTCTACAGTCAGGTGATTCTACTTGACTATTCTCACTATTATATCCCATAACAGGACAGATGAGCTTATAAATGTAAACATATGCACAAAGCTAATTTATCTAGCATGGGCTCTTAAGATCACTAATCAACTTGTTTTAAGGAAATGCATTACAAACTTCTTCAAATGAAATGTTCAGATAGATTAAACAAAAAAAAAAGGAAACCACCACCACAGCATCTTCTGTTCACCTGCACCCCAATGCAATGACTGGTACGACCCCTGTTAAGATTGAACCCAGACAGACAAGCAAGCCAGCAGAGTGGAGTGATCGCCCAGTGGAATCCACGTGCACATGGGGGGTCTCACCTACTGCCGCCGCGGTCATTGGGGGCCCCAGCCCAGGGAGCGGGGGTGGAGGAGGAGGGGGTGGGGGAGGTGGAGGGGCTCCGGGGGGAGCCGACATTGGCGTTACTGAAACAACCGGGACAGCAGCCATGTCAGAAGTAAAGTACGGTGCACTTTCATCACCAGTCGCTAGCATAGTGATGGGAAAACATGTACGCGATTTACAAACTTAAATGAGAAGTTAGACGTTTGCAGCATAATCTCAACCACAATAGAGGAAATTTAAAAAAGTTTTAGAACAAGTTTGTACGACCAATAAAAAAAAATAAAGTGTAGTCAAAAAAAGTAGTCAGAAAACATCACTATAATGAATTTTTCCTTCATAAGGTTGTTGCAACACTTCACTGGCACAACATATTTACTTGGCAACAGCCCTTTCTCCACCTCGACTTTACGAGCTTGGGAATTATTTTTATGAAAAATAACCTTCCAGTTTATTTGCATAGACAATTGCAGAATTCTTTCCAACAGCACTTGCTTGAGACTTCTCTATACCTTCTTGCATGGTAAAACAAAACTGGAAGCCTGCAACTTAGGTGCGTTTGAACTGTTGCAATAAATATTTGTTTCGGTAAATATTAAGATTGAATCCCCAAATTTTAAATATGATTGCTTGTTCATTAAAAGGTTAGCTGCAGAATGATCTATTCATTACAGGGAAAAGGGGTAAAACACTGCCAAGAACACAGTAACAAAATAATCTGCACTTGGTAAATACCATCTTTGTTCTTTTTCTGGGCCCCTTTCAGCAGCTTCAGAATTTACACTTTGTTTAATTGTGTTCATTTGGTCTGATGCCTAATTTGTGATTTTCCCTCTGGCTGGAAGCTCAGAATAAATCAACTGTGCCAGTATTATGATAATGCAATTGGTATAATGAACTACACTTTAACAGTTTACTACAGTGTGTCGTTAACAGGATGCTTTTTGTCTTTGTAACCATCAATTGAATACCTTTTCATTCATTTCACCTGATTGCATCTACTAGGGGAACATTGCATTTTTGTTGCATATCCCAATATAAAAATAAATCCAAAGCAACTGCCTTAAAATTTGATACTGTCCAATTGAAAGGTCTTATCCTGCAGGTCTGTACAACTTCACTGAATACAAACAACTGCAAATGTAAAAACATTTTCTTCCCCCTAGGATGTGCTGCAAGATCTGTCCATTCTGTAGAATATAATAAGCAATAAGTCTCCCACACTTACCAAAGAGTAATAAATGTAAAATAAATTCAGCACTTAACATTTACACTAGTTATCCATTAAAGTAATTGTAATTCCAAGACTTAACCAAGTACATTACAGTAAACCATACCATCATAAGTGTGCAGAATATGATCCAAAAAGGGCTTGTAATGTCTGGACACTCCTGTGCTACAATACTGGTGACTGAAGGAAAGACTTTTTTGATTACTGCTAACAATCAATACAATGATAAATGGTTAACAGATGTCATTTTTGAACAACTCCCATAGCCAGGTCCATCCCTAGAAGTGACAGTGAGGTGAGGGGGCTCGGACAGAGGCGGGCCTTACCTTGTCCCATTGTGGGCGGGGAGGGCGTTGGAACGGCGATGGGAATGCCAATACTGCTGCTGCCACTGTTCTCCCGGCTCCCGCTGCCACCACTGCTGCCACTGCAGAGCACACACGCACACACACACAGAGCGGTCACAAACACAGCCCAGCAGACCCCCCTCACACAGGGGGCAGGTGGTGAATATTTCTTCCCTGGTAGCTTGGGCATCATGTTGCCAAAACAACTTATTGGAAGCAGCTCAGGTCTTTCAACCAGAACACAAAAATTGGTTTTGCACAGCGAGTAAAGTGCATTGTGCTGCCCTGGAGTCCAAGGAGAAGTCACCAACATTGTTTCTCTATCCCACGACCTCTCAGAGCTCATCTATTTATAGTGCATCTAAAAGCAAGAAACAGCCACGTGTTATGATAACAAATGGAGTCTACAACTGGCTTATATCCACCAAACGTGCCACTGAAGTTTTCTGTCCAGCAAAAGAAATGCTGTTCGTTTAATATGAACAGTAATTGGTAAAACCAAATTTAAAATAATGTATATCTTGATGCTACAGGCAAGTTGTATGTGGCCTGTATCAGCCAGGAAATGTACTAATGTAAGTGCACCTTGGTGCCAAACTGGGATCTACTGGCGCTTTGGCTGAAACAGGAAATATCCATAACATATTCATGAGATTTTTAAAATATTTATGCAGAATACCATATCTGATATTGGCTCACTTATCAGCACTATCCCCTGAGGTGGAAAATAAATCTGGTATACAACAAGAGTAAAAACAAACAAATACAATGCTGAAGCAGCAATAATATTCAGCTGTACAGGAACATGAACACTTGTATTTCCCAGCAGCTTTAACCCAGAAGTAAAAGGACACCCCATTTGAAAACTATAAATGCAGCTCAAGTGCAAGCCCAATGAATGATAGGAGATGATATTCCCCATGTATAAATTGTATGGCTTTTTTATTGAATGAAAAACATTCATTCCAGAGACAGACCAATATTGTATCCTAAAGCTCATGTTCTTCTCTGAAATTGCTACAGTAATTATTGGCAAAATGAACAACCCCCCACAGATTCCATTCTCCTCTGATCCACTGAAAGAAAAGGGGTCATTAGGAATCTACCCCCCCCCACCCAGCATCGCATCACCATTCAATGCTCTGCCTGACAACCATTTGCAAAACTGTGTAAACAAGCAGGGTGGGCAGAGAACTACGCTGTCACCCCAGAGCGGTTACAAACCCAGGAGCGTTACTGACAGACTGGGAGCTCCAGGATGCCTCTTTCTGCTCAGCCTGGGTGTGTGTTGGCGGAGGGCAGTACATCCTCATGTCTGTAGATAATGTTAATTGATGGGCCTGCCTTGCAGTTATTCTGTACAAGGTGTGCTCACAATATGTGCCAAGTACATCGCTGCGATCCTCTGGCAAGTGTTTGCAGCCAACTGAACCCCTTTAGGGCAAAGTGAAAACTGGCTGCAATGTCATTCATCAAACGCGAGGCATCAGAGGCATAACTTGTTCAAGATCTGACTAGAATACCCCAAGGTGCGGATTCAGACAATCATTTAAATCAATGAAGTAGCACTGCACAGAATGGCTCATATTTGCAACTCATGTGTGAGTGGCACACAATTAAAAAAAATATATATATATTGTGCTTTGGAGGAATTTCACTATTACTCTGTTTGTGGCATCCAAAAGGGCATAGGTTAATGGCAAGTTACTCAACAGGATATTAAAAAAATAAATTAAAAGTTCCCCTTCCCTTTATTGTGTCAGAAAAAAAATTCAACAGATCCCTCTATAGATTTTGTAACGTCTGTGACATGATTTTCACTTCTCCTAAAGCTGAATCAAAAAATACTGGTTTTGCCCCTTTTCCTGTAAATCTGTCCATTAGTTCATGAGAGTATAGTCATGAGCGCATGATCTTCTGTAAACGATCACTGAAAAATGAACGATGTCATATTTACAGTCATTGCAGTCAGCATTCAAGCCTTTTTAGCTAATGAAGCGAATTCAATCATATCTTTCACATCTGCAACTCCTGTATGTGGTCCCTCGTGCTCAGTTACAAATGAAGGATGACTTGTAAAAAAGCAATTTGATTTATTGAGATTCAAAAATGTCAATAGTTAGGTTTCATTTCAGATTTACAGCTCCCAAGCTTAGATGACCTTTAGAGTGTGGAAAACGTATGGAAAGACAGGAATTTACAGTATTTACTTATAGAAAAAGATGCATTTAAAACAAAAAAAATGCAATCATGTCTTTTGGTAGGGTCACTAAATCAAAAATGTAAATATTCCAGCTTAAGGATAACAAGTGAAATGATTGTCAAATATCTGATCGATATCAACATGGCATGATTGTTCTGGAATAAAGTCACACAGCACAGCTTTAAATGCCCATGAAGAAAAGGTTAGGGTAATCACAAGGATTCACTCTATACTTCTGTTCACCTTGGAGATGCAACACGAACATCTCACTCTAGCAGATACTGTTTGTAGTGCTAAACAGCACCCCGACTTTGAAATCTTTACCATTTATCATTGACAATCTCCATACATCAAAACTTCTGTCAGTCTTGCTCAAGGAAGTGGCTACCTGTGTCACCAGGTCCAGAGCCAGACAGAGTTGAAAACAAGCAGAAGTGGTTTAATGAGAAGTAAATATGTAAGAAATAAATGACATGGAGATTTTACATAATTACATTTTGATGCTAGAGGGGGGGGTTACCTGTGAGTTCGTGGTCTCTGGTTGAGCGATGCTGTTCTGCCAGGGCTGTGCTGGCTGCCTAGTCTAGCTGGGCTTGTCATGTAGTCATTGGGCACCACAGGAGGCTTGACAGGTTCCAGGGTTTTGTACGGTGTATTTCGTCTGGTAAGGACATGAACAGGGTTGTAGATTTAAATAAAGAAAAAGGTCTTGTTTCTAATGCAACTTATAAAGCATAACCTTGCAGCCAAAGATGCTACAGTTACAGAGATCAATACACAATGCTGTGTGGTGGCTGTGAAGGACAGACAACTAGCACCTTGTAAGCAACAAAATGCTGAATGTAATCAACAGCCTAAAGTGGACATTCAAATCTTTCACTTTCATCACCTGGTACAGAGTCCTGCTATAACATGAGCACATATCCCCCTCACCAACCCCTTCACACCCACAGCAAACCTCCAGTTTGTCACCTTACTTCCACACTCACAGATAAAGTATGCCTCCTGCATGACCATTTGCATCAGGGCCTGCATGAACACAATGCATGACGCAAAGCTCGACATTACAAGACTGGGTCTGTTCAGCGATATGGTTGTTGTTTTATCACTATGCCATGGCTGTTTCAAGTTTAATATGACCAGGCATAAGGATCCACCCCCCATTTGTGCAAATGGGTATAATCTATTAGGCTTTGCTGGAGAACATAATGACTTGCTAAAATCTACAGACAAGGAAAAGACAGGAGCTTATTTTTCAGATTTTCTATGATTATAGGATATGCATGGTTTTAGACCACAATATTGTCGGTCACTAATACGGTAGCTTACCCCAAAGTTCCACGGCCTGACATTGGGGGGCTCGGGGGCTTCTGCGTTGGGGGATTGGTCCTCGATAGCGTTCCACCCCGGACTGGCTGGTTATTTCCATGCTGCAATGCAAACAATTCACAGTACATTTTAAGAAAAGATCCAGCTTGCACTTAAAGATAGTGTTATTTTGATGAAGAGTTTAAGCCAACTGGTGTTTCCCAGATACAGAAGAGGGTTTAAAAAAAAAAAAAAAAAAAAAATCGAAAATGGTAATTCTTAGGAATGATATGGAGATAAATACAGTCTGTAACAGTGCATGATATATATATTTTTTTAAATACACACTTAACAAAATGTATTTGAATGACTTCAATTAGGTTATTCATTGAACATTTTGCATGTCAAAAAGCCCCATTAATGGAGTGTCTCTGATCAATACTTTGGTTTTGTAATGGGCAGATTGCAATAAGTAATGCTTTACTGCAGCTAAAAATTATGCCATCTTCAAGTAACATTGTCTTTATCACGTAGAAATCAGATTTTAAAACCAATAAACGACATGGTTTTATATTGAAAAAAAATATTAGATTTAATTCGCAATTAGGTGCAGGGCTATTTCTTACAGACATGACTAAGACATTGGCCTACTTTTAACAATTCTGATTTTCAGTAGAGAATTTCCACGGTCAGACAATCGTCTTTTCTCCTGATCATTGCAGTTTTTGTATTCAGTGAAAGCTAGCTTCTCTCATTACGTGTATATGAACATTTTGGTCAGAAATTGAAAAAGCGCTGCTGTAAATCACAGAAAATTTGCTGTATGCTTTAAGATGTCTTCATTTTCTTTTTTACATACATAGATCTGTTTATCTGGGAAACCCACTATGTACATGTAAGTGCGAAAGCTAACTGCATCCTGCAGTGAAGCACGGTGGGGACGGTTACTTTAATGTCAACATATCTACGATACATTTAGACATTAGGACTAAAATGGTGCAGCTATATTTAACAGCATCCTTTCTACTGTACTTATTCAATGTACAAAGCAGTTATGAAAAATGGAAGGCATAGTTGATAAGTTTTAGCAGTCTATTGACAAGACTAGAGCATCATGGGTCAGGTGAGAAGTAACGCTTACCTTGGCTTTTAGCCACTTAACGTGGGCATAAAAGGAAAGAAAAAGAAAGTACATGTCAAAAATATAATGTCCGAGAGGTCACAAGTGCCTTATATAACAATTTAGTCCCGACAAATTTGCAGAATTTGAGACCATTAATAAAATAAAAAAAATAATAATAATAAATGCTATTTGAACTGGTTTCTAACCGATTGATATAGTTTTGAAAAACCACTTACAAATCAGAATGGTAAATATGGTTTTAAATTTTGTTTTTTCACCATGACTGTGTGGAATTGTAGCTTTACAGTGTTAATTTCCTAAATCACAGGAATTAAAGTGTATTCTACAAAGGATGGTAGTTAATTTAGTGTGTAAGACAAAGGAAATTAAATGGTTACTAAGCAGTGTTAGTGCTCTTCTTCATCAAACAAATTCAGCCTACACTCTTGGTGTGCCATTAGATACGAAACAATTCCTAAAATAAATCTTACTGAACGATACATTTATTTAAAAGCTCTTCATTAACAGTTCTCAAATGGCCTAACTGCAGTATGCATTCTTGTGGAAGTCTAGGTGCTTCCTTTGTCATCTGAATGAAAAGGAGCAATATGCACCCCCAGAGGTACAGTCCCAAAAATACTATCAGATTTGACTGATTTGAGAACTCTGCCTTTGTATGATGAACAGAAAGTCAAGTGCTGAATTAATTAATAATGGTCTCGTGTGGGCCATATGCCAACAAAAGAAAATAGGCCATCATAATTAATGGAGAAGTGAGCTGATTTTAGTCTGCTGCTTTGCACAAATTGCTGTAAACAAAGCCACGTGCTGTTTTTAAGAAAATAAAATGGTGACACTGCTAGCAAACGAACTAATTGCTTTGACTATCAGGATTGCAGTGCTGTAGATGTATTTGTTTATTTCCATGGAAAAACAAAACGTCATATAAAATAAAAAACAATTATTTAGTAAGTACAAGGAAAATAAGGAATTATTCTTAAGCTAAGTCTATAGCATTCTGAAGTGCCCCTCCTCATTCACAGACAATGAGTCCTCCACCCTTGTGAAATGGTCAGGATTTCCTGAAGAGTTAATTTCACTGCAGCAAAATATGAAGGCTAAATGGTGTAATACCTATTAATATAAATTACATAAAACTTTTGCACTTTTTGTCCCCCCCCCCCAAAACAGGTACTTTCATAAGTACCTGCAAATAATTACAATACATAAAAAGTTAAACGAACCTTGCGAAAGGCAAGATTAAAAAAATATAAAAATCCCTTAGGTCGAGCAATGTTTTCAAGGTCTAATTTTGAGCTCTTTGGAGTCTTTCAAGCAAGTGACCGCTTAGTAAGAAAAGCAGCTGAATATGCAAAGCATGTCAGCTCACAATGCAGACAGGTACATGAACTGTGCATAGCATCATTTCAAACCCAGTAGGTGGTCTTTTTCAAAATGCTCCTAATGAATCTGAATCCTATGAAAGTCTTCAAAAATGCAGGTTGCCTTTCTATTCCCAGAGAAGGGGGGGGGGGGGCGGGGATTGATTTATCATCATGTCGTTCCTTCATCGGGCCTGGATCCTGTTTCATAGGCAATGCTGTTTTCCAGGCAAATGTAAATAGGACAACTGACATGGTTTGAAACAATATCTTGTCAGGTCATCTACTGACATGTTATTATCTGGGTCAGAATCGTGAGGCATCAAATACCTATTTCTGCTGCACTTCTGAAATAAAAGCTCTGCAGTTTGGCCTTACAAAGTACATAACAGCCATAAAAGGGTGGAGGAGGGGCCTTATGCTGGGCATTTGTCAAGCCTAGAATCTGGGCCAGAGTGGACTTTTCCCATTTCCGATCATCTGTTACATAAACTTTCCTTAAAGGGCTGAAACTCCTGATTGTGTGGTTTTAATTTCTTATCACAACACATGACATCTATTTATGATGGCTACCACCTTCTGTTAATTCAAAACCCCATGATTAAGCTTTATTCATGCTTCTAGGGAAGACATGTGACTTCCAAAGAGGTAGCCTATACAGTAAAGACTCTTTAGGGTAATTGAATTTACTGTAAACAAATGCATTATTTATAGGTTAACATTTCAGTTTTATTAAAGTGCAGTGAGCACTTTAAATTGTGCATATTATTTTTTGTACTGCAACAAAATTAATCCACCTTTCAAAATCCTACATTTAATAAATCACATTCAGCCATTATTAACCATTTCTTACACACTGGATTGACACAAGGACTATCCTTTTGTTTTGTATGATCATAAACAATCTGGGTTTTCAAAACAAAACTAAACAAAGGACAATCAATTTAGGAGGAAATAAAAAAGTTCAATTCAAATGTATAATTCTTTCAAAAAGACACGCATGCATATCAAAGTAAAATTGTGAATTACCAAGATAGAACACAGAATTGCAAACCCAGAAAAGAGCATTTGACATCTCTGCTGCATTCCTGAATCAGTGACTGGATTAAACATCTGATGGCTTTCAAAATAAATTGCATCTTTTCTGATAATATAGAAAACTGTAAATCTGGTTTTATCCTAAATTCAGATTACTCCATTTGCATAGCTGGTTTTCTATTCAGAACATTGAAATGTGAAGGACATAATCTGAATTGCATTACCGAAAACATCAAAATTAAATCACCTGTCTAGGGAAGTGGGAGTGGCTAAAAATGCACTTTTGACTTGTTGCATTTTATGGTATCGTTTACATTGCTGAAATGCATCAGCTCTGTGCCTATGATGGAATATAAGATAGGCTATATAACATTGCCCTTTGCAATGTGACCTGGCATCAGAGTGATAAAGAATCAACAACAATTGATGACCTCAAAACTTGCAAGGCATCTCTTCCACAAGACCACCTTGCAAACAGCCTTTCAACAAAGCAGGAAATAGCACAACTTCACAGCATTCCCTCATTAACAGGAGAAAGTGAACATTATGTGGTTTCGTGCCAAAAACATATAGCTACTAAGCTGCCACATACATTAGACTTGAGATTGGTGAATGTTCAGTGTTCTGTATATTGATTGAAAAGACATGGCACAGAGCATCAATGTGTCATATGAGAAGGAAATTGGCCCGTCTGCCTTTAAACCCCAGATACAGCAACAATGAGTTCTCTGTAGTTCCTTACTTATGGTAAAAATAGCTTGAAATGAAAACTAAAACATTGTGTCATAGACAATGATAAAATGGCAACTAATGAAATTTAAGATCATCCAACAAATGCCTTTTTTCTTCAAGGACAGTGAACATTTTAACTAGATAAAGAGATTTCCTGGCACATATATCTCGGTATAAACAATGTACCAAAGCTGTTACTCAGCACACAGTAATGGTAAGTAAAAATAGGATGTTTTGCCAGCTTTAAACATCAAGGCCCTAATCTATGTTTCCCAAAGGTGCATCAACCATGAGGGAGCAACTCATCCAATATTAACATCAAACTGAACCAGAAGACATGTCTGCCCAAAGCCCAATGGGACCATCTCACTCACAGGAACATTTGAGACTGAATTCTGTAAAACTAAATCCTTTCAGAGGGTGAATTATTATTAAAAAAAAAAAAATCAAATTAACCAAGTAAACAGCATTAATGTAAAGGTTGTAGTTCTTAAGGCATCAGTAGGTCATAAATGTGTAATTTGGTTACAAATTTACTGAACTTATACCTAGTTGCGGATTATAAACTGACAGCTCAGTCATACATTATATGTCCTATACGCTTTAAAACCTTTACTTGTAGTATAAGCACTTATAACTCCTCAAACCTGATATAAAGTATCTTTATGACTTGTGAGTAACTGAATAGAATATGGCAGGGTGGCTTTTATCCTGCATTATCATTGCTTATCATTCCCCAAAATGACAATGCCAAGCAATAAATTGGAACTTAATTCAATATGCTTGACAACACAAATTGATTCTGTGATTAAAGGTCAACTTGGAGCAGGAGGCACATTGCAGTGAACTGAAGTATCAAGTTTCTGATTGGCTTAAGAGCCTGACTTGTTCCCAAAGCAAGAATTGACTTTTTGCTGGGTATTCTGCCAAACCAGACATTCCTTTGAATATGTTAAGTGTTAAATGAGAGAGTCTGTAGACCCCAAAAAAAAAACATGCAAAGAAAAGTCTGTAAAATTCAGTGGAACATTTTTTTAAAATGTTTAACAAAACTCACAGAAAGAAAATAGTTAAAATGAAGACTAGCAACTGGACTTATCTTGGCAATGTTAAGAAAACAGTCTGACTATTAAGGTGAATACAATTTATGGAATTACTAGAAAACCTACTACCTTCTAACTTTGGCAATAGTGTATTTTATTTATATACATTAACGATTAGGCAACAAGTATTTAAATCTCTCAAACTGCTCATATGCCTACAGGTGCAAGATGTACATCTGAAGAATAGCCATCTTACCTTGACTCCATGGCCCACGTCATCCAGCACTGTGTAATCTATTGGTTTCCGAATATACCTGACTGGTCTCTCCATGTTGGCAGGGGCTATGATTTTATGAGTTCTGGATGTGTTCTTGTTAGTAGTCAAAATGCCAATCTCTCGTCGGGCAACCTTCTCTTTGTGGATGTCCACAGTCTAAAAAAGAAAGAAAATCATGTGAACAAAACGATGAGTCAGGGGAGGGCTTGATTCAATTCCATGGTCTTCAAGATAATTTAATCATAAAACTGCAATTTATACAGAAAAGCCTTTAATTCCATTACATTGTTAATGCACATGAATAAAGTAAAATTATAAAACCTAAACAGTACAAACTGCACAGCGACTCCGTTAAAGTCTTTACAGACCATCCTATTTTAGGCTAGAAATAACTCTCGGCACAAAAACAATATTTAGCACACAATCCAGACAAAGACACTTTTTTTAACATAAAATGGAAAACAATATTTTAGATGTTAAAATGCCAATCTTTTCAGTGCCACAGATCAAACCTTATGAAATGTGAGAATACATTTCAGAGGCCACAAAACAAATAGATTGCTGAAATGAGTGCATCTGCCCTAGAGATCATTTTCAAGTTGTTTAACACACTTCTGCAACTCATCATCTTGTCAATGGAAAATCACAACTTGCACCCCCACATCCCTTTATTAAAACCAAAAAAAAACTCCTCTTAAAAGTAACAATCTTCCAGGTTAAACAGTATAGTAAGAATAGTCTTTGTACAGGCAAATTGGCTTGCTTATATCTGGCTACTTCAGCAGATTCTCTTTCACAAATAAAAAAAAAAAATCACAATTTGCTGTGGGGCGCAGAGAAATGTAATTACTGTCCCTCCCCCACCAAATGAGCAATTCCTCTTGCAGAACTTCAGCCACTCCCATCGCTCAATGTTCACAGAGAGGCACACCTAATGACAGGAATGAGTTTTCAGTGGCATTCTAGGTATTTCAGAATATAATCTTACACCACATATCACACCAGAAGGGGGGGGGGGGTTGTAATCATTACATGCCTGAAACACATGGAGCATGTACATAGTTCATCTGCACTCTATATTTGCTTAAAACAAATTTCAGCAGAAACACTGTAAATAGTACTGTTGCTAAGTAACACAGTTAAACACAGGAACTGAGAGAAGTTTAAGGTTTTCCGTTGACTTCAAAGTCAGGTTTGACTTTTCAATGACAGCCTTTCGCAAGTTGTGGGCCAGATCTGTGAAGTTATGCCTAATGGAAACAGATGTACGTTGTTTGAGAGTTTCTTTGCTTGCTGTTACTTTAGTAAGGATAGGCAATATATATATATACACACACACACACACACACACACACACACATATATATATATATACAGTACTGTGCAAAAGTTTTAGGTAGGTGTGAAAAAATGCCTTAAAATAAGAATGCTTTCAAAACTAGACATGTTAATAGATTGTATTTATTTATCAATTAACTAAATGCAAAGTGAATGAACAGAAGAAAAATCTACATCAAATCCATATTTGGTGTGACCACCCTTTGCCTTCAAAACAGCATCAATTCTTCTAGGTAAACTTGCACACAGTTTTTGAAGGAACTCGGCAGGCAGGTTGGCCCTAATATCTTGGAGAACTAACCACAGTTCTTCTGTGGATTTAGGCAGCCTCTTTCTCTTCATGTAATCCCAGACAGACTCAATGATGTTGAGATCAGGGATCTGTGGGGGCCATACCATCACTTCCAGGACTCCAGCGTAAAGAAGAACAAGAAGATAGTTCTTAATGACTGTCGCTGTATAGTTCATGCATAGTTGAGTCGCTTGGTGTCGTTTCCACGTCGGAGGTATGGCTTTTTGGCCACAAGTCTTCCATGAAGGCCACTTCTGACCAGACTTCTCCGGACAGTAGATGAGTGTACCAGGGTCCCACAGTTTTGTGCCAATTCTGAGCTGATGGCACTGCTGGACATCTTCCGATTGCGAAGGGAAGTAAGCATGATGGGTCTCATCTGCCGCAGTAAGTTTCCTTGGACGACCACTGCATCCTCAACGTTGCCTGTTTCTTTGTGCTTCTTCAAGAGAGCTTGGACAGCATATCTGGAAACCCGTCTGCCTTGGAGAGACCTTGATGATGCAGTATAACTACCTTGTGTCTTGTTGCTGTGCTCAGTCTTGCCATGGTGTATGACATTTGATCGTAAACTGTCTTCAGCAACCTCACCTTGTTAGCTGAGTTTGGCTGTTCCTCACCCAGTTTTATTCCTCCTACATAGCAGTTTCTGTTTCAGTTAATGATTGTGTTTCAACCTACATATTGAATTGATGATTAGCACCTGTTTGGTATAATTGTTTAATCATATACCCGACTATATGCCTACAAAATCCTTGACTTTGTGCAAGTGTACCTAGAAGAATTGATGCTGTTTTGAAAGCAAAGGGTGGTCACACAAAATATGGATTTGATGTAGATTTTTCTTCTGTTCACTCACTTTGCATTTAGATAATTGATAAATACAATCTATTAACAGGTCTAATTTTGAAAGCATTTTTTCATTAGTATCTATGAATGTACAATAATTAACTACATTAATGAAAAACAAAATTGTGCTTACAGATTAGGTTTTTATTCACCCCCCCACCCACCCACCCATTGCGACAATATGCTCTGAATAGGCCAAGTTGGAGCTGGTACTCATGCAGAAAAACTGCCCCTCCCTTCTGCAGCTCTCAGCTGTGATGAGTAGAATAGTTCTGAGCCCTGGTGCAGAAAGAGATCGACAGTAGGTTTTAACCGAGTCTTATTATTTTTTAGAACATATAAGGGGGAAAATAAGTAGTTTATTAAACATCAACATTGTATTTAAATAACCTTAAAAGAGCAAGGCTGTACACCAGTTAAGATTTTTTTAAAGAATGTATCTTTTAGTTGATCTTTGGTTAGCACACATTGGAATATTTTGAATCTCAAGCACTATGAAGTGCCTCTGTGATGACGGTCTCCCCCTACCACGTGCTTTTTATCCATTGGAAAAATGCATTCATCACATAAAATAAACCTTGTTTTGTTTAACGGACCCGGACAAAAATAGAATTCAATGCATACACATCTTTATAAGGGACAAAGGCTCGATAAGTATTTCTGTACATCACTTTTATCAGCACCTTTGCCTTCCTCTCCCATATCAATCACTACCGTCATACTGTTAACATTTCAGTAACTAAACAAAAGGAGTGTGGATTTCAATGTTATTTACATTTTACACACACACTTTTTTTTTTTTTTTTTTTTTAAACCTATATATACACACACGGTTACAAAACCTGTAGACAACTTGTAGCAAGAAGGAGAACATATTACCCCTCAGTGCTTTATTGTGCTGGGCTGCTCAATGCTACTTCCTGTCAAAAAGCCTGAAGCAGAACACTAATTTAAGAGTACTCCCTTGCCTAATGAGACCTGGCACTGAAGCTGTGGTTCACTCATTGTTCATTCACTTCTTCGAGCACTGCTGCATCTCATTTGTGGAGATGCATTGGAGACCTTTACTGGTGATCGGGAATTGACACCGTCTAAGAATTTAGCACAGAAGAGATGAGCCCGGCCATTCACAAGTGTGCTCATCACGTACGTGGGTTTTTTATAGAGCTTCCACTTGAAGTCATCCGACTTACCCTTAAGCAAAACCTGCCCAAGCATAGTGCTGCCTGGAACACCACTTCATTCAGAGCACTTACCATCATCTGTGTAATAACATGAGTAAGGCTTTTAACCTTTTTACATAGACAACTACTTGGATTGCAAAGTCTAGCTCTAATATAAAATGGATACATTCCAAACAGCTTCTGACCAAATCGAGTATTTATCATGTGAAGAATCTGTGGCACAGTGGTAGTGTACGCTGGTCACAATTTCCTAAAAGGGAGAGATTCTAAGAATTCGTTCGAACACAAAAAAGGGGGATGCAAGTAAAAAAATACTCCCATCAGTAATGCTCCATACGAATACAACTATTATACAGAATTAGCTGTATGTTAAGACGTGAAGGTGTTATTAAAAACATTTTCTAATTATGGTTTATTTTTTAAACAAGTTACGAACCCAATAAAACTTTAGAGATATTCATGCAGCTGTTAAAAAAGGAAGGACAAAGAGCCTGACTTCACATCCTTCCTGTAAATGACATCTTACCCAACAAGGGTTTTTCCTCAGCAAGAGTAGAAAATAATGAGACTAATTATAATTACTCAAAAACCTATATAACAATTAACAAAGCAGGTGTGGGGGGAATAAAGATTTTCACACTCTCTCTCTCTCTCTCACACACACACACACACACACACACACACAAACAGCGGATGCGATTTGACTTTTTTCCATCATGTTTTATTTTTATAAAACTGGTTTCTCCATTATCTACCAAATTGAATTGAGGGGAACTCTCCCAGCATCCTTCAGGAGCTGCAGAACTTGCACTCTCGGAGTGGCTCTCACTGGCTTTGCCCATCAACACCTGCTCTACTCATCGCCTAGTTATTCACTGTTCAACTGTTCCTGCTCCAATAAGCAGTTATTTACTACCAGAACCCTGTATGGGCTTGGTCATCCTGCTGCCAGTCAGTTTCTTTCCCCTCCCTACCTGCTCTGCAGTCTGTCACTGGGGTTAATGGAGTGGCTGCCTATCAGTTCCGACGTGGGCCTTGTGATGTGTGAGAATGAAGACGCATTGTAGCTGTTCTTCACCAACACTCTGGACTATTTAATTGTCTTGCTCCGAGTGCAGCTGTAATTTTGCTTCCACAAGAATCAATTTATGCTTTTAGTAGTGCAGAGCACTCCAGAGCCATGAAATTCTCAGCTGTGTGCACACTGTTTCATGTAACACAACAGACAATTCAAAGAATAGTTTTTTAATGTATTATTTTTAATTACTTAGAGGAATAGGAACTTAAATAGTGTGTGAAAATGTTCTGGTAAGGTAGAGATATGTCACTTAATATATAGATACAAGTTAAAGGTATTTATTTTTTTATTAAATTTAAATTTCAAGCCTAGTGGTTTTAACTCATGTATATGCAATTTAAAAACCTATGATCGGGGAGAAGTTTTTTTTTTTTAAACAAGCTCTACATGAGACAAGCTAAACATTTAACCTGTACAATTTACAATTGTCTGGTTTTCCTAAGTGAGGAAAAAATTGCAATTCACTGCTCGAGTTTTTATTTCACATGTTGATGACAGAAAGGAAGGAAATAAGCGGGAAGAAAACTGTGCCTACAACGATAATCAAATCAAAGCTGTAAGTTATCAAAATAAATATTTGAAGAGATTTGCATTTCACAAATCTTCAAATATGCTCAGATTCTTAACCTTAAAATAATTACAGCATGTACAACACTCCACACACAGTTAAAAATAGTATATGCTGTACATGATTATTTTTAGGTAGAAAAAAAAAAAAAGTATGACCACACCCAGAGGCTTCAGCAACTCACAGCATAACAGTAAGTGCACAAATGTTATTTCCGGTCTCTGTTACGTGAACAGGCATCTAACCTATGAAGCTTTACTCCAATTACATTTCCCTTGTTCTACAAATGAGTGCACAGTCTTTTCAAAGCTGACTGAGGCCTGCTTATTTGGGCTGGTACTGCTGGGCTATAACACAAATATCTGGTGCCTATAAGCAGTCTTTACTAACACAAAGACCAAGCATGGAGTAATAGTGTGGATAGGCACAGAATTGAAACCAACTATTCAAATTTAGAAAATGTGTTACCAGCCAGTGCTAATTTTATCAGGATAGTTACTGTAGACAGCCTATCATTGGCACCATGCCAGGTTTTACCCAGAAACCGTGCACATTTAAGAAATGACAGAAAATAGTTTTGTAGCTCAAATATTTCGACCACTTTTTCAACAATGCAAAAACAATACATTTAGGGACATTTAAAACACATACATGTTAATATTTGTTAATACTTAAAATCACAAGCAAAAATGATTATATGACTTAAGAATTTGGAAACTATGATTAGCTATATAGTGAAAAGATCAAGGATTTAGTCATGGGAAACAGACGCCTGGTTGTCACACTAACGCTTTTCTGCGGTTTGGTCCAGTTTAATCACTAACTTGTTGGAACAATCAATTACTTTATGGCAATGTGCTTCACAAGAGCAGATGAGGTTTACAGAGAATGTTTAGGCATGTTTGTCTGTTTGTCCAAATATAGTGAGAAGCAGTTTTCCCAAACCTCAGCCACTGCTTAGCACAATCTTCAACCTGTCACCACAAAACTCCACAGCGTATCAGTTACAACCAGATACCTTATGATTAACTAAGATAAATCCAATAATCAGCGGGGCAATGAAGGCCGGTGCCGTGACTGTGTGGAAGGTCTGTTACTAGCTCAATCTTCCAGGGCAATGTTATCTAACTTTGAGATTCTAGAGGTAGGACATAACGGCATCCTACACACCCCATGATGTGTTCTACATGTTGTCAAATCTCCTGTTATTATTAGACATTGTAGCCAATTCATGCACCATGTGAAGAGATCTTGAGCACCGTGAGCAGGAGAGAAACTAAGTTAGATTTGTTTTTCCCCAATATTAAAAAGTACAATATGTCAAGGGGTTTGGTGCATGTGCAGCTTTAAAATTATATCCCCTGCAATCAGCTTGTAGTAATCCTTTCAGATGTTCTGAGTAAATAACCTGAGCAAATAAAACTGAAATCATGCAGAACAGAAATTGAAAGATTAGACCACAAATAAAATTGAAAACTGCAGAGATTTTAAATAGTTTATTGGATTTCTAAAAATGAAGTTCCTCATTGTACTGTACCAAGATACAGTAGGTGGACTGTTCTACAGAGAGAAGTGGGCCAGGTATCTCCTCTGGGTGCTGTAGTTTTACAGGAAAACATGGATAAGATTTATTACCTGTCCAAGAAAGTATTACACTTCTGTGAACAGAATATTGCAGTGAGATTTACTTATTTCCATTACTCCCTAGAGCAGAACATGAATCTATTGGATAATTAAAGAGAATGAAAGTCATTTAAAGTTTAATTTTAAGTCATCTTGCTTAAGATGGGAAAGAGGCCCAACCTGAGCAGACAATTGTGTGTTACAAATAAAATACAATCCAATACACACCCATTTCCTGTATGTCTATGGGTTTGAAAGGGAAAACAACCAGTGCTTAGGGTGTCCACTAGTTGTCTGTCAGTTAGGTTTGATTCATGCAATCAGTGTGCGCCTCAGAGGGGGTACATGATGGTGAAAAGACACTGCACTACCAAGCAGCACCTGTCAATCAATGCAGTACAACATCACTGAACACTAACCAGCATTTGTAATGCTAGAGCTATAGATATATTACACAGACATCTTTAGTTGAGAAAGTACGAGTACTCCCTCTCACTTTAGATATGAAGCTGGAACACATACTCTGAACACTTCAGAATTTAATATTTAGTCAATGTAGTAATGTTCAATTCATATTTACAGGGAAAAAGGAATACTTCATGTTTAAATCCTCTGCAAGGATTTTTGTAATCATTCTGTAAAAGAAAACTAATACATTAAAACTGAACTGCATGCAGTGAGGAATCAGATTTTAAAAAGTGGCATGACAGAAAAAATGCTGCACTCCATCAAAAAAAAAAAAAGACATCCCTGCTCTTCAGACTCACAGGGGAAGTTTCCTCACAAGTTAGTAAGGAAAACATGAGTTGTAAGAGTGATTCATTGGAGAGGCCTCGTCATACAGGGACACGCAATCACTGAGGGTTTTTATAAAAAGCCAGCTGAAGCCAAAAAATACAGACCACAGCGAAATGAAAATAAGAAAATACTGTGTGATTACAACTGGAGACTGATCCACTATCTCTGGATCTTAACTTCCCATTTGAACAACTGCGCTCCTGTAACGCATCTTTAAAACTCAGTGCAGCAGCAAAGGATCTATTGAGTAGATCTAAGTTTAGTCGAGTAATAGGCACATTAGTCTCATTAAATGACACATCTAGAAAAGTCTGGAACTCCATTTTTATAAGACTGTGGGGGTGGGGTATGATTTACTGGGAAGGGAAAGTTCCAGAAGAGACATCAGGCAGAGATGAAGAAAGGAAACAAAAGCACATGAGGCATTGCATCTCCAACCAGGACACACAATATGTACAAATAGCCTTGAGCAGAGTCTACTGGGCTTAAAATGGAGAATAGCACATATTTATTGAAGAGGCATGAGGAAGAGGGTTTATTTAGACAGAAGATACCCAATTAGAGCCTACTAGATATAAACAAAATAATGAGACACAGACTTAAAGTATAAAATCAGGAGGGGGGGGGAGCACTACCAATTAAGTTAAAGCAAAGGCATTTTTTCTTTTCTGCCATCAGATGTGTAGCCTCTCTCATGTGAACAGTACTGTCACCTGAGGAGCATTAGTCAGAAAACATACAGAGCTCTTACCAAGTTCTGCTGGTATATTTAACAACATGACAAACACCAGTAACAGTCGAGATCACCCTCCTACCTTGTTTCTTGGTTTTCTTTATGGGTCTAGCTCAGTACAACTAATTGATACAGAAAGTTCTAGTTTTGGTGTATAAGTGAGAACAGGAAGATTAAGCACACTGCACAAAAAGCAGTATCATGAAAATTTGCTAATCTCATTACAAGGTGGTCTGCATTTTGCTTGCACTGCTATCTACCTTTAGTATTTGCATATTTCTAAAGCTAAGCTTTCAAAGACATAGCATTGATTTTTGTTTTCTATTTCATACAAAGTAAGAGAATTAAGATTAAATAAACAGCCTTAATATCAATACTACTGCAAACTTTGCAAAACAAGACAGCATTAATCCTACTACTGCAGCAAAACTCCATTGCAATTGTTTTTTTTAGGTAAAAGTCCCACTCATGATTTACATAGTGCCTTGTAAAAGTATTCAGACCCTCTCAAATTTTCACACTGTTGATTTAAAGCTTGTAGTCATGACACTGAAGTATAAATTCTTGTTACACACAACCAAATCCACAGATTTAAAGCACACAAAAAATGGAAATTGATCATTAACATGAAAAAAAATGGAAAAGTCATGGAATACACAATTATCCCAACCCTTGAGGAAAACAAGTGTGTTTGCTAAAGACTTCCAGTGAGGGAAAAAAAGTATGTGATCCCCTGCTGATTTTGTACATTTGCCCACTGACAAAGAAATGATCAGTCTATAATTTTAATGGTAGGTGTATTTTTAACAGTGAGAGACAGAATAACAACAACAAAATCCAGAAAAACGCATTTCAAAAAAAGTTATATATTTATTTGCTTGTTAATGAGGGAAATAAGTATTTGACCCCTTCGACTTAGTACTTGGTGGCAAAACCCTTGGTGGCAATCACAGAGGTCAGACGTTTCTTGTAGTTGGCCACCAGGTTTGCACACATCTCAGGAGGGATTTTGTCCCACTCCTCTTTGCAGATCCTCTCCAAGTCATTAAGGATTCGAGGCTGACGTTTGGCAACTCGAACCTTCAGCTCCCTCCACAGATTTTCTATGGGATTAAGGTCTGTAGACTGGCTAGGCCACTCCAGGATCTTAATGTGCTTCTTCTTGAGCCACTCCTTTGTTGCCTTGGCTGTGTGTTTTGGGTCATTGTCATGCTGGAATACCCATCCACGACCCATTTTCAATGCCCTGGCTGAGGGAAGGAGGTTCTCACCCAAGATTTGACGGTACATGGCCCCGTCCATCGTCCCTTTGATGCGGTGCAGTTGTCCTGTCCCCTTAGCAGAAAAACACCCCCAGAGCATAATGTTTCCACCTCCATGTTTGACAGTGGGGATGGTGTTCTTGGGGTCATTCCTCCTCCTCCAAACACCACAAATTGAGTTGATGCCAAAGAGCTCGATTTTGGTCCCATCTGACCACAACACTTTCAGCCAGTTCTCCTCTGAATCATTCAGATGTTCATTGGCAAACTTCAGACAGGCCTGTACATGTGCTTTCTTGAGCAGGGGGACCTTGCGGGCGCTGCAGGATTTCAGTCCTTCACGGTGTAGTGTGTTACCAATTGTTTTCTTGGTGACTATGGTCCCAGCTGCCTTGAGATCATTAACAAGATCCTCCCATGTAGTTCTGGGCCGATTCCTCACCGTTCTCATGATCATTGAAACTCCACGAGGTGAGATCTTGCATGGAGCCCCAGACCGAGGGAGAGTGACAGTTATTTTGCGTTTCTTCCATTTGCGAATAATCGCACCAACTGTTGTCACCTTCTCACCAAGCTGCTTGGTGATGGTCTTGTAGCCCATTCCAGCCTTGTGTAGGTCTACAATCTTGTCCCTGACATCCTTGGACAGCTCTTTGGTCTTGGCCATGGTGGAGAGTTTGGAATCTGATTGATTGCTTGCTTCTGTGGCCAGGTGTCTTTTATACAGGTAACGAGCTGAGATTAGGAGCACTCCCTTTAAGAGAGTGCCCCTAATCTCAGCTCGTTACCTGTATAAAAGACACCTGGGAGCCAGAAATCTTGCTGATTGATAGGGGATCAAATACTTATTTCCCTCATTAACATGCAAATCAATGTATAACTTTTTGGAAATGCGTTTTTCTTGATTTTGTTGTTGTTATTCTGTCTCTCACTGTTAAAATACACCTACCATTAAAATTATAGTCTGATCATTTATTTATCAGTGGGCAAACATACGAAATCAGCAGGGGATCAAATACTTTTTTCCCCTCACTGTATAAATTCATCTTACAGCATGACAGTAAGCTGAAGCACCACTGGAGTGGCTAAAGAACAAGAAAATGTCCTTGAGTTGCCCAGTCAAAGTCCTGACTTGACACCTATTGAGAATCTGTGTAAAGACGTGAAAACTGCATTACATAAGCAATCCCCAAAGCAAGAGAGCTTGAGCAAATCTGCCAAGTAGAATGGGCAAAACATTGCACAAAGACTGTGTGCATAGTTGGTAGAGACTTGCTCAAAAAGATTTGCTGTAATTGCTACCAAAGGTGCTTCCACCAAATAGAGATGATGGGTCTGAATACTTATGAAATTAAAATTTCATTTTTTTTCTCTTTAGTTCATGCTGACATAACCTCTTAACCTTGGAAGTCTATAGTCTGGGCATTCAAGTTTGTTTTATATCAAGTAAAAAAAAAAATGTAATTTCACAAAATGGGACCCCATAGGAAGGGTCTGAATACTTTTGCATTGCGCTATATAAGCCACTACGGTCAGGACCAAGCTTCCTAAACCTAATGGGACATTCCAACAGTTTTTGCTCCATGCACTGCCATCCAACAGCCAAGGCAACAGAGAGAATCACTCACTGTCCCAGACCCTTGAGCAAGCACACAAAGCACTCACTGTTTGCAGTCTTTTGCAGCCAGTTCATGTACTGGAGTAGACTGTGACACTTCATTTAGAAATTCTTCCTTTGCTACTGGGAGGGGAAAAAAATAAAAAGTAAACTTTAGCGATTCAACCACAGAGTTACAATACCAGAGCTGCATTTCAGTTTGGTATAAAAGCATATGCTGGGCACATACAAGGAAGATTGACAGATGAGTAGAAATGTTTACATAATGAGGTGAAAAGTCTGACATTACCACTGTAGAAGGAAAACTGTGCAAAGCCAGCTGTGTGGTGTCAGAGTAGTTGACCAGATTACTATAGAGCTACATAGTACTTGGGCTCACTCTAACAAGGCATGTGGACACCACACCCTGCTGGAACATGTGGCATTGGCCTGCACTCACTGTTCTCAAAGTGAAATGGGAAAAAAGTACTACAATTTAAAATAAGACCTATACACAATCTACGTCATGTTCAAGAGACAGTGGACTATTCAATATTTGATTTCATGGGGGTGCTCAGAGTCTGGAAAAATGGATAAGTAGTCTAAAAACCGAATCACTGATTTCCCAGACATTCACTTAAGATTTACAGAAATAAATAAAACTTCCCCATGGAACAGTGCATTTTGCATAGTAAATGTAACTTAATAACATGCAATACAAAGTATAATACATAAACTAAATATATCCTCTAAATTAAGCCATTAAATAGTAGACCAAATAATATAAACGCTTTCCGGAATAGATGGAAAATATGATGCCAGGTATAGTGACTCCAAGCTGATTTAAAAAAAAAAAAAAATCAGCTCTGGATCAGAACCAACCTGAGGACCACCACTTCCAGTACACCAAGCTGACCCACTCCCAGAGTGCTTTGCACGTGTCCTTGTGCATTCTTGTTTCAGAAACCAGTCCGAGCACAATCTCTGATCCTAATGATCATATCAAAGAACTGGCAGGAGCCAAAACCACAGCCACCCTGCTCTCCCACTGCGCAGCACTGATACCAGGCCATACGTTTTAACTTCCCTTTAGCAGCACGCTGGGAATCCGTATGTCAGCAGCACAAAACTGCATTAGAGTACTTCACTGAAAGAGTGAGAGATGGATTACAGGATGTACTTTTATTAAATCGCTGCAATGCATTGGTAGCAGGATTCATCACAACAGCATGTTTCATAGGTGTCGCACATTTCCATATCTGTCTCTCTTAACAACAATGAGATAAATCCATAGTGGAAGTATGGGGTGGGGGGTGGTGGTGAGAATTACACTTTAATGACAACTTTTAAAGCCAGATCCATCACCAGAGGCTGGGGGCATGGCTACTTATTATTTCATTTGTAACTATGGACTATTTTCTTTAGCAAACAGTATGCCTACTCTTGAGCAGACCATCAATAAACGTGCGCACGCTGGCCGAGACCTTTCACTCCTTCTGCTATCTTTAGTATAGATTGCCATGGTGACTTAAGACACAGAGGGAGACGTCTGGGGAATGAGAAAATCCTTTTTGTGGCAGTACGGAATACCGAAAACCCTCTGGAGTCAAGTTTTCAGTTTTGATTGAAAGAGGTGAAGGTGAGGATGGAGGAAAAGGTTATAAAAAAAAAAAAAAACATTTATGAAACAGATTACACTTTTCTTTTTTAAATTGCAAGCCATTTTCAGAGCTAAATTGGAACTTAAAAAAAAAAATAGGACAGTCAATTTCACCATTTTTAGAAGCCTGAAAATTCCTAGCTCTGCTCTACTTAAGTAAACCTCTTTGGCTTTGCCGTATGGAATACTTTGAGTGATGAATCGGACAAGATTTTCAGATCTCTATGAATTTTATACGCAACTCATTCTTTCAAGCATTCAAACAGCATTCTTTCAACCTTTGAAAATGTAAAGCCACCTGATGGATATATAGCTTTTAAATCATTAATTATCCTATGAAATATATCTCCAAATATTTGAAGAGCAAGTGTATTACATTTTAGGAGTTCCATCATTTCTAAAAATAATATATAGCTGTAATCCATTTCTCTTGATAGTTTATAGTGGGGGGAGTACAGCAGAGATTAACTTGCTTTCCAGAAGTTTAAAACTATGAATGTGCACATGTAATATTATATTGGAGATATTTCCTCAAAGACAATGCATAAAAAAGAAACCTTTTAAATAACTTAAATGTAATGAATACCCATATGTTCAAGTACACTAATGTATAATGTACTGCATGGGAGGGATCTCTGTACTTCCTAATACACAGGTGATGCATCTAGATAAACTGCAATAAACAAATTCAGTTCAGACAGAATAATTCATTTCAAAACTATTGTTAAATCCAAAATTTAGCAGAAGGTGGATGAAAGCCTTAAGGTACATTACAAACCATGCCAGCACAAACCAAACACTTAATTTTACAGTTTGAGAAACCGTAAACTGAGCTTTAATTTGTTTCCTGCTCTTTTTTGGACAACAAACTGGTAATGCTTTGTTAAAACTAATCTCCACAGTCTTGGACCACACAGAACTCTGTATGGTCATTTGTACAAAGTTAAGCACTCATTAAAAACTACAAATCTGTTCAGACAATTTTGGCAAGCGAAGCCTTCTCTGCTGCTACAGAGGACACAGCACTGCCTACGCATCATTATTTTACAGACAATCTTGATCGACAGCTGCATTGTTCCATTGCTACACATGGTACGTTGCATAAAAAGTATGATGCCATCACTGTGATGTATTATGGTAGACTTTTCTAATTTTAAACAAATAAAAGTAGACCTTGTGCTTTTTACAAAAATAAGTACTCAATTCTCTGTTTCCGTTTCACACTGATGACATGTAATGCTACAAAATAAATGGAATAACTGTGTACATTATACTGGGGAATAAATCTGCAATGTATTAAACTATCAAATTCATCAAGTTGTTCACGCTTAGGTCTATATATAAATATACAGGCTATACTATCCATTTCTTTCTTTAACAGTGTTTAGACATCAAGTCCTGGCATACATGTTAATCTTCCCTAATAGACAGCTGTATTTCTTTTTTTTTTAAATAGCTAGTTAACAATTTTCATTTCCATACCCTAATTGATCATCTTTGAAAGAGAATTTGATGTTAGCTAAAGACCAGATTCTCGTGACACAAACGAGAGATACGCACAACATTCTGTATGGGACCAATAAGCCCTGAGAAAGAGCAAGACAGTCTGCGCGCTGACCTGGGAGATGTGGTTGATGGAGGACTCCATTCTTCGCAGCTGGGATGCCTGGATATCCAGCAGCTGCAGGACATTGTTGGCTAAGGCATTGATCTGGTAAGCGACACTAGCGAGAGACTGAGTCGTGTATGCTTTGGTCTCCTCGAGGGCTTTCCTCTTGTCCTGGGCCTGAAAAGAAAAACGGTACAAAATCAGCATGTTTTGGTACTCTACAGTCCTCTGTACACATTATAACAGTACTGTGAGGATACTGAGATGCACACAAGGGAGTTTAGTGTAGCCTTCAACAAAGCCCCTGCTTCTCTAAGCGGGCTCCTCCCTCACACAGTAATGTTGCCATCGCAAAGACAATGTGCTGATGTCTAGAACTTCAAAGGTAAGCCCTCTCAGTTTCATTTATTCTGGACATTTCTCAAGCTACTTCAAATATTTGAAATCTGATTGTCAAGGTGCACTGTAAAACCCTGTGATTTAGTGACAAGCTGACACTATGCACTACATAATCCACAGATTGTGCAGTAAAATAAAATAAAGCTAGACTTGTGTAAGATCACCCTCATCAAACAGCTACACCCCGCTTTGCACGACCCACTATACACGGATTCATTATAGCACAGATTAAATAAATTTTAAAATGCAATTTTTTAAAATTTAATAAAATGTGAGCAAAAACTATTTTCTGCTTAACAGCGCAGTTATATTAGTATGTATCCCATTTTAATGTTCTGTCGCATTTATGAAACCTAGGCCTACTCATTAATTGTATTTATGAACCCTTTAGCATGAAGTGTTCTGGAACTTCTCATGTGCAAATAGATTTATCTGTACTGCAGAAAGACAAAACGCAGGACAAACTGACTTAATATTAATATTGTATATTATTTATAATTAATATTGCATTCTGTAATTAAGTAAAGATTTATTAAAAAAGCACCTTCCGATTGATTTTCAGCAAATTCACAATGTTCATCTCCTAACTGAAAACGCATGGAACCCAAAAACATGTCACACAGCATCTTGTGATCACGTTACGGTTGTTACCGTTTTCAGGCTTAACAGCCTTCATTAACAGTTCATATATAAATGAACACTGTAGTATGTGCATCTCTATGAGAAGATGAATGAATTAGAGCACTTACACACTAATAATTACAAGAGCCAAAAATGATTAATGTACTTTGTACAACGTCAATTTTAAAACTTTAATTATCCAATTACAGACTGAATGATACAGATTTGGGGTCATCTAGTAAACATGAAATAGTAATCACTCCCAAAAATGTAAATCAAAGGAGGTCCCCTCCTTGCAGTTCTGTATTCAAAATGCCCCAGTAAGCACCCAAGAATAAAGGAGTTTAAATGGCTGCATCATAGCACTTCTCTTGTGTATGCTGTGTAGCCATTTAATATTGATACAAGTCTAATGACATAATTAGAAAAACATTTGCATGAAGCAAACTCACAGGGACCTAAAGTACAATTACAGCTCTGCTTCTCAGAAGAGGCGTTGCCTCACATTACAGGGAGAGAGAAAAACAGTTAAACAGAAGAAAACTTAGCGAGACAAAACACAGCTGTTTCTGTATAATATATAAACTAAAAAAAAATGGTCTAAAAATGAAGCAACCTGCCAATAAACATTCATTGCTTTTTCATTTTGTGCTCATATTAAGAAGTTTATTTGATTGGCAAAGGGAGACACAATTAGGTTGTGGAAAACATTAAAAGTTATTTGTGAAAATAACTTGCCGACTGCCGTATTGTAAACCTTAGACCTGCAGGTTTTTGGAACAGATAAGAGAGCACAGTGTATTCATTCGATCAGAAAACTGATAGAAGTCCCCCACCCATAGTGCATGACCTACTAAAGCATTTCATAAATAACCTATTCGGCTTTTTTGTTGAAATATCCATCTTTATCCATTTCAGAGTCCAGCTGGACACAATGTCCTGCATCAAGGTCAAATGGTCTTTAAGATTCCGAAGATAAAAAGATTTACTGAAGGACACTCAGAAAAGAGCATTTCATATCTTCAAGGGCACTCAACACAGCCATGGAAGAAAATATTTATTCTGACTAACAAGGTCATTCCCATACCCACAGTGCACAGATTTAGGACATTTTATGCACATGTTCACAAGCCCCAAAAATCTTTACCAGCCCACCCCACACACACTCGTCTCAGAGAGACAAAAGGGGAGAAAGGGAGAGAAAAAAAAAAACAGCAGTGGAACAGAAGCAATGCCAAAATCTAACAGTACAGAAGCAATATGCTGTACTTCACTTATTAATCAGGGAAAAAAAAAAAAAAATGGAAAACAAAAACCCTGGCCAGAAAAGGTCCCATCAAATCTGTGATTCTTTAAAATTAGTGTCAAGCAGTTTGTACTGCACTTTGAAAAATGTCCAAGTACTGCAGGTACTGCATTTCCTTTGTATACAATAGAACATATAAATCTTATCTGTGACTATAAAGTAAGCAAAAAGCTACCTCTTGAACAGCCTTTGAACACAATGCAGTCTAGGGAGGATTTTTCAGCTGTTATCATCATTCGGTTTACCCTCCCTCCAGTCTCGTTTTCTGAGGGGAGTATTATCAGTTGGCAGCAAAGTGTTCAGGGCAACAGGAAGGAAACCCCCAGGTTTCCTCCCAGGGGACAGTTTCAGGGTCAGACTGAACCATGCACCCTTCTCCTCCTGTTGCTTACTACTCCTTTAACTCTGCTCACAGCTCAGATACACCATTTCCTCACCATCAACACGCCTTTCCCATTCTGCCTGCGCTGCACAACCACACAGACGCAAAGCAAATCACAACATCAGTTAGCCAGTCAAAATAATCCCCCATACCATGTCAGCCTGCATTTTACAAGTACTCCCCCAACTGAAGCACTAGAGACATAATGAGTAAGCAGTACTATAAAGTTTAGTCATACATTTTTATTCGACTTTAAGCCTACTTAAAAGCTACAGAATTAAATATAATACCTTTGTTCTAAAGTTTTTAGAAGACTTAATGATAAAAATAACAAAAATATACATCAAACTGTCAAAATGTCTTCTGAACTTTGCTAACAATTAATTATCAATCAATCTAAGGTACCAATGCTTTAAATCTCTAGGAAAGCAACAGGCCACTGAACAAAATTACCTTTTAAAAAAAAAAAAAAAAAAAAAATTGAAATCCATCTTTTACTACATATTAGCATAACAGAATATTCCACTAATCTTATTAGAAATCACAGCAAGTATGGTTTCTAAAATAAGCAACTTAAATTCTGTATTTTTGTAAAAATTGTTAAATAAAGGTCACTTAAGACATCACTGTTATATTGTGTTGTAACACCAGCCACTGAATGAACACTTCAACCATGCAACAGACTGGCTCCTCACAAGCATCGTCTGACATGGGTATCCAGACACAGAAAAGCAGCTAAATCTGAATCCTAATACAGATTAAATAAAATCACAAGATTTGTTCTCCAGATCATACAAAGTTTGGGGATTTTCTGTTCAGCCTTGGATTACCACACCCCTTTTTCAGTTTGTGCACTGTAATGACAACATGCTAAGGATGCCAGTTTCAAAATCCACCTGTGTAGATGTTACTTTCAAATTTCCAGGGAATGGTGCCCCAGACAGCTATAATCAAATATGGCTATGGTTTCAAGATCACAGAAATAGTAAAATTACTGGTTCCTTAGTCAATGTGCGTCATCCTGGCTCAGAGTAAGTATTTGTTGTCAACTTTTATTTCCTTAGTTATTCAACTTGAAGTCAAAGGCAGTTGAACAGACCAACCCAGTCTGGAGCTGCAGTATACATACAAATCGGTGAACTGAAATCCCAGAACAAGTCAGTCAAACTGCTCGTCATAGAGTTGCTGTAAAAGGCACTATGGAAATGAATATTCTGCCTCTCATCTGTTATGAAGATACTGAAGTGCATTTAAGAACCAAAATTGCTTCAGCCTCAAAACTACTCAAACAGACAGAAGGATGAGGTTTCAGCAGCTGGAATTAAATTAGTTAAAAGCTGTTTGAGAGCCTAGATGCACTGCAGGGACCAGGAAAACTAGGCAATGTAATCTAATATTAGGACCAATTTTAGTAACATGTAAAGGCATTACTTTTTACTCTTTTCAAATGTAATGCAATTAACACTTTCTTTTACAATAAAAATGATCCCTGATCAGTACATGATAATGCAGATGACAAACAGGTCTGCTGTCTTATTACAGTGTAAGCCCAGTTTAAAACTAAACAAACCAACATTAAAATTATCTGATAAATCATATGAACAATTGCAAAACATGAGTAACCAGATTAACTGGCGATGTTGTAATGCTAGCACATACGTTACACTGTTAATGGATTATATTAGAATTTATGAAAGTATTGACTGGAGCTATGTTAATTACATAACTGTATATAGAAGTTTAAAATGTTTTTTACATTCTCAAATAGGAAATAAGTGAAATGGGGGAGGGGGGGCATTTTCCAGAAATTGTATTAGCCATTTCCCAGCATGAAAAATCAGGAGCCATATTTTTACTAGTTAGGTCTATACATTGCTTCCAATTTCTCTACACCTCAAAATTAATTTCACCAACACCACCATTTAGCATTGTTATTTACCTATGGAAATCCTAAGACTGCTTAACTACAAATTATATACATGTTAAATCCTTTTAAATTCACCATTCCATCCGGTGAAACACACATACACATATGCATACACATATATTAACCACTAAAACATACACTGACTAATACCGATTTGTAATCAAGGTTCAAAATCACATTCCCCAAGCTGACCCTCCCTGTTTAAAATCATATCAACATGGTTTAACTCACTGTAAATCATTCATATTATTTAATTTACTCTGCAGTCTTTTGATCAGGAAAGGATGGGACTGTACAATTAACTGTGATTGTCAACATTTATCCCTTTGATCCATGAAGCCATCAGCTTCTGAAGGGCAATGGCACCATGATTTTGTATGCTACAAGTGTTTTAATTCACACAATTTACAGAATAATTCAACACAGTTACATTGCACTTCTCGAAGTGAAACGAACAATAAAAACTTTTTGAAGAGCTTAATAAAAAGGAGTGGAAATGCCCGTGTAACATGATAAACAAGCCTGGGGAGCAGAAGATATTCTAATCTGCTGCAGTCTGACATGGCAGTACATGCTGACAGTTGGGGAGTCTAGTCTGCAGCTTTACTCACAGCTGCTCTATTAGACCACTCCTCCCAACAGGTGCCCCTGCACCCCCTGCCTAGTACCATGTGCTTTAATAGCACAGTCTCCAGGTCTGATGTTGCCGATGTGTGCTAGAAGCAGACTGTCCCTACCAGTTATCAAACAGCAGACACAACAAGGGGCGTGCCTCAAAGACCACAGCAAAGTCAGTCAAACATATTGGTTTAATTAAAATAATTAATTCAGAGATTAAGTTAAAACAGATCAAAACTGGCAAACTGATTTTATTTGATACTGATCTCGACAGAAATTGTCATGAGATTGGGAAGTAAACCAGAGGAAAACAGATTACCTCCTCTGTAATCTCAACACAGGAGGGCAAGCACAAACAAACATCCCTTCTTGAACATATGTTTACTAAAGCTCAGTGATCCCTAGTCCACTTGTAAGACTTTCAAATGAATCAAATTGGTTCCTGACCCGATTCCTCCGCTTACAACAGAGATCACAACATTTGTGGCCCGCATTCACATCTCTACTGTAATTCCCTACTGCTTAAATGCTGCAATTTAAAACAGTTGCACTGAATCTATGTGCATCTACTTTAAATAAATACACAAAATATCTAAAATATACATTACAAAGATTGCTTAAAATTATGGCCTTCAAATATACATAACCTTCCAGGTCTGTAACAAGTGTATCTCAATTGCAGTGTGCTGTACACCTTATGCATATTACACATTAAACTAGCAGCAAGTAGGCTACATCACAAATAATCTAGAGCATAATGTAGAGAAGGTTCAGAGGAAAAGCAAATTATAGTTCACAAAATGACTCTTCAAAGAAAACGCATGCAGAACCTAATCACATGGAACAACTTATGGTATCTTCTCCAAGATCTAGGGATTCAGATCTTAAACTGCAAAAAATGCATCTTTCCAAACACAGACAACTAAGACTGACAAGAGGGAAAATACATTTAACACAAAGAAAAAAAAAAACAGTTCAGAACTTGCTCTTTGCAGTCACAATGAAAACACTAGAACAATGCTAAACAACCATCCATACCTGAAGAGGAATAAATGATGGGAAAAACATCAGAACTTAAGCATTAGGCAGAAGATCTGTTCAGAAGATATGTTCTGCACCTTCATGCACACAACCCCCATCTCAGTGTTCAGTGTTGCCCAAAACAAATTGACTATTCAGACAGTGTGTTCTGGGAGGGGTAAAGAACAACTACCTGAAATGACTGGTAATTAAGCAGCTGTTCTTCAATAAATTCAAAGTGGGAAGAAATTAAGGAAAATAATCCACCTAGAAAGATAAACCCTAACATCATGAGGTGAAGACGACCTCTCCTCTCACCAGGTGAATTGGGACCGATTAAATCAATTCAATTTCTGCCATCTTTTCCTCAATTAAAAGTGTCAATCACCACAATCAGTGTCATTCTTTAGGGACAGCCCTTGTCAGTGCAAGTCTTACTGTTGGCTACAATCTCCCTGTAATGAGGATTACAACACCACTGCAGCAGAAATCATTTATTTTAAACAGAATTTGTGTACCAACAAATTGTGTGTGACTTAAGAAACTAGAAGCACAATATTACAGAATGGATATGCAGTCTAAATACATGCTGGCAGGCTGGTACTTCTGTTCACATTTTTATGCAAGGTAAGCGAATTTCAATTACAAGATTTTGTAAATTTAGTAAGACTCTGTAAGTTAAGTCTGCTAGTCAAAATCAATGAAAACATCTGTTAGTGGGGCTGTAAAGGTGCACAAAATTGACATTTTGTATAACAAGAAATCACTACTCCATCTAAATACCCTAGTGTGTGGGTTGAGAGCATTTCCTTCTTGATTCCCCAGAAGATAAGACGTTATAAATTTTGTATTAAAAAAAAAAAAAAGACTCCAGTCCATTCAGTACAAACAGATCTAACTGACAGACTCTTACTGTCAAATATCAGTCTTTTGCCAGAATACTGCTTATTAAGAAATAAGTACAGCTTAGTAGAGTCTAGTGCTAAGAGATGCAAAGGGGAAAGGTGCTAAGGCGGGATTGAGCAGGGAGTTGGTCCAACGAGTCTGGATCTCCCAGCTCCTGTGATTCAGCTTTTCAAGATCAAAAATAAAACATCTGGTCAGGGATATCCCAACTTTAGCAGGCCTCAAAATTCACAAAAGCCCTGGTTATTGGAATAGCGATGCAGGCTCTTTTGTACTTATTGCCAGGGAGGAATGTGTACTTAGTGTTATACAGGGGTAACTTGTAACAATACCATCTGACTGTCAAAATTAGTGTTTCTGCCAAGACTAAATTTGTCATACCAACTGTACTTCAAATATGTACTTCAAATGTAAATAAGTTGCACTGCACAATGTCTTAAATGCCCAGTTGTGTACTTTGCACTGAAACCTGTGTAACACCGATAATTAAATCAGTCCATTTCCTTATTTTCAGCCAAGAGGTGGTGGTTGTGTCACAATATTAACTGAATACTTCGAACAAGCATGAACAATAGTCTAAGCAGAAAAAACTAAACAGTCTCACACACACAAGATCTGAAACACGCAAACCATATACAAAACTGTAAAAACAAATTCGTATTATTCTCCTTTGAAAAGCAACTAAATTGAAGTGAAACCAGGTCAGTATGATATGGCAAATCCCACCCTTGACAGCCAAGTGGCAGATCCTTTGGGATATCCAAAGAAAAGAAAACACACATCATGCTAAAGTGTGAATGGATTTCAAAATATGTCAGTCTCTAAATATTGAAGTACTCTTGAGCTTCCAATTATACCTGGTTACTTTGCAGAGGACAAACATCAGCCCTCAAGGTTGTTTTAGAACCACATATCTGGTGGTCGCTTTGTTTAGGAGCCCACCTGGTGTCTAAGCCTATCAAACAGTCAAATCCATTTTGCCACCGTATCACTGTTACAGCCGCTCTTTAACTGAATGTAACAACACTAATCACAATCTCAAAGTGAGCAAACTATCAGATATGGTTGGATCAAAAACATTTCCATTTCATAAATTAAATCAGATCAAAACTTCTAATTAAATGAACACACATTAGTTCTAGCATAAAAACACTTGATTCTGTTAATACAAATCCCTTTCACAGTGACCTCTAACCACCAACATCTTCATTTGTTAGAGGGAGGGAGGGGTAAAGGATACTCATGCACAGCAGTCTTACCAGATCTATGAGAAGTAGTTTGGGCATGCAGTAAATGGTTAACCGCCTCAGAAAGGCCAAGCAAAACCGGAACATCTTTCCCTCCAATGTTGCTTGGCTCTTTTCCAGTACTAGCAGGTATTCAGTATCCATTTTTGCAGGGCTTCATCTTCAGCACTCTGTCTGATCACAGCCTTACAGAGCAGCGGGAGTTTGATTTCTCCTACAGCTGACACCTCATTTAAATAAACCTCCTTGATGCTCTTGTAAAAGGAAGGACTACCATGAATGTGTCAAAGCCTCAGTTTGCACTATGCACCAAGGTCTCGCCAAAGTTTTTATTAAATTATGGGTTTGACCCAACTCTAACTAGTTTAGACTAGTGATTGAACTACTGAAAAATAAGTCTAAGGGGTTAAAATAAATACACCGTGGAATACATCAAATCCACAATCTCGACTCTGTACTGTAAACTATAGAACAGGCCTGTTTATGTATAGTCAGTAGGAGTGGCAAAGCAGACAGAAGACTACTTTCAAATTATAAGAAATAAATGTTTCACTCTGTAATATTCAAAATTTCATGTTTACAGCCATGTGTCAAGAGTTCAACACAGTTAGAGGGGGATTACTGTAATTCTTTATCTGGTATGCTAAGAACCTCCATTAAAAGGCCAGACTGCTGTCCACAGAGTAGAGGTCTTAAAGGCAAACCAGTAAAGCTGAACCAGCACAGGACACTTGATAAGGGTTTAAACAATGTCTTCAGACACTATACAGGGCAGACAGACAACTCTAGTGACTACAGGAAAATTTAGAGATTTGCTGAAAGGGTTTAATAGTTATTCATGCATTTACAATATACTTCTCAAATGCATATAAAAGGAAAATATGTGCTGTATTACTCTGTGCCTTTTTGAAGTTAAGCTCTTGAAGAAAATTACAGGAACATCAGTCTAGAGCTGGGGTCTAAAAATCTGTTGCTTAAATTCATTCCTACCAAAGTACTAAGCTGAACCAATTATTAAATTGATTAGGTAAGATTAATTTGATCTGGAGTCTTCTGCTGAGGACAAAAGGGGTTGTGGCTTTTGGGTTATTTTTGTAATGCCATATATATATATATTAGAACATTTGTAAAACTATGTACTAGAAAATAAAAATGACATTTAAAAATTCCACAGAAAAAAAAACACCTATACCGTCTGCAAGATTCATGGAAGCAGCAATGACCCGTCATAAATTAAGATGTGAAATTCACACTATTAAGTGGGACAATTGCTGTCCTCATTACTGCCTACATGGACCAACCCCCACCATCTGTTGCTGCATGTCTGGTTCTGCTGCTGCAGGACCATTTGTCTGCAAAGCCACAAGTGCAAACAAACGTTGCTCCATAGGGCTGTCAGCTTGCAAGCAGGAACACGTCCGTGAGCACAGCAATATCTGTGTGCCTTGGATTCTTCACCTTTTCGAATGAGAGAGAAATGCAGGCAACCTTCAAACACTGACACCACAAGATAATCCAAGGAACCCAGACCTCCATTCCTTGGAGAACATCTTAAAGCCCTGCAAAACCTGGTGGATGAGGGTACGCTGCAAGCTGTGCATGGCACACAGAGTAGTTTTTAAAAAACAGGTTATTTTTAACATGATTATTAAATTTTATTTTTGTATCTGTCCCCAGTCATTCAGAAAATAACCTAATGCCTTGTTTCCATTGCTGTATATTGAAAAAATGGTTTCCTTTCAGTGAGCTTCTAAAGGAAAGAGTGTGTTTTTATTTACTTATCATGATAAGAAATCAGAAGACAGGAATCTCTTTCGAGGGAGGGGTATATGCATACAAATAAATCTAAGTCCCAATAGAACACCCTAAGTAACAACAGCCACATGTTAAACCAAATATTCTGAGAATTCAGGGTGCTCCCTCAGTGCAAAACGACAGTTGTCTACCACTACTGCGGCCACACCTTTGACTTGTGGTTCGAGTTGAAACACACACTGCCTATGACACACTAGCAGTAATCGGTCAGAGCTACAAAACTTAAAGAAACAAATACAGTATCATTTTTAATGATGGTAGCACAGATTATAAAAAATAGGATTTTTTACCATATTTCCCAGGTAAAAACTAAAAACAATTCCATCACCCTGACACAATACTGTTACTACTAAAAACAAAGCTGAAATAAGATGTATGCTAAATGTAGTTACTCATTCAAATGATCGGTGAATGTAGTTTACTCCACTGAGTTCAATTTCAGTCTAGCAAAGGACACGCCTTCAAGTCTTGCACAGTCTAATGTTTTTCTAAACATTTTTTACATTCCATACAACGCAATACCTGGGCTGTGTCAAGTGACTATACACATCTATAGCATTGAACATTCAAGTAATTACTTTAACCTGCAACCGTAAAGGCTACTCGAGTCTTTACAAAGTTTACAAAGCTAACGTTACACTATTCCACTATACTGGATTTATTAAAATTGTATTCATTTAAATTAGATAGACTATCAGATAAAAACTTAGTCAGGATTTTGCTTAAGACAGTTTACAGTAAAAGACAACCTAAGGGACTATGCAAAAAACTTGTTTCATACTCAAACAAATTATAAATTAGAGTACATACAGGTCTAATATACATTTCAGTCACTGATACATGTTTAGGCTCACTTTCATCAGCCAAAGCAGAATACACTTTTTTTCTGGACAGCATGTACACAAGAACTGTACAGTACAGGTAATACTAAAATGTGATTAGTTTGGAAGCACATATCATACAGCTTCATCCTTTCCATTTTAATATTTGGCAGTTAAATTGCATTAGTTGTATAACTGGTAAACATAAAATAAACCTTAAACTGTTTGCATTCTTTCAAAGGAGGGAAAACATGGTCAGCAATGCTGTACGCTTAAAAATGTCATTATTTTGAATGTGGAGGCGAACTACAAAGCATGGTTAATGAAAGATGGCTTAGAGGCAGTGTGGATTAAACAATGCTTTGCAATGACCACAAATCTAAAAGAATGTGAAGGGAAACTTCATGAAAATGTTAATCCAAGGATATTTTCAGGTACTTCTACTGATGATAGTAAACACTTTTGCCAATGAAAATTAATGATCCCAAAAGTTAACCATTATGTTATACCATTACATGACTGCAATTACAGAATGGACAAAAAAGTAGATAAATAATTGATTAATGAATCACTGATAGCTGTGTGTGTGTCTGTCATCTTGAACAGCAACATTCAACACACAGTACTGATACAATGTAGCGAGCAAGGAAGTGTCTTTCACACGATTGGGCAAGAGCAGTAGGGTAAGTTAATACATAAAATTAAGATCATATGATCAATTTTCCCTGAAGCTACAACATTAATCACATAAGACTGTAGGATGAACTGCTGTATACAGCTCCGTTTAGTAAACAAACATACTGAACAGTGTACCGTTAATGGATAACTAAGAATATGGATATCAACAATGGATAATAAATATAGATATATATATATATATATATATATATACTGCAATCAAATACATACGGAGTTCCAATAAATACATAATACCAACTAAATAAATACTGACATCACATCGTCCCCGGAGTCGTAAAACCGGATCAAATAAAGTTCTTAAAAATAATATGCATTTTTGTCCATATTAATTACCGACATTTCGTGTGATTAAAGCGATGCACTAATTGCCGGACTTTAGGCAGAATCTGCAGTCGCATTGTGAGAAGACTTGACAATAATACAAGACACACCCTCTGGATACACGAACTAAACGGATCATGAAGGATTGCAATGAATGGGAACAACACATCTCGCGTTTAATGTTTTATTACATTTCAAAAGACAATAGAAATAGATTAAAACGCAGATTTAGCAACGACACGTAAAACCACGCGGTGTTTCTCGGCTCATTTGTACATGTTTAATGTCTATCCCTTTGAGTTTCCTCATTGCTGCAACACTCCACATTTCCTGTCTCCGGTTTCCCACACTTCCACGGGGGGGGAAATACCGTGGAATAAGCGTTGTATTTCAGGATTTAATCGGTTTTTCTTTCTTACCTGAACATAATTGCTTTCACAGTAGTCTGCTACCCGGGTAAGGTTCTGGTAGCTTTCGACCAAGGCTCTTTTGCCGGCTGGAATTTCTTCCTCTAACAACATTTGCAGCTCTGCCATCTTACATCTCTCTGCATTTCTTCTTCTCCTTCCCTTTGATGAAAACCACAAGCTCTGCCCCGAAGAGGAGCTCCTTCGCCGGGTATTGTGGGATTCCTGGCCTCGCTTTCACCACCGCGACCTTTCACCTGACAGACAAAAAAAGAGAAAGAAAGAACAGAAGAAAAATACTGTAACCTGGAAAAGTGCATGCTGGGATACGTAGTTTTATTTGCTTAATGCAGCGAGAGAAACTCAAGACATGTTTACAATTAACATGAAACAGCCACGCTTGAATTTATACATATTTAACGTATTTACTCTACATATGCGTGTGTGTGTAAATGCATCATACATATATATGCAATACACACTTCCGCTTTTGGATTAGAATAGGTGTATGTAAAATTATAACATTATTTGTATTCCACTTCAGCAATTTCGATAACTACTTACTATACTAATTCAGTACCTTGAAATCGACCCTATTAGATAAATGATACACGACTAGTAAATACATACATCATAAAACAGTATCCTTTTAAGTACTACAACTCCCAACAAACGACTACATTTCCCAATGCATCATGGTCGTTGTCGTCATTTTGCCGACTCTGGTTTTTGACGCACTTGGCAAGTTGGTCTTTGCGGAACTACAACTACCTGCATGCACTGCAAGGGCAGGCTCGTATGCTTCCTGTTTATGGACGTATTAGAGAGGTCGCCGTATTTGCACCGCAGCAGGTAGATTATATTTGTGACATTGTAAGAACTGTATACTTGCAGAATCTGGATTCTTTGTGTGATTTTATGACAGCCCTTATCTACGTATATATATATATATATATATATATATATATATATATATATATATATATATTAAACCCACAATGTGTCATCCCTGGGAAGAATGTGTGCTAAGTAATACTAGTGGAGGAATGACCTGTTTGGAGACCGTACTGTTTACATTTGTGAGACGATTGTTAATATTTAATTAAACCGTTTAAAAGCTTCGTGGAAGTTAACTTATTCTGTGATCTTTTGTGGCGATAATTGTATACTATATTAGACAATAATTAAAGACCTTTGAACTGCGATATATGACGCCAACACTGTCGGCACTGTCGGTTTATTTTTTAATGCAGACAGCTACCCACAGATATTTATAATCCCCAGGTTTAAAGGTTTGCTGCTGACACTTTCCATTTTGTGTCACAATGGCGGATGAAAGACCGATCCACGAACAAAGGTTTGACGCTGCAGTGAAAGTAATTCAGAGTTTACCACAAAATGGTAAGGGCTGCATTTTCTCTCCTCTAAACTGATGTGTTAGTTGACTGAAAGCACCCATGAAGTGAATTAATCTGATTGGTTTCGTTGATGTCTTTTGCCATCTATCTTCAGATCAACTCTTTAAGTGTAATTGACACTTTTTTTTAAATGCATTTTTATTTAGTTTAAACATAACGTGCATACATTGAAACTACCACTTTAAACAAAGATATCAAATCTATTTTGATGCATCGACTGAAATCTAACTAGAAGGGGAAAACATAAATAATATGCTAATGCAACATATAAATATACATTTGAAAACAAAATATGCATTATTTGTACTGGTATTTTATCCCAGTTACTGTTGTAAAACTATTATTCCCATATTGCATTGTGCATTTGCCTCTTAGTCAGAATGCTGAAGATACATTTTAAAACTAATGCAGATAAGAGGGACATTTGGAAATCTGGGACTTACAGGGAGCTTAAAAGTATGGTGTATGTGCAAGCAGTATATACAGTACAGCTAATTTAAGTTACATTTGTAAAATAACAATCTTGTTTCATTCTTCATTTTTTCAACATGCTCAAGAAAGGAACTTTTTCTTTATGTGTTGTGTTGTTTTCCAATATGACGCATATCTTACCCAAATTAATGCATTGTGAAATATGCTGGTCCTGCCAATCCTCCGACATGAACTTAGCTGAACTGTTATTGGATGAGCTCACTGTGAGAGAAAAAGAGTGCAATCAGCATAAAAATAACAAATAAGCCCCTGCAAGGTGCTTCAGACTAAAACATAAAACATTGCTTAAACGGGTTGACAGAATGCATACAGTTTTTTAGCCCCTGATTGTTAACAAGATGTGAGGTTTAATGGCAAGCCAAGTTATCATTTAGAGGTTTCAATTGCATTTCAAAATATCTTTAAATATTTAAAGATATCTTTACATCATACAGATATCTCTAAATTAATTTGAGATCTTATTTGACTCAATGTACTGATATCTGAAAATAATTTAAAGATATCTTGAATACATGTAAATATACCTTTAATTCATTTCAAGATATTTGAAATTCATTTGGAGATATCTATAAATAACTTCCTATTTTGAGATCTCTACCAATCATTTTCTGATATCTAAAAATGACTTCCTGACCTGTACCTTGTTAAAACACTTTGAAGATATAGTCTATGTAAATTAATTGCAGATTTCATATTTAAAGTGTATTTGAAGATGCCTTCAAAACATTTAAAGATATCTGAAATTAATTTAAAAGTATCTCTAAATATTTACAGATATCTTAAATACATTTACATATATCTGTAAATGTATTTAAGATATATCTTGAAATGCAATTGAAGATGTCTCTAAATGATAACTTGGCTTGCCATAAGGTTTTCATGGGGAAACTTTGCAGATATATCCCAACAGAGTGTAATATGTAAGCATTGTGTTTTAATATACTTTTGTATAACATCAAGACCCAATTATTAAATGTAACCACTCTTGTAAACAGCTGATTCGAGTAAAGCTGAGTCATTTTGCACATTGTTGCATCAGTGATTATTACACTACCAATCCACTTCTTCACACAATCCCCTGTATTTAGATTTTTGTGAGGTTGACCTAAGTTGGCTACAAAACTGGATTCATTCCAAATGCCGTTTTAAAATTAGTTGGAATAACCTTTGAAGTGTACCCATCATTTTAGTGAAATATCAGGATAAATATTATTGGCTGGGGGAGTATTATGTTGGGCAGCCTGTAATAGCTCTTCTATTAAATTACCAGCATTCATCTCATCTTCTCCCTGAAATCTGAATAATTGGTTAATGGAGTTTTATGCTTTCCTATTGCTCTAGTTTTTAGCAGCACTAATGAAAAAAAAAAAAAAAATGGGAAGAATTTGCAACTATGGCTAAAGGAGATAAAGGTCATCTTGCTCTTTTTACAGACTGTGTTCATTGTGGACTTCACAATCGAATTGTTTATTTAACTTGCATGATTTTTTTTAGGGTCTACGAATCTGCTAGTTATTAAGATACATTTGAAGCCTTCGGGAAAGATAAACATTTTTTTTTGAATCACTATGCAATGCTTGCAAGTTCTGAGATCTCTTGAATAGATCCCTTCATTCATTGCTTTTACACATAGAAACAAATGCACACAGACAACGAGTCTCTGGTCTCAGCGTACAGAGTCAATTATCTACTTGATAGTCGGCAGAGAATTTCAGCAACACATGTTTGGAGCTCTCCGTATATATAGTACAATTACTGTTAGAAAACCCATATTTTATATATTTTCCCTTTGCAATCTAAGCACCTTATCTTTAGTTTTCCATCAGTCATCACTAACTTATCCTTATCTGTGAAGCTGTTTAGTGTTTTCTCTCTTTGGGCATTTTTACAAACTTTACTCTTGTCATTCATTCATTCATTCATCTATTACAGTTTAAATACCTCACCCAACGTCTTTGCTCTAGATCTTTTACTCACAGAGCAAAGATACATTTTTCACAAACTATTTGAAAATCAAAATACATGTTATATTTAATTGTGGATTTTCCTTACAACTTAATTTACAGTAGGAGCTAGTGTTGCTTACCACTGCTGTAATAGTCTCTAGCAAGATCACTTTTAAAGCATTTCACGTACAAAGAGAAGTAGGCCCTAGCTGATTGTATCCAGTGTACCTTGATAGAGTCTCTTAGAATGCTTAGCCTACTAAATCAATTACTAATTTAATTTAACAGCCATAATCCCAATTGCCATTATTCAACTATCCAGAGAAATCTAATTTTAAATAACGAAATATTAAATTTATGTTGTGCATGAAAACCACAGATTTTTTTTGGTGGTGGTTGTTGTTGTTGTTGTTGTTGTTGTTGTTGTTGTTTACATGAATCTTGCCCACAAAATTCAAAGTATTTCTGGTTGATACTAGGCCTAACACCTATGTTAATGAGGACATTTTTAAGTTGTGGTGAAAGTAGTATACTGCTCCCAAAAAATGACTATTGTATTTTTTATTGTTGTTTAAACTGGGGCAGAGTGACAGATCAAAACTGCCATTTTTTCAGGAAAATGGTAATCATCTTTCCTATGAGAACTAAATCTGGGATCCAGCCTTGCATATCTTAGCAGAAAATGTGAATTGAGAATTCAATCAGCTCACTGATCTTACAACTCTGTGTTCTTGTGTCACCATCCTTTTTCTTCTTTTCTTTCTTAAAACAGGTTCATTTCAACCGTCCAATGAAATGATGCTAAAGTTTTATAGTTATTATAAGCAAGCTACACAAGGACCCTGCAACATTCCCAGACCTGGCTTCTGGGATCCCATTGGTAAATACAAATGGTAAAGTGTTTTTTCATATTGAGATTCTTATTTTCTTGCATCTCTGAGGAGACATTTAATGACTGTCCAGTTCTGAGATGGTGTTATTCTCTTGTAACCAAACAAACAAAAAGATGTGCTGAAATAAATAAGCTGTGACTGCCCTTCATTTTGTTCTTCAAGATGCCAGTGGAACAGAAGCCTTGAAGTAGCAGGCATATCCAATCTTGTGATCAGTATTGCCAGGAATCCTCACTGTCCCTTTCCGAAACTCAGCATGATGGAGCTCTCTGCTCTGCAGTTCCTTGACAGGCTTGATTTGAAATTATGTAATACAAATTAAATGGTGTTGTATGAAAATAGCTGGCAGCATGTTTTTGACCCACTGGAACTCTGAAGTATTGTAAAGAAGTTAAATATGAATAGAAGCATCTGTTGACACACTTGTAGGAAGGATGTGGCAGAGTGCCCAGATCATTAGTATGGTGCTTTAGTATAGTATGTTATATTAAGTAAATTCCACTTCACACAGGGAGTTACCAAATTACTCAATTGTTTTTATTCCAAGGGGGGCAGCCATGTCTCAGAGCTCTCAAAGCAATGCAGGGTGATGAAAATTTAATTTAGATTTGTAGGTTACTGTTATTTTATCTTTTATGAGCTGTTGCTGTTTTCTGTATTATCTTATTATCTTTTCTTATTTTGCTTTCCTTGTTTTGTAGCAATATCTTATTAATGTTGTTCTTCAGATCAGGACATTCCAGTCCTCAGGGGCTGCATGGGTGACTGGTTTCAGTCGACAGATACGTTAAAATTGGCCGATTGTAAACCGACCCAGGAGAGCCAATTTCAGCTAACGTTTTCAAAGACGCAATTATAATATTTCTTTTTATCTAAAAAAGAATAGATCGTTACTTCATGCTTGAAATTGCAAGCCTGTGAACCCACCACATTAAACAAGGATTCATGAGATCTTACAAGAAACCTGACTTGTGTTATATTTTGCTGTAGGGATGCATGGAATTCTTTAGGAGATATGTCAAAGGATGAAGCAATGATCGCATATGTTGAAGAAATGAAGAAGGTACACAATGTTGATTTTTCCTCTTCTATTTTTCTTTTAAACCGGAAAGAAGAAAACATATATACACACGTTTCTTTTGATTAACATTCGTTTTCCCAACCTTTAGATTCTGGAGACGATGCCGATGACAGAGAAAGTGGAAGAGCTGCTTCATGTTCTGGGACCCTTCTATGAAATTGTGGAAGACAAAAAGAAGATATCCAACGTATCTGACCTAACCACAGGTGACTGATTAAAATTACAGATTTACTGATCAAGATCAAGCTGAGAGATCTCACACAGCTGTTTGAACAGATCATCATAATAGATAAAAAACTAAAAAAACTCAGGCAAAGCCATTTTAATTGTCTTGCAGTTTGTAAGCCATTGCATCATTAATAGCATAATAGTTCATTGATATGGCAGCATACATGATGAAGTTTCTCCTGAGAGCATTAGGCATATTGGGATGCATAATAAAAATGCAACAACATCACAAACACCTTGTGAAGAACTACAATTGCAATTCTAAAATCTAGATACTAAAACTAGTCACTAATATGTGGTTAATGAAGCATAACATGTTTTGGAGATGTGTATAAGCTATAGTGTTTCTCATAGCTGCTACATTGCAGTAATATGCTCTTCCATCACATCTCTACCTGACAGTTATACTAAATCTTTGCTCTTCAGTCGCTGTGGGCATATTTGCAGATTTGTTATATTCATGACACTTTGTCTGCTGTTGTCAGCAAAAACTGCTGCTGCTGCGCTGGATTTAAAAAAGTTATAGCTGAATAACACAACTACTGAAGTGACAGGACATTCAGCCAATTCAATAAGCTCATTACACCAAAATATTTATGTATGTTATACTGGGGACCTGGAAGAAGTTCTAGGAGGACATCAAATCTGCAGTAGCATCCACACGTTGGATCACTTTTCTTGACATTTCTTAGGTGTTTTTTGTTTGTTTTGTTTTTTTAATCGTAAACGTACTATTTTAGTTCAAAGTTTTTTCCTCCAGAGACACATTTATCCTCCTTTTTGTTTTTAAATCATCATACAAATATAGCAAGACACAAAGCAGGAATGGACAAGATATATACATAAATATAATTGTAATATTTTGGGGAGACATTAGCAGTAGCCTGTTCGTACATAGAAAAAGTGAACACATTGTCCACTGGAGGAAAGAGCTTTGATAGCTGTTCCACTAATGCATCCCGAAGCATTAATACAAATGTTTTGCTTCTATTTCTTGCTCAGCCCGATTGGAAAAATTTGCTAGGTCACTGGAAGGCAAGTGTCAATGTGCAGTCTGTGTGATCTTTAGTGTCCCACTCCTATTTTGTTGACAGCGTAGTTAACTCACTTTTGAGCATTTGCTTTGTAGTGCGGTTTTGTATATTTGTTTTGTGTATTGCTTGAGACAGGAGATATAACCAGAACCTCTGGGCATTTAATCCGAATTCCAGATTAACATGTTATACATAGATTTCCTTTTTAAAACCCAGAAAAGTCTGCAGGAAATGTGTTTTGTGTGTGTTTTTGTGTGAACGGGTCCTGGTTGTCTTACACCAAGGGATTAAAAAATGAAGGAATTATTGATGATTATAAAAGTGGTTATAGGTACAGTTTTTATTGCATACCTGGAGAAGTTGTCACATGTAGTGTGGCTGAAACTTGACATTGATCTAACTGTAAAGACTGTCTTTAGGTGAACATGTTAAATGTGCTTCTGGGATGATGTTTTGCCCTAGATTTCAGCTCTTTTCTCATCCTTGTTTCTCAGTGTTTTATAGTAAAGCACAAAAATTCTCACATTAAACAGACTCTTTTTTAAACTCATTTAATATTAGAAATTGAACTAGTCTTTGTCTTAGTCTTTTACCAGAAATAGAGTGTGTTGGTTAGACCCATTAGTTAAACCTCTAGATATAGATGCTTTTTAGATCCATTATGTATAGCTTTTAAACATACCTTGCTATTGTTTTTGATGTTCTATAGATTTTTAATGTTTTTTTAAAGGGGTGGCAAATGTAAATGTTGTGGGGTTTTACATCACCGACTCACTGCTGAACACATCCGTAGAAGACTAATTAAGATTTAGTCTTAAAGATCGGGGAAAGGTGAAGGTTTTTGTGGTTAATACACCTTTGATCTATGGAAATAGCACAGACCTCCAAGTAGCTAATTGCCAGCCATGTTGCCTATTTGCATTGACCGCTTCTGTGCAGTCGTGTTCATTGGTGATAAGTCATTATTCTCTTGGCAGATGAAACTGACTAATGTACTTAGAGTTAAAAGAATGTAAAATTAGTGTCTTATACCGTGGCTGTCCTCAGGGTTTGGAAGCATGTTGACGTCGACCCCGAAGTGCATCACAATGAACGGCAAATTGGAGAGCAGCGACAGTGGAGCCGAGTCGGAAAAGATTGAGGATGAGGAGGAGGAGGAGGAGGAAGAAGAAGAAGAGGAGGAGGAGGAGAAGGAGGAGAAGGAGGAGACTGAGAAAGGTAAATAGAGCTTGGGGAGCCAAACACGACAATGTGACATTTCAGAAAACTGCATAGAATAGGGAGAGAGAACATAGATTGATTGATTTTTGCAGTTCATGGGGTACAGATTTAAAAGTTCAAAACTAAATTCCTGAGTGTCAACAGTGCCCAACAGTTTTGTCAGATCTTCCTTTCAATGTGTCTCTGTTGCAGAAGAAGATGTTTCAGACCTGACAACAGAGATCAAGGACTCGTCAGGAAGAGAGACGATGCCCTTTGCCAATGGCAGTGTAGAGTACAGCGTTCCCTCTGTAGTTACCAAGACGGACAGCAGGGCTTTGCTTAACAGTGAGGACTGTGAGGAGAAATCGAGCCACAGCGACCAGCCTCCCGAGCCCCCTGTGCTGTGCGAGATCAATGGCCATCTCAGTGGTAAAGTACTAACCGTTCTCCTAGCCACACCAGTCTGGTACACATGCTGTACATATTTCAGTATGTGGATAGATAAAATCATGCTTTTGTGAAATATCCCTAAAATGTTTTCATGATGTGATTAATGACAAAGAATAATTTACAGTTTCATTGTTTTATATCTCCTATAAACTGGTTCTATGTTTTTGCATGTCTTACATTGTTCTCTTTTACGTGTCTTAGTTATATTAATGGTTGTTCTTTAGTCCTGTACTTTCTTGCTGTGGCATGTATACGCATAACAGGGAGGTTTAAAAGCCTGTATAATATTCCTCAGATCTCAATGAGGATGTCTCCAGCCTGCATCACTTAACAAGCGACTCGGACAGTGAGGTGTACTGTGATTCTATGGAGCAGTTTGGTCAGGAGGAGGTAAGTGACAATTATAATAATAATGAGAACCAGTTGAGCCATGTGTCCAGTGCGGACCCAGTAATTTTTAGATATCAGCAAGTGGCCTATGAATAGAGATGCTGTGGTGTTGATTTGCCTCACTGTGGCCTTTTTAAGGTTTAAGAAAACCTTAAAAAAAAAAAAGGAAACTAACTCATGCCCCTTTATGTACTAATGATCGTAATTCTTATCATCCTCAACATTGTTGTCATTATGATTAGGATTATAATCTGATTACGTTTAGAGCTCCGAGATTCTCATCAGCCACTCTATGGAGACGGGTGAAGTGAGTCGCAGTGCCCTGTTGTTCAGGACAGAAGTGGTGCAGGCTGGAGAGCTGTCTGGAAGAGGGACTCTGCAGGCAGGACCTGAGGCCGTCAAACATGGAGGGGAAGACGGAGAAGCCGGCGGAAACCCCCCACAGAGAGAGAGTCTGAACACGGAGAGGTCTGACAGCGCGGGACCCAGGAGAGGCAGGGGTACTGTATTATATTTTATATTTGTGCTCGACTTTGTGTCTCTTACAAGGATATTTGTTTTTACACCTTTTATTTTATTTTGGGAGGGATGAGGTTAGCTTTTATCATATTTATGCTGAACCGTTAATGGGAAATCAATAATCAGTCATTAATAAATACTTTGAGTGACAGCTGAATCCGAAATCAAGATAGCTGTTTGATTTTACAAATCCAGATCTAATCTAGTTTATCCTTCATGATAATTTAGGTAAGACTCTCCTTTGGCATGAGTTAAATCAGTGAACCAGTGTAGCCAACATTGCATTGGTTTGGTCTGCCTCTGACTGCTGTGCTTCTGATGTGTGACCAGGTGTCAGGACACAGGGCGTGGGTGGAGGAGCGCAGGGGGGCCTGCTGGGCAGTGGGGGTGACGGAGAGCGCTGGGGCACAGAGAGCACATCCAGGGGAAACCTGAACGAGCAAATCGCTGTGGCCCTCACCAGGCTGCAGGAGGACATGCGTAGTGTGCTGCAGAGACTACACACTTTAGAGGCACTTACAGCATCTCAGGTAGGTGCTAGCAGAGGACTGGGGAGGGCCGAGTCATTAATTATCCAGCACCAGATCAGCCACACAGTAAAGAGTGGATTACAATTGACTTAGTCTGCATCCCAGTCAAACACATGATTTTCTCCCCTGCAATGGCTACATGTGGATCAAAACATGCAGTAGACAGAGTTAGAGGGTTGCCAGTCTGGCCTACTTTTTTAAGTTTAATACTTTAGCTGTTCTTTGGCTTTCTTTTCTGCAGTAACTCTTTAATTGTTTACTGTTTGTATCTGGCAGCAGCTTAAAGCAAACATTGTCTAAACATAATATAATGTTATTAGTCTTATTTATGATGTTTTATTTATTTATTTATTGTTTACTCTGTGTGTTTTCTGTGTTTGTTCTCAACAGGCTAGATCATTATCTTTACAAGAAAATTATCCTTCTCCTCCAGTAAAGAAGGTATGGTATCCATTGTGAACCATCAGATGAAATCTTTTGACTGCTCTCTGTTGCAGATTGATTTGTGAACTTTTGTTTTATTTGGATACAGCTTTGCATCAGACTGCCAGTGACCGCAGTGTTGGTAACCCTGAACTGTCTCGTGAACGGGGGGCCTGCACTTTGTCAGACATGTCACTTTAGCTTTCATCATACTGAGAAGAAATGTCTTATTTTGCCTGCTTGTATACTTGCAAATTAAAAATGGGTAAAATCCGAAGCAAAACTAGCGACATTAACCATGAGTTGCCAAGAAAACACTGGCTCATTAAGCCCGATTGAACTTTTTTGTGGGAGGTATTATCTCGATCACACGGTCTATCCAAGGACACGCTCCTGCTAGTATTTCAGTATGTGCTCAATGAGATTTTCTTCTTGCAGAAACCATCCTGGTGGCCTTTTGACATCTCCCCAGGCATGCTGGCCTTTGCTGTGGCATGGCCTTTCATTGTGCAATGGCTTGTGCGTGTCTATCTGCAACGAAGGAGAAGGTAATTACGGGACCTAAAGACCTAGCTTGCTTGAAGGAATTTGCATTGTAGAACTATGCAGGAATTCCCAACCACCAAACACTCTGGGTAGATTCCAGCTTTTCCTGACACCAGAATATGTTTCCTTATGTAGTCGATGTGGGTCGGAGCTCCCCGCCCGGGATTCGAACTGCACACCACCGGCGCCCCTCCGAGTGCTCCAGCGCAGTACAGTGTTAAGCCCTCTACGCTAAAAGGCCGGGCCTCCTACCACGGGAGGCTTAACACTGTACTACTTTTAACTGAGGGGTTACGTCACTTTGTAATGGGCTCATTATGCACGGATGAGCCCCGTTACACTTACCACATCTTAATTTTCTCTTGATATGAAGTGTGTGGCAGATAATCCTGTCAATTTACAGTACTGTAAATGAGGATCTTGCCACACATAGAGCTAGCACACGTTGAGCAAACTAGTTGCTGATCTCATGTTTTCTCTTTCTTACAGGAAAATGAACTGATAGATGGGATGTCCTGAGGGAAAGACGGCTCAGTGCATTGCAAGCTCTTGAGGTCCTGTTAGTTTAAAGGGACTGCGTCACCCTTGCCCTCTGTGTGTATAATTCCTGCTTTTGCACTACAATGATGGCACTATTAGAAACAAGTGGCAACCTTTACAGCATCTACTGATACAAGAAATGGATTTAGTCATTCAAGGAAAAAAAAAAAAGTGAATGTATGGTATTCCAACTTATAATCATGCAAGTTTTTAATACGACGACTGTGGTAGAAAGGACAGTCAAGATTCCTTTTCCGAATTACTGCATATAATGAATTTGAAGGAAAGACGTTGGCTATGTGTGGTTTAATAGTATGTTAATGGTTTGATTGTAGTAAAACAACTTTGGTTTTAACTTTTCTGTTTAAACCTAATCTCTTTGAAGCATGTAGACCAGCATATGTCTCAGTGTCAGGTGTAAAGGTCATTACGATTACATTATATTGTTCAAGGCTTTTTGTACCCTGAAATTTGTTTCCTGTAGCCTTCTACTATGTGGTTACATATTGTAAATTAAACCATTCACCATCTCCTAATGTCTGCCTGCCTGACGGTTAAAGTCTGCTAAAGAGTCTGGGCAGATCTGTGGTGAGACTCACTGAATGACGTGGTACTCTTAGTACATATATCATTTATTGTGCTGCATTACTAATACAGCCTAATGATTTAATCAAGATCTAATTAACCTTTGATATTTACAATACAATTAAAAGGCTAGAAATTTGGTGACAAAAAAAACTATGTAAACCATATCCAAAGAATGCAACAGGATACAGAAAATATTTCCAAAGACTTCCAAGGTACAGCATTGCGGGTTGGTGGCATCTTGGTGATTGAAAGGATACGTGTTGAGTGACAGCCCAGTGCAGAGCCTTGACTTCATCAGTGTATGGTTTCCTGCTGTGAGACACTTTGCTACATCCTCTGAGGCCCTGAAATCCATTTGGTTTAATTATGATTCTTTTTATTTGTGTTTTGTTTAGTTTTTTTTACATTTCATCTGTTAAATATATCTTCCTTCACCATGTTTTTTTTACTGTCATGAAGTTGAGCTAAAACGGTGTAAAGAAATCTTCAGTCCCTTTTATGCTTCTCATGAAGCCAAGAAAATATTTAAATGTACTGCACAGTAGTACTAGCAAGGATATTTTAATTCCAATATTTATGTTCTAATACTCTTTATTTCCCACTGAGCTGTTATCTTCAGCTACAGTATCCTTGTTTATTTTTCTTGTAGTGTAAATTGTCTAATACTGTTAATAATAGCTGTACAGATCAGATTGTAGAAACTATGAAGATAAAAATATGCAATATTTTAATTGCACTGTATTGATATGGCTAAGAGTATAGAAGTCTATATTCAGTTAATCTGTAATTGTAAAGTATGCATTGGCAACAGAACTAATTTTAGTTCTAGACCTGTTGTTTTGTTAAAGCATATACTGCACTATCTTTTTATGAAAATGAAACTAATATTGCTTTCACTTTTTTCTTTCACAAATGGGACAGCTAAAAGCATGATAAACTTAATATTGTCTGAAGCATGAATAAAGTTTTCATAATTTATTTGGTGTTTTTATAAATTTTTTCAAATGTGAGATCATTTCAAATTGGTGTCATGTATGAGTACAAATAGGTTATGACTTATGAAACCATTTTCACCAGAATTATTCTTGTAATACTGAAAATTGCATCTGGAGATTATAGATTTAGTTTTTTACTGCTTTATGAACTATAGCTGTTCTAATAGACAGACATATTTATACATATTTATCAATAAATTACTAAGTGTCCGTTTATGTGAAATGTAAGCTTTCATATCACCAACTACAATATACAGCTTTCTCTTTGGACATAAAATTTACAACTTAAAATAAAATAAGTAGGCTTTTTTGTTAAACGCTTTAATATATTTCTTTTTTTACTGGACATTGTAGATATTGTACAAAGATTGGATAAACAACTACAATGTAACATTAAAGGAAATATCACATCAATAAAATCAACCCAAACTTCTGTAGTGTGGAAACCAGGCCAAAAGCACATTTTACAACTTCTGATAAAAACATGTATTGAATTTTCAAAATACCTGTGTTAGCCAGTAAGTGGTGTACAAATTTAAAAAAATAACAGATGGATTGATAAACAGATAAATATAGATGCATTACAAAATGACCATACAGGGGGGGGAAGTCCAGTTAAATTGGACTTACTAGATATATGCAAAGCAGATGTACTTGTTACCATGTTGGTTTTGTAACTAGAAATATGGGCATGAAGTGTCAGTGTATGCATGTACATTTTTAACAGGGCACAAATGTAGTTCTTCCTTTTTGTAGTATGTTTACACGTGTGGAATGAATCCCTCCTACGTCTGGCAAACATTCTTCACATTGGGTGACCGAATGAGGGCCGTGTCCTTCGCGATTCAGCAAGTTTTTTTTTTTAATGGCAGGTGCTGGGAATGAGAAAACAGCAAAGGAGACCTGTAGCAAATCACAAAATGTGTTTTGGGACTGTTGTCGAGGCTATAACCACCACTTTATAAAATCACTACACAACAATGAACAATGGAGATCTGCAGCCGTCATTAATTTGTATTAATTGTATTAATTTCCCTAGATTCCTGGTTTCCACTAGTGCATCCCTGTGTGAAAAGAAAAGTCCTAATAGTGGCCTATGAAAGCTGTGGTTTCTAGACTGCTTTAGTTTAGTTTTCAAACTAAACAATTCCAATCAAAACATTAGTTGCCTATGATTACAGGACCAAAAAATAACCCAAACAATCCAGGTAAAGGATGTCATGTTACACTTGGGACGATTATTACATCCACAAACACCTGTGGGTTAGAAAGTACATTGTGATGAGAAAACAGGTTATATTGCATACACAAAGGGAAAATGACTTTGATCATTTACACAGTTCTAAATGCTATACACATAATCCTTTATTTGTAACACCACTAAAAATGCCAGGAATCGTTGCACTAACAAAAAGACTGAAAAGCTGAAAACTGCACGCTGCATATTGGGAGCTGCATAAATCCCCTTTATAAAGCATGTTATGCTTTGGCACAGTAGTTTATATTGGTTTTAGGTTTCAATCCATGATTAGTGTTGAGTTTTTATCATTTTGTTTTACAGTAAAAGTATGTTGCAACATAACTTAGCATTAGTTGCATTTAGTAATAAGGTTTAACAACAAGAACATACATTTGCAACTAAGAATGTGGAAAGATGGGCTGACAATTAAAATTACAAAAGCACTGTGACAAACAATACAAACAGTTACGGAAACATTGCACAATATTCCATATAACTTACATGATCAAAATAATGAAAATATAATCAAATATATATATATTAATATTCTCAAACAGCACGGTTAAAACTGTAGCGATATAGAATCTTCCATCATTACTAAAATTGTCCCTCGGTTGGAAAAACTTGGCCTACGTTCCAGTGTTTTCTCATGAAGACGGATGTCCTATTGGATGCAAGATAATTGCACTCTCCCATGTTAAACACTAACAGCATCATTTTCAAAAGGGTCAGTATAAGAAGCTGGTTACACAATAATTATTAAAGCCTGGTTTAAGTAACCAAATCAATACATTTGTATTTTAAAGGTGCAGAATGTGGATACATGATACATTCTACATGTACCATTTGAAATAAGTTTGGGTGTCCCAGATGAGGCTTTAGAAATTACTTTGCTGCCCACATCTTATTTTGCCTCTTTTGAAAATCACTGCACATTTGTCATCAGTAGACTTTTTTAGTTTTTATTTAATCTCACCTCTATGGTATAGTATGCGACCTATACATAAATTGGAAAGAAAACAAAATCTAACCACTATAAACTAAAGCCAGAAACAGTCAGGTGCTGGGCATTATTTCTAGCATCAAAATAGGTAGTATCCGTCTCATCGTCAGGTTGGGGAATGAAAGGCATGGGTTGATCCTGTAAGTTTTCCCAGTCCAAACCCTCAAATAGGGGATGCTGTTTGAGTTCTAGAAGACATATGAAGAATAAATAAACGTAAAGCACATTCAAACCACACAAAAGAAGCAGACATTCTGAATAATGCAATAAAAGTAATCTGAAATGTTTTCGAATGCCGTTGGAGTCTGGTTCTCACCTTTTAGTCCTGCTCTCTTGGTCATGTCCATGGTCAAAAGAATCTCGATGGCGTTCCTTGAATTGTGTGACAGCTCCTCTTCATCTTCTGGCCAAGGTATGTCTAAAATGGTGGAATTGTAAAAGTGTGAAACACATCAGCTGCATTCTTAACGGTTAATTTTATGATGCAATTGTGCATTTTGTAGTTCACACATTAGAGGACATGTGAGGGGGCCAGTTGTCTTTCAGAGGTGTGTATATTCATTACGAGTGAATTCCTGGGGTTGAGGCTGCACTGACCCCCTGCAGGAACTGTAAATCCTTGCTCTACAGGCATAGCACTGGTGTACATGTGCTGACAGCTCCTCATTAGGGGATACATCATCCCATAAGAGCATGTCAAAAAGCACAGCAGGTGCTCCTCCCAAAGCCAGGCAAGCAACACAAAAAATATAGCACAAAAAAGGGGACAGGAAGCAATTATTTCTTTCCACATGTTGTTTACCATGTTTGTTCAGTATGTACATACCAAGCCCATACCTCATCAAAACATTTTCTGGAGCAATATGAACATGAAAATGGGCAATCTGGATTGTAGAACTAAGTTAAATAAACACATTGTGCTGTGCAGCCTCTGAAAGCTCACCTCTGTTGAGTATGTTCTGGAACACCTGCTGTGGCGTTTCATCATTGAACGGAGGCACTCCCGTCAGGAACTCGAAGAGACACACGCCAAGAGCCCACCAGTCTACCATGAAATCTGAAGAGCATGAAACACACTTTTAGAAAGCTGCCTTCATTTGAAAGTGATCGGTCAAAGTTAGAATGTCAATATGATGTACAAAATGTATTGTTTTAAAACAATGAATGTCCTACAAATTATAAAATAAGGTGTGCGTTGTGATACCTGAGCAAAAAGCACTGCATACTCAATGGTGCGCCACATAACAGTTTCAGGAAGAGTGACTGACACTACATTGATCGAGGCTGTATTTCTTGCTATATAAGATGTAGCATAGAAAATAGTAATTTAAAGTGTTATCACATATCACTTTATATTAATGCAAGTCTGCTTAGAACATTATGCTATAGCACAGTTTGACATTATGTCTTAAATTTACTTTGGACATCCAATTATTCCACAAACTGAAGCACTCAGTTTCCACTAGATACAAAACATTGATACAAAAGTACAAAATCTGTTATATACAAAATAATGTTTTATACATAACATTCTACAGAATACTCAACACTGAGGAAAAATGAAACTGTGCTTCTTTAATGAAAGGCTTGACCAGATTAGACAGTGAATCTTGGGTTTAATTAAAAATGTATAAGAAACCTTCTAACATACGGTTCACATTCACCCTCTCAAATTCATTGAGAAATAACATAGGAGCAGTTACAGACCCATAATGACAAAAAGGCACAATAGCTGAAACAGTTAGAAAGGGAAATAGCTAGAGCAGCTGAGGGTCTTAACAGATGTAACTTTATCAGTGTTAAAACAGTTCATTGTTATCTTCTAACAATCGGCCATCTGTTTTTTGTGCTGCTTTACAGAAAATAGTGAAGTGCAGCAAACAGAAACAACAGCCATTGGCGCATGCACTGCTCAGAAATTCCCAGGGTTTAATTGCTCATGGCAACACCTTAAAAAAAAAAAGCAGGATTACAGCACACTTACCACAATGGGCAAATCCTGGAACTTAAAGAAAAGCATTGTTAAAACAGTATTACACTGCATGCCATTGATCAAATATGGCAAATCTGATTACAGTGTGAAATATTTAGCAAAGCACAAGACTGTAACTTTAGCCAATATCTTAAGAAAAACCTTGCATGTTAAAATGAAGGTGTGAAATACCCATATTAAGATTCTTGCCGATTTGGACTTAAATGAAAGCACTTAAGATTTCATTTCTCAATAGGAGTCCTTTATGGGCATAAAATGTATTGTTACGAACCCAACAATGTATTAACTAGTCAGGAGTTGACCTTAAATCAAGGTGTGTCAATTGTATCCTAGTCAGGCTCATTTTGTTAATCTCTACAGGTGCAATGCGAAACTTCCATAAAACCCTAATGAGTCAACCCCCTACTCTCCCTTGCGTGACCTCTGAGTCTCATGTCCAAGGTCTGCTTTCTTCTATTCAGATCCCGCAGGAACCATTTCATGAAGCCTAGCACTGGAACTGGTGAAAAACCGTTCGTGTTCCTTACCATGAGGTTTTCCTAAAAGCAGTTCTGGAGCCAGATAGTCTGGAGTCCCCAGGAGAGGCCCTCCATCCACAGGAGCCGGTCCTCGGCGCACGCTCTTTGGGGTCCTGAATGGGGTATGGGTATGGGTCTGCTGAGGAGTCTGAAATACACCTACACACAATCACAATCTTCACACATATCCTGGTGTCCAAGTAAAAACAGTTTCACACGTTTATGTGAAACATCATAAAGTTCAACAAGTTTTACATCTTAAGCCATGTCGTCTTTTTTCCTTAAATGCCAAAGGATATTCAAAAATGTAGAAACTCAAAACAAGTACCTCTACCACAAGAGCACAAGGCTAACATACAATATTAAATATAAGAATACACAAAAACAATTACCATTCTTGTGTATGATTAACCACTGCTGTACTGTTACCAGAGCTCTTAGAAAATCTTGCCAGTTATATTATTTTATTTTTTTCAAACACTTGGAGAAGATCTAGCTTAAGAAACAGAGCTAACAAAACACTGTACCTGATACTGTGAACTGGCTGTGCTGGATCGTCTGCTCTTCTGCACAGGAGTCACAGCCACTGGAATACTACTGAAGGAGGTCGTTGACATCTCCATGACATCCAGAGAGCCAACACTCATCCGTGAGCTCACAGTCATGTTGGACCTATTGATTGAGCTGCAGTAACTTCTGAAAGCCACAACATTCTTTTGTTTAAGGGCAGAGGGAGGTTTCTTTGCCACACAGGGTTGTAAAGGGTGGAAATCAAAAAAGTGCTCTCTCTCTCTTGCCTGGATTAATTGAGAAGAAGAATGAGGAGGCTTTGAGCCGTTACTACTGTTGATACAGGGCAAATTATCCTGATGGAAAATTAGGGAGCCTTCGTTCTCGTTAGCATCTTCAAACGATATGTCTTTCACACAGTCATCCACTTCGCAGATGTCCTTGTCAAGGATAGCTGTAATATTAGACAGGTCATGAGCTGAGCAGTTTAAGCCCAGGTTTAGAGTTCTCAATTGTTCATCATCTTCATCAACAGACACAAAGCTGGAATTAATAACTTCCTTATGGTTATGCTTTCCAGGTTGTTCATCTAGTTCACCCAACAGGTTCTTAGCTACAGGAATAGGACTGGTCCTTCCTAACATTTCATCTTCTGCAATTGTGGTTTTAGTTGTACCACCTCTGATATCCTCAAGCATCACCGAAGCAAACTCCATAGTCAAGCCTGTACTGAACGTAGTCTCTTTTTCTGATATTGGACACCCTCGTTTGTATTCAGCAGTGGTTTTCTTGAGCTGAATGACTTCGTTAGGACTTTTGTCGACCTGCTCAAAACCTCTCTTCACAGCTCCATTCTGTTCACCAGTGGCCTCTTTAATGCTGGCTTTTGCCTTGCTGTCCACCTGTATGGATGGGCATACTTCCTGGTTCGTCTTGGAAGCAGCTTTACTTGGAGTTCTGGAATTAGAAGCATGATTCTGCAGAGTAGCAACAGAAGATTCATTTTCATTGAACTGCAGTTTCTTTTTTTCAAAACACTCATTTTCAAATACACATTTCCTGGAAGTGTCTTTCGGAGCAGATTGTAGGTATCCTATTTGAGATCTTCTATCAAGCTCACAATGTTCAGCTGGTCCAAGAACAGAATCCCTGCTCAGTTTCCTGAAATCATTCACTGCATTCCCTCCACGAATCCTCCCAGCACTGAGATCCCCAGGTACTGTATTGGTAACCCTAGTCCTTTCATGTGCATTTGGGAAATTCTCTTTCTCTCCCATTTGCTAGGGAAAAATAATAAAAATAATGACACATTGTAGAAAAAGCTATTTGATTACTTTGTCCTTTTCTATAAAGCAGATGCTTACAAAAGATCTGTAAGACTTTCAAAGATCTGAGAATGAAAACTATACAGTACCTATAATACCTTAGGAAAAGAATATAATGAATATAAAACAACATTGTGAAAATAAAATCTATTATTTGAAGGCCATGTATGATTTTAGTAGCTCCTTGTTTCTCTGAATCACTTATTCGAGAAAATTGTGGGTTTGAAAAGAATCAACATGCGCTGGAAACATTTCACCGACTTGGCAGAAACAATCTGTTTTGGGTTACTTGACAGTGTGATATAAAAGATGGAAAGCAGACTTCAACCAAAGAATGAGTGCTTTAGTCAGCCTCACTATGCCCTCTAGCAACACATTAGAACAGTGTGACACAGCACAACCAATCTTAATATGTACACAAACTTCACCTCCAAGATAGTATTGTGCAGTTAGATCAATTCCAAAATTTCCAAAGTGTAACTAAACACATGTAGTCCATAAACAATCATCGTACATGGCCTTTGAGTAGCAATAATCTCTGGTATCGATAATTTTAAATACATTATGTATAGGTTTTCTTTCTTCACATTTCAGTATAGGATAACTCTGAAATACCTACTTTGAACAGGAGATCTACACTCCCAGGAAATAGATTTGCATAACAACAATACTTTTTTGGCATCCGGATGCTCAGGGTTATTGATTTTGTTCAAGGTAGGACTGACCTGCTGTTCAGAATCCCACACAGGGCTGATACAGCTATCAGACTCTGTACTAGAAGGGAAAAGGCAGGACTGACTGCTGACACTGGAAGACTCGAACCTTTTCCTCGATTTTAACAGCCTTGGAGTCAGACATTTCACTGGAACACCAGGACTGAATGTTGAACTGTTGGCGTCTGAAAATAACAGAGACATAAAGAGTATATATATTTTAACATGATATACATAATGTATTGTAAGATATTACTGGTATTGCTATTATAAGCAGCATATTGATTTTGACATTGATCCTAAGTCTGCTTGAAGCTTTATATGTTATACTTTAACCACGGTTTAATTAACGCCAGCTAAAATTAAAGCTTGCATTTACTAAAATATTGATCAAAACAGATACAGAAAGTATCCATTTCCTTATTTTAACCTAATGGCAATACATTTTAGACAGAAAGGTTTACTGCACAACAGCAGGTACCTAAAGCAGAATGACCTTGCTCTGCATGACAGCAACATATTTTTTCACTATAGTCTTTAAAGCACGTGCTACTGGAAAACAACTTTTCACACTTTAGACTCACTGCTTTGTCATAAAACACATATTATACATTTTGGTCAACATCTTTGAAAGATGCATCATACATAGCCACCATTATCCTCATTGACACTCCCCTGGGTATCATCATCGTGTCCATTTGCTTCAGTGTAGTCTTAATATGGCATGGTTGTCTGTGGTAAAACCTGCAGTAAACTCTGTATATTTCTGCTTATATCATAAAGAGTCTGAATATATTTTCTCCATATTCTTTCACAAACTGTGCATACCCAATGCTGACTGAAAGCCACAACATGTTCCTAGCACTTTCACCTACATGAGGAACCATCGCTTCAACATTAAATCAATTTGCTGAAATGTGTATTTGAGCAAAAACATTTGAACAAAAAGGAGGGTAGATTACATGTTTGTACCACTTACATGATGCACGGAGTACACTGGGGCTGCAAACTGGAGAACTAAGTAACATTTGTTTTTTTCTTCTCAACAAAGGTGAGCAGTGCGACCCTCTAAAATGCTGTACTCTGTCACAGGACATTGGGCTGGCTTGTGCTGAAGCTGAACTGGACAGCTTGCCTTTTGCTGGTGTGTTCTTAAAAAAGTAAGGAAAGCATTAATTACAAATAAAAATCCCATTTGCTATGAATTGCAATGTATACATTTCTGTATATATATATATATATATATATATATATATATATTCTATACACAAATGTGAAATAGATACCACAAACCCAACATGAAACTCTACATAGACTGTCTGTTGATGCTATAAAACTGTAGAAGAGTTAATTATTAGACCACCCTGATGAAGGAATTGCAGGTGGGAATTCTTTGAGGTTAAACCAAAAATCATTGTACCCTTAATCCCACCATTCACTCCATAATGAATTACTAAAAATAAGTATTTCTTAAGATTTATCAAATATTTAGTTCAGAATTGTTTCACTTACAAGACCAAGGGAGCTGATCAGAGACAAAACCTGGCCAGGCGTACGAAAGTAATCTTGCTTCGGCTTTGCTAAGGAAGGCGTCGTCAGGATATCCATCAGGTTCAACTCTTATGAAACAATTTTGGCATTTCAGTACATTGCATTGCATTCATGAAAAACATGGGATAGAACTACATTTTTCACACACTTCAGTGGCATTTCCCTTTCATCTTTTAATTGATTGTTCTTTTAGTTCACAAAACAAAATTCAGAACAACCAGAAAAATACTGCAATTATAGAATTTCATATTTCTTACATAATTGCCTGTCTTTATTAATATAAAATTATTTATTTTAACTGTATGAAATGCTAAACCAATGTTTTTAAAAACAAATTTTCTTTAAAAACATCCACTAATTAATTTTACATTTCTTATGGACAGGTACAGAAACAGGAACAATCGTCACAATGTAAGTGTCTATGAAGCACACACACACTTCATAAATCTAATAAATCCTAATTATGTAATGAATAAGTGGTATAACAACTCAAAGTATTGAATCAATTCAAATCATCACTAGAGTCAAAATTGTAATTTATACTCACAAATTCAAGTTTTTTTTATTACTCACACTGATTACTCTAAACTATTTTTTTAAGTTATGTTAGCCATTCTTAATATGAACTAGTAAATCATTTAGCTATTTTACTTGTGTACCCACCTCGATTTAGGTTAACTTTTGAAAGCCCAAAGTCTGTCAGCTTGATATGGCCTTTGTTGGAAACAAGCATGTTATCTGGTTTTAAGTCTCTGTTAGAAAACAGTAGGGAATAGGAAAATATAAATAATGGTTATTATTAACAAATTATTACAAACATTTATTTAGACATGAAACTTAAAACATGAATCTGGCAGATTACCATACCTGTGAATGATGCCATGTCTGTGAAGATAGTCTAACGCGAGTGCAACTTCTGAAATATATTTTACCGACATGTCCTCATCAAAATAACCATATACATGAAGAAGAGATTTAACATCTCCACCAATGAGATACTCCATTACCTGGTGTGAAACAAACAAACAAAAATACAATATTCTTTCATTAAAATTTTAATTGAAAGTCTGCTGGACTATATTATGTTCTCAAATTGAATTCTGAAAATGTGGTTTGTGCAAAGTCCCTCACAGACTTACCAGGTATATGTTTCTAGCTGTTTGCAGTGAATAGTACAAGTGCACAATAAAAGGGCTTTTGCTCAGAGCCAGTGCATCCCTCTCTGCCTTCAGTTGGTCTATCATGTTTTTAATAACAATATCAGCCTTCTTCATGACCTGAAAAAGAAGAGGGTAAGTAGAATTGTTTCCGAATATAGAAAACTCAAACCCAGGTTTCACATGCGTCCTATAACCAAGCTCTTGAAAACAAAATTTGCAAGCTGTGTTCAATGCAGTTTCAATAACTGGAATCTGTCAAGCTTTATCTACGTGCCTTCTGAATGGCTGACACTCAAAACTAATCAGAGACACATGAGACACTTTGCATGTAGTCAAAAGCAGTCCGAGAAGATCGTAGTGGAGACTTTATATATAGTTCCTAATTTTGTCTAATGTATTATTTAGTATTAGTGTTATTATACGGATTCATGCTTGGCTATTTTTCCATTTGTTTTGTGTTAAAACAGCACGTCAAATATGCCTCTTTCCTTTATTTATTTTATTGTTTAAACAATTTAAATCTCGCAGAAACTGCTGTGCCTTTATACTGTGAACGTAGTACTGGGCTATCAAATTGGAGCAAACCTGTTAAAACCTGCCCCATCTTTTATGACAACATATCTATTTAGTCTCTAGAAGATATACATATTGTTTAACAAATTATACAGATATGTAAAAAGGCTAATTGCATATACATATATGAATGATGCAGGTTAATGTAAACATGAATTCCCTAACACTAGAATGAATGGAATAATTTTGACAAGCTGCTCAGTTTGTATTATTGGCAGTGTAATGTAGTGTAATTGCTGTACCTTTGCTAACGCAGTACTCACTACGGAAGTAAACAAGCAGCATCAAGAACAACAGATATCTGTCCTGAACAAACCACAGCGGAAAGACCATGTCCTCACCTTGATCGCATAGAGCCGGGCATTGCTTTTCTTCCGTGCCAGGAAGACCTTCCCAAAGGCACCGCGGCTGATCGGCTTCACGACCACGAAGTCCTCGACCGAGGCCGGCCTGGCGCCTCCAGAAACCCCTTTCATCAGGTCATCGGGCTGATCTTCTCCGTCCATAACTGCCGACACCGGGGACAGAGCTTTCAGCTTCTGGTAAATGTGAAGCGAAAAGTGACCATCTACTGCGTCCGCTATAGAATTGAAAATTGTATAAATTCTTAAATTATTATTCCCCCAAAAAATATTGTTCTGAAGGTTTTCAGTGTCGTTTAAACCAAAACATGGACAAGAAAGACGAGACCTCCGCCTTCCCCACACACACCCGCTGGACTTGTTTTCAAAATTTGAAATCCGCTCCAAAGTGGGGTCCTTCGTGACGTATTTCGTCACGCGGGTTTCTAACATAAATAAATACAAAATTGTGTTTTTATATTAGAGTATAAGATGATTAAAAATAGCATACATCAAATTTGTATTTTCACATTCAATGCCCAGGATTACGGTATTTCACTTAATTAAAAAAACAAAACAGGCAGTACTAAAGACAACAGGAGGGTTTCATTGTTCAGGAGGCTAGCAGTGGAGATCAAGATGGCGGCTGTCTGTTGTTTTAGACAAATCAGTTCTATTTTAGAAATGCTTTCAATACATGTTATACATGTTATTTCTAGATTAAGAAAGTCTCTTTATAAAGGGTTGGTTTCAATAGGATTCGCTTAAAAACATTAGAAATCGACATAAAACATGAATTTGTTGTTATCAGCACATATGATCCATAGCCACAGCTGTGCAGGAGACATGTTCAAAACGTTGGTCATGGTACTGTAATAATATTAATACACACAACTACATTATTGAAAGGTACGTTCAGTTGCACCCACTGCATATTTCAGCTATGCAGATATATATGAAAATAACTATTTTCTGATTCATGTAGGTTGAATATAAATAATACACAATTGCATAAAAAATAAAAAAATAATATATCCCGCATTTTCCCCTAATAACAATTGCAATAAATACGTGTGGTCCTGCTGTGACGTAGCAAAGGTGCGACCCGGTAGTAATCGCTCTACGCCAGCCAGCGAATTCCCGGTTGACCTTTTGAAGAAGCCATTTTCAATTTCATAACATTGTGCCAGCTGCGAAGGAGCTACGGGGGAAAAAGGACGAAAGTGGGGGGTTCAGGATTTAACAATCAATATTAAACCACTGCTGTCAACATTGACTTTGTTACACAGCATTGGACATGTTCTCTCTGTCGACCACGGTTCAGCCACAGGTAAGATTTGCAGCTGAATACCAGAGGAGTGAAATGGCAAATGAAGAGCTATGAACTGAACAAGCAGCCGATGGGTGAAGGGAGAAATATAATGTATTATAAAGAGTCTACCTCCTGATAAAGATCTTAAAAACGAATCGGAAGAACTGCATAAAGTGTGTTGTAGCGTTATGTGAACTGTTATAAGATGTAGAACAATTGGTCATTTTGTCTGTGAATCAAAGTTGTATTCTGTCAGCAAACCACTTTCAGGGTTTGACGTTAAACTCCCGAATTTCAACGTCATAGTAAATGTAACCAGTTTGATCCACCAGGAGTCTGTTAAAGTCCCGGTAGACCGCTGTCACACAACCCTACAGTGTCATAATGTAACTGTGCATTGTGTAATAGCATTTCAGACCAGTTCAACAGTATTGTTTAGCCTATTATATTCTGTGGGATGATTTTGTTTGAGTAAATCTCCACTGACTCTATATAACGTGTGTGTTCTAGTAGCGCTGCATCAGCACTGCGGCTGGGCGCTGAATGGCTCTGTAGCCAAAGGATGCAATGGCTGCACACAGTATACAATGTAACTTTAAATCTGAAGGAAGCTTTATATCCTATAAGCCTACGTGTGCATTTATATACATCCACAGAAATACTCGATGTGAATGTTGTAATTTTCTTCAGCTTCATTAGTAATTTTAGAAAGTTCCTGACATTAAATGTATTCATATTAATAATGATATAGGCTAGGCATTTTAGTAGGACTTAGTGCCCAACCTAGAAGATTTTATGTATATGTATTTAGCTTAAAATGTAATGCCAGATGTAAGCAAACTGAAGGAAAAAAGTTATATATCAAATTACATAAAATATTATATAATATTTTTTCTTAAGTTTGGCTTTAATTTAATGTTGAAATATAAAATGTAGGTTAGCATAATATTTATTGAAGGTTTTCTAACTCCATGTGATTTCAGATGTCATAACCCATTACGATAATGTAAAACGGATAACTTATATTTATATTGTTCCGTTTTAAAAAAAAAGTTTACACCTTTCATCTCCCAGAATTCAACTACTCTCACAAGTCATCTAATGTCCCTTCCAATATTCTAATATTCTAATAGTCGTGCCCATGCCTAATTATGAGAGAATCTATCAACCTGACTTACTGAAACACTCAAATCCTTATGCCCTCATTTAATCTTTAGATTATTTCATAAGTGAAGTTGCATTATTAATGCAGATAAATGCAGGGAGATTTTATCTATCTGCCTAATAATGCATAATGCAGGTGTGGTAGAGTGTGGACTCCCCCTAATGAATGGTATTGTGTGAAAAAGCTAGTGGTCTAAAACTCCAGACATCTGATACATTTATAATTATACATTTTAATACACTTTTTTGTAAAAACGAATACAATATTTTTCTTTCAAACTAATATATTAAAAAGCTCTGTGTGAAACAAATGCAGGAAGATTTACTTCACTTTTTTATTTTCTCTTTTTGTTTATCCAGATGCTCGGTGGCAGAGTAGTATGCAGAACCCAGTACCATTTCTGATTTATTTTGTTGAACAGTTGAAATAACTTAAGCATGTTCATATCACTGTGAAAGATATTCGCTGTGTTGTTACATCTAAAATACCATCCCATTCGTCACTTGATCTTGCGTTCTCTGCAAACTCTTTAGTCAGTAAAGAAATGTGGTTGACTTCCCCAGATGTTATAACACACTGGGAGACATATCTCACAAAATTTCACTTCTACAAAATGTTGCAGCCATTGTAAAGTACTGTGTAAAGTAAACTAGTTTGAGTTACGTGGGTATGATGGCAATATCCGTAAGTGTTTGGATGTAAAAATGGAAAGTTGGAGAGAGAAGTTACTGTCCCCCAAATACCTTCAGTGATCTAAACTGAATCTGTTGCCTTGCATACTCCATATGTAGGTGACCCTGTCATCGACGCCATATAGCCATGCTTGTCCACTATCACACGCACACACACATTTATAAATGTGTACGAAGCTGTATGAAATTAAAAACTCCCCTCCCCACAGAAAGGGAAAACCTATTTGTACACAGTTTATAGCCTGCTTACTCTTAAGACCTGACATAGTGATTGACTGAAGAACAACAGTTATTCCCTGACTTATGTAGAAAGCAGAATTATTTACTGCTTGGCAGATTTTTTTGTCAGAGTTTATTCTCTGCTGATATGAACAGATTTTCCTTAAAGATTCATACCTGTTTGACAGCTCTGTTTTTCTCTGTTTAATAATCCGTTTATTTTTACAGGTAACCGTCCCTCTGAGTCACCTCATCAATGCCTTCCATTCCCTGAAAAGCTCAGCCAGCTCTGTAAGCACGGCATCTGTTCAGTGTCTGCAGAGAGAGACCACTCTAGAGCTTGACCTTCAGAGCAGCGAGGTAAAGGACTTTTCCCAATTGTTTTCATGTTGGCAGTCGAGAATAAGATTTTTCAAATCATTGAATGTTCCTACTTAATTCTAGGATACAATTTCCTACATTTACAAAGGTAATGATCTCACTACAGGGTTCTCTGAGATTGTGTTCGGTTATATGCACAAATGGGTGATTGTTCTTTATTTTAAATCTAGTATGGCTGTCTAAATTAACTTGAAATTGATGAGTTAACCCTCTCCCAAAATTAGAAACTTAACAGTCCTGCAAAGTCCTCTTTCTCTTTTCAAACATTGGCAATTATTTTTTTGGCTTCAGAAGAAAAGCAGCTCTTATTTCCATGTCTGAATATTTTGTTAAAAAAGTAGGTATTTCTTTGTCAAGCCTCTAGATTGCATCATCCGCATAGTAGGAATATGTCCTGTAGGTCTAATGACATCCCCATGTATCTATTTAAAAACAAAGGAAACTATTCATGAGTTTATGTTAAACAGTACAACTACTAGATAATAAACATTTGCACCACCTCAGTGGAAATGTTTTGAAAGGCTATTTAAATCAACAACTTGGATATTGTTTATTTGGTTATTGTTTTGTCTCTGACTATTAAACCTTGGCAGATTCCAGTTAACCCTGTGTTTTTGTTAAAGCCTCTTAATTCTATTACACGAGCAAGGATTATTGCAGTCTCCCCACCTTTATCAGCCAGACATATTGTAAAAGTCTTGACACTTTCTTTCAGTACTCTAATGTACGTTTTCTCCATGCTAATAGTAAAGGGATGTATTTTTTATATCCTTTTATATCCTACATTCCTCAGTAAAATGTGCTGAGATTTGCCCTCTTCCCTCCTCAACAACTTCAGTGTATATTGTGATGGAAAACAAACATTGATTTTCCACTTGTCTTTACATGTGCATCAGCCCTGTGTAAACTTACAGATTTCTGTTTTGTAAACAGATCGTTAAACAATAATAATGTTAGGCTTAAACTGCTTCAGTCATTATTATTTCAGGTCACAACAACCTCTCTAGTTTGAAAATGCAATGTTTTTGTAATTGCCTTGTTTTTCTCCATTTGTAGCCCACATTAAACTTGAGGGATTTGGGCCTGACCGATCTGAGAGTTAGTCAGCTGGATGACCTTGTGAACAGACTTCTTCCCAGTCTCTCCACAGAGCAGCACCCCAGCCAGTCTTACTGGAGAACATCCCATGTCTCTGCAGAGTCCTTCTTTCAAAATAAACATGGTAATGCAACATCTAGATAACTTAGTTGAATTTACCATCTATTATCATGTGTTTATCAAGTGTGACTGGGTTGATTTGATTAAAAAATGTTTTAGTTTTATATATATATATATATCTCACTGGCACAATAATCTTCAGCATTGTTTTTCATGTTCCAGATGTCGGTTATCTCCATGCATTATGTTATGGGGGGAGCTTTATTTTGGGTTACCCTGTATTAATGTTGTGATTGGTTTTAATGTATGTTTCCCACAGGGTTCTCAAGCAGAACATTTGGTGTTCTGGGCTCCATGGCACTTTACAGACACAGCCCTAGTCCTCTACAGGCGGTTTGTTCAGACCTTCAGCACTGGCCAGGTAAGGATATACAATATTAGATCACCTGCTATGTGATGACTTTATTGGCAGCAGCTTGGCTGCAGTCATGCATGTGGGTCATCTTTAGTTGAAAGTTCTCCCTGAAGTTGCATGGTATCATGTGAAGCCGTGCATCTTAAGGTACTCTGATCTGAAAAGTGAGCTGCTTCATAATTTTTTCAGGTGTCTGTGTTCATCCTAAGTGCTAAAAGTCAGAATGTTTCCTGCAGATCTTTCTGCTTCAGTCATACTGAGAAGGGTATAGTTTCGGATAAAGATGGTATTTCACTTTAATATTTTTTTCACAAAACAGTTGGTCTACAATACCATGCATGCTTAAACTTTTCCTGGTGTAGAGCATCTGCCATTCCCAAATGATTTCAAAACCTCTGGTAATGCTAAGCCATTACTTATAATGGGTTCCAAGTTAAACAGCTGTGTACACATGTTTTTTTGTTGCTGTTTTTATTCAATTGTCTTGCTTTATTTATTTTATGCACAGTTTGGTCTAAAGCTTTGAACATGTCACAAAGCATATTTTTTTAAATGTTGCTATTTTTCTCAGTGGTTCCCAACCCTAGTCCTGGAGGACCCCCTAAACTGCTGGTTTTTGTTCCAACCAAGCTCTCAATTACTCAATTGAACCCTTAATTGAACTAATAATCCTAACTCAGAGCCTTTAATTATTGGAAACATTAGGGGGGTTAAGTTAAGTATAGAATTGTATAAATAACTTATTAAAGAACCACCCTTTTTATACAAAAATAAATTGCAAAGTCAAATCTAAGCAGGTTACTTCAATTAAGTAATTTAGAGCTCAGTTGGAACAAAAAACAGAAGGTTAGGAGGTCCTCCGGGACCAGGGTTGGGAACCACTTCTCAACTGCGTTAAATACAGTACATGTCCACTAAAACACTGGGATACTTGATATTTTGTATTGCTCTCATCATGAATGGACCTGAGGATTCAGTTACTGCATCTGAATTTGCAATCTATCGTATTTTTTTTCTTTTTTTCTTTTTAAGTGTGGATCCAAAGTCGAGGCTTTAAAACGCTTAAATCCAAAACCAGACGCCTGCAGTCGAGTTCCGAGCGTGCTGCCGAACCAGAAGGTTACACTCCATCCTTCATGAAGGTTTGATTTTTTTCTTCTTGAACTGCGTCACAGTGTATACTTAATTTATTGATCATAGTAAATTGCTGATGTACATATTAATTTCCTTGTTCCTATTTTAAACTTCTGTACTTGTTGTTTTAAGAATGTGGAAGTTCTATAGAACATTTACTGAAGTTTCTGAAACTTATTTTTTCCCACTCTGATTCCTTCTTTCCTGTTCCACGTCTTGATGTCATATATTTTCTTAATTCTGATGTGTTCTCTCTCTTAGGGACTCCTGACGAGGGACAAGGTACCTGAAGTAGAAAGTTTAGACAAACTTTTGAAAAATAAAAATATCCCCGATTCCCAGCATGATGCGTTCAAGACTGGATTTGCAGAGGGGTTCTTGAAAGCACAGGCACTCACACAGAGAACACAAGGCATGTTTTCTACCTGTTCCCTAAGGAATATATCTGAGCATTTAGGACCTTAAGCAGTACCTCTTCACAGATATTTCTATTGCCACCTATTACAAAATGACACTATCAGTATCACAATGTTAATTAACAAGTTCAGATGTATTTTATAAAGATTTAAAAGTTAGGGCTTTTGGATTTCAAAATCTCGAAATAAAAGATTTACTTTGCAATAAATGGAGCAATGTTGTCAAATTGACACTAGGTGGTGTCATTGTATTCTAGTATAGCTGGTGTCAAGTTTTACCAGCTGATGGTCTTTTCTCTGTCACAGATTCTTTGAGGAGGACACGGCTCATTCTGTTGGTGCTCCTGGTGCTGGGTATATATGGGTTGTCAAGAACACCCTTTTTATCTGGTAAATGATCCTTTTTTAAATTTAAATGTATTTGTGTAACACTAGACATGGCAGCTTTCTCATCCACCATTTTTCCTCCTCATTCTTTCAGTAATATTAACGCCACTCTTAACATTATTTTGATTTACTTTTTGAAGCCAGTAAGAGAACATTTATTCGCATTGTTAAATGTGAATTAAATATATTTTTTCCAACAGTGCGATTTAGAACAACATCTGGACTTGATGCTGCTGTCGATCCTATCCATATGAAGAATGTCACATTTGATCACGTGAAAGGGGTATTTACAAATAGTCTGCAGTATTGTTCTTTAATCTTATTCTGATGTATGAAGTTGGCGTGTGTTTACTCACTCTTTGTTCTTTACAGGTTGAAGAAGCAAAACATGAACTGCAGGAAGTTGTAGAGTTTCTTAAGAACCCAGGGAAATTCACAGTGCTGGGTGGAAAGCTGCCTAAAGGTGGGCAGAACATTTATCAAACTTACTTTATACCAACTCAACATGGGCTTGCTTTTCATGGACAGGAGCAGACATTAACCAGATTATAGTGAATCTGTTCAGTCGTCTGTCCTTGTTCCCCTCAGTGCCCCCCCGCTCCTGAACCACCTGATTTAATACCAGAGTGAAATAGTTATTTCAGCTGTTGTGCGGTTTCATGCAGTGCCAGTGCTCCTCTCTCTCTGCAGGCATCCTTCTTGTTGGTCCACCAGGCACAGGGAAAACCCTGTTGGCACGAGCTGTGGCTGGTGAGGCCGATGTGCCGTTTTACTACGCCTCTGGCTCCGAGTTTGATGAAATGTTCGTTGGAGTGGGAGCCAGTCGCATCAGGAACCTCTTCAGTGAGTAATCCTTTAGGAAACTGGACCTTTCAGAATAGCATGTTGTTTTGCTTTTTCAGCGTTCTGTTTGGTATATGTAAAATATAGTAACGGTGCAAAGTATTACCTTTTGAAGTGCAGCAAAACAGCATAATGTGGATATTGCAATAAAGTATTTTCTTCAGGCTGGAGTATAGCACCATGTGTTGAACAGCGTTGCCTTGTCATCTACCTGTGACTGTAGCCAAAAGACTCGTACCCATCAAATTCTACATAAAGTGGTGTGTGGTATGACCCATATCTTTTTGCATTGCTTTTCTTGATCTCTAAGGGGAAGCAAAAGGCAATGCACCTTGTGTCATCTTTATTGATGAGCTGGACTCTGTTGGTGGAAAGCGAATTGAGTCTCCTATGCACCCCTATTCCAGACAGACCATAAACCAGCTATTAGCAGAGATGGATGGGTAAGTTGAACATCTAATCAAAACTATTTAAGAAAACAAATCCTACAAAATAGTTAGTACGTGGCCCTATTTCCCCTTTGTCCACATCAAGAGTTTGTTTGAATTACTGACTGTGAATCTTTACTGTAGTGCCTTACAGTGTCAAGCGATTTAATTATTTCGCTTTTCTGTTTATGCTTAAATCTATTTTAATAAAATAAATCAGAATAAAAATGTGAACAAGTGTTTACTAGAAAACATTGCTTACTTGTCAGACTTTGTGCACCAATCATGCAGTGTGATTTTAATTACATTGATGGAGACACCAGATGAACGTATGTCAGTTTTTTTTAACAAACATAATGCACTATAAATTAACAGCAACACCTACATTCCTGTTTCTCAAAATAAAATAGTCTACAAATCTGTTTTTTTTTTCTTCTCTCTAATATACTGAGATCTCAAGTTTTGTAAATGTGCATCTTTGCTTAATTTTCTTTGCACAGAAACTCTTATTTGAGTCCAGAAACAGGTTGTGAAAATTACGCATCACTCTTTACTGAGGTTTCATTATCACTCAATGAGGACTGAATAATTTCTTATTTTCATTCCATCTTAAATATTCTAATGTCTGCAGGTTTAAACCAAACGAAGGGGTCATTATTATAGGAGCAACAAACTTCCCAGAGGCTTTGGATAAGTAAGTTACCTTAAACCTTCAAAATCTGTTACTCTTAGTTTGGGCATTAATGTGTTGCATTCCTGTTTACTTATTTTATTTTAACCAGCTTATGAGAGAGCAGATTGATGGAAGTAACGTTAAAACTCTTTTTCAGTGCTTTGATCCGTCCTGGACGCTTTGACATGCAGGTCACTGTTCCCATACCAGATGTGAAGGGGCGCACAGAAATCCTCAAGTGGTACCTCGACAAAATTAAAGTGGATTCTGGTACATGGCTCATTTGGGTCTAAATGTCCTTTTAATTTGAAATATACCTCATGCATTATCACAAACCTAAATCTTCACTAAGACACTATTTAAATTAAAAAGTTTCGGAAGCTCAGAAGCAATGCTTTAGTTCTCTTAAGTTGTTGATCTGCTGTCATAGACTTGTATTGCTCCCTCGATTATTTTGGGACAATGACTAATAGTTTCATATTTGCAAAGCTATTGACCAAATATACATTTTTTAACATTTCACTTTATGAACTTGATCTGGCACACAGTAACCATCATTAACTGTGCATTTCTTAGCGGTTAATGCCCAAATCATTGCCAGAGGAACAGTGGGCTTCTCTGGAGCCGAGCTGGAGAACCTGGTGAACCAGGCCGCCCTGAAGGCCGCAGTGGATGGGAAGGACATGGTCACCATGAAGGAACTGGAGTTTGCCAAAGACAAGATCCTGATGGGTATGTATTCTGGCACATGTTATTGTGCTACTTGTTGTTATTCTCCCACTTAAAGCGTGTGCACAAGGCATATCATTAGTGCAGATATGCTGTAAAGAAGGGAATGAACTACAGTGCTGACTGAGACTAACTCTTATATTTCCATAATGGATTGTAGGTAATTACTGTTCATGATGATTTTGTGTGTGTGTGTGTGTGTGTGTGCAATCCTCAGGCCCTGAACGTAAAAGTGTTGAGATAGACCAGAGAAACAAAACCATCACTGCGTTTCATGAATCGGGACATGCTATTGTTGCCTATTATACCAAAGATGCTATGCCCATCAACAAGGCTACAATTATGCCAAGAGGACCTACTCTTGGTCATGTGAGTACACAATATATAGTGCTTTTGTTTTATATCATTTTGTCTGTGTTATGTAGATTATCAAAATTGATTTCACTGCAATTTTTGAGCAATCACACAGTGCACTCACCTTTTAGGCAAAAGTCAAATTTTTAATCTAATTCAGTTTTTACAGGTGGTCAGAAACAATGCCTGAGAATAAAAGTTACAGCATACAATTATTGAGGTTAATCAATACTATTCATTAATCCATTGTCCAGGTTTGTTAAACACTGAGTTTCCATCCTGCAGGTATCAATGCTCCCAGAGAATGACAGATGGAGTGAAACACGTTCTCAGTTGCTGGCACAGATGGATGTCAGTATGGGAGGAAGAGTGGCCGAGGAGCTTGTATTTGGACATGAAAACATTACTACAGGTATGCCATGGTTTTGTACTGGAAAGTGTATTGTCATAGACATCATACAAGTATCATTACTGATTTTTAAAAGAACTTATTTTAATGTATTTTCAGGCGCATCAAGTGATTTTGACAGCGCAACCAAAATTGCAGTTATGATGGTGACCAAATTTGGCATGAGTGAAAAGGTAAGTGTTCCCATTGTACACACTTGAATGTGCTCTTGTTCTTGCTTGTCTTCATTCAGGGTGGAGTACTTTAAAGTGCTACTTTGTTTTGCACTACAACACGGACATCTCCATGCTTTTAGATTTGCATGCGTACATATCAATGGGCTGGATGCATCGAATTCTCTGTCGCAGTGAAACATGTTTAATATCCCCAGCTGTTGCATTTGTTTTGATTTAGCTGTGCCTTCTGTCCTCTGTTTTAGCTGGGGGTGATGACCTATGGGGACAAGACAAAACTCAGCCCCGAGACACAAGCTGCTATTGAACATGAAGTGAGAATACTCCTGAGGGTAAGTGCCCAACCTTCTACAATTCTTCTGGGTTGAATTGAACATTATATCCTTTTCAAAACTATTCTTCATCCACCTTTAAACATCCGTGGTAGTGTGTGGTAGACATTGGCCAAGAAGCAGACTTATGTTTTTCAACAGCCAATATGTTATTCAAGCTCTTAACTTACAACTTTAGTGCTATACTGCTTGATGACTTTTGGGTGTATTGTCAGCCATGTTTAAGTAAACTCTCGATATTTTAACCCTTTGCATTGCATTTATTTGGGACTAATCTGGTACATAAGGACTAGTTTATTTCCTGGGAAAATAACGTTGCGTAGTGTCTTGATTTCATTCCAAAGCATTGAAACCCCTGTAGAACTTCTGTGATGTATAAAAGTGAAAACTGTGTGCAACATGCTCCTCTATGGCATCCAGTAACATGCTCCTCAATCATGATTTCTGCCTTATTATAACATCTTGGATATCTGGCAGATTGTAATGTCCTAAACGGGGGGTAATTGAAGCTGCGGCCTTGTTTGTGGCATATAAGAGCTCTATAGGAAATTCCCTATGGGCTCAAGCAGTAGTCGACTTTCCAGGACAAGAGTTGGTCAAGCAAGCCCTAAAGGCTCCCTAACCTTTATAATTAGAAACCGTCTCTTTCTTGTGTCCACAGCCTGTATATTCTGTGAGTTCTATAAAGGGTTCATACAGGTTTCATATGATGAATAAAGATGTGGCATTGATGATCAAACTGTTCTGAGTGTTTGTTTTTATTCTTATAGGATTCATACGAGCGAGCTAAAAACATCCTGAAGATGCATAATAAAGAACACAAGAACTTGGCTGATGCTTTGTTAACGTATGAGACTCTGGATGCCAAAGAGATTCAAATGATTCTGGAAGGAAAGACACTGGGGGTGAGATGATGATTCTGGCACAGACTGCTGCGATTCTCCTGAATGTAAATATGCAATAGAGCAAGGGAGGGGGGCACTGAATGAAATTGTCTAGTTTATTTTTCTTAATATATGACTATGTATACACATTTTATCCACCTTAGTATTTTCCTTCAAATATTCTGGGCAGGATTGGGGTTTCATGTGGGAATCATTTATCTTTTCCCCCATTGTGTCTTTAGTGAACAAATCACTGACGCTTCCCTACAAGTCAAAGGTATCTCAGGTGTACAGGCAGTTGACTTCAGAGTCATCAGTGTTTTGTAGAGTGTGTGTGGACTCTATTTATTTTTATGTTACATTTTTAATGTCCGGTTCTGCCTTGAAAGTCTATAATGGAGTGTCCTTTGCTGTGTTATTACAGTAGGGTGTGTTACCTGATCACATCATACCTTTTATTTCCAACATCCAGCATTTTATTTTCTTTTTTTCTTTTCATGATTTGCTTTGTCAGTATGTACCTGAGAGAAGTGGAAAATACACCTCAATAATAAACATTAAAATTTGCTTGAAATGGTGATTTTATTTTGGACGTATTTAATTGACAACTGTCATATAAAACCTGAATTGTTTAAGGCCAAGGTCTGAGGATATTGCCTTGTTTTTGACATGGCATCTAGACTTAATTACCATTAGCACATACATATTTTACTTGGTACAATAAGTATTATGCAATTAACTGTAAGAAGGGGGGGGTTCAAAACATGAACAATTTGAACAGTAAATCGAACGCATGACTACACTGGTTTCTCTCAAGATGTTGGTTTGTTCCTCTAAATCATATTTGTGTTTCTCTTATACCCCGTTTCCACTGGCCATGTTTAGGTGCACCTCCGTGTGGCCAGGCTGTAGCTGTGCACCTAAACTTTGCTGGCAGCATTTCCATTCATTGTCATGAGGTACAGCTGCCCTAGGCGTCTGTGAGATACGAAAGGTCAAAACGCAGGGGACACTCGGCATTCTGGGATTTAATGTTTTAAACTGGAGGCTGAAATACCTCTAACATTAAAGTGCAATAAACATTGGGCTGAAACTTTTTTATGATATCTAACAGTCTTATAGTATAAGTTATACCAGATATTCAAAAGTAGAAACCGGGACACATTGAAAAAATATATAAAACAAATGACATCACTTAAAAATATGATTGTTAGAAAATGTAGTGTTCATTTTGACGTATCTTTTCCCGTTTCATCTAGTTTATTTTGTTTACCTGCGCATTGTAACTAACCGTGTTACTTCTCCCTTTATCATGATCCGATTAACATTGACAATATAGCTTAATTTAAGTATACTAGATATTCTCCCTTATTATTTATCTGTTAGAATTAACTGCGTTTAATTATTAAATACAGTGCGCATGGGTTTCACTCTGTCCAGTGTAGCCACTACATATCTATATCATGAATGTACAGTATGACATACAGCTCTGGAAAAAATTGAGATCACTGCAATTTTTTCTTAAATCAGCATCTCTACATAAGAAAGTTTACAAACGAGAGGAGGCCATTAGACCCATTGTGCTTGTTTGGTGTCCATTAATAATTAAATGATCCAAGGATCCTATCCAGTGTATTTTTAAATGTTCCCAAATTTTCAGCTTCAACCACATCGCTGGGGAGTTTGTTCCAGTTTGTGACAACTCTCTGTGGAAAGAAGTGTCTACTGTTTTCTGCCTTGAATGCAAGTCATTCAAGACAGGCTGTCATGTATGGCAGCCATTTCATTCCAGTTTCTGTTCAATTCCAACACAGGCACACCTCATTCTACTGAATGAGGTACTGATTAGGTGATCACCTGAACCAAATCTTATTTAACGAGGAAAAGTATCAAAACCACTGCTGTGGTCATCACTATCTTCTTGCAATAGGACCAGCTGGATGGCAGAAACAGTGCTAGTAGTACCTCAGAAGTAATTGGAATAAAAAAATAACTATTGACCATGCAAAAACAGTTGAAAAGGAAAGTTTTGAGTGAGGAAAAGAAGGGTTCAGTTCTGGCTTTATTTGCAGAGAGATACAGTGAGCGTCAGGTTGCTTCCAACCTTTAAAATTTCAAAGACTGGTTCATAAGAACAAGATCAAGCAGCAGACATTGGGGACAACAAAGCTACAGACCAGCAGAGGGCAAAAACGACTCTACACTGACCGGGATGACCACCAGCTCATTCAAATGTCACTCAACACCCGTAGGATGACATCAAGTGACCTACAAAAAAGAATGGCAAACGGCAGCTAGGGTGAAGTGCACGGTGAGGATGGTTCGAAACAGGCTCCTAGGGGCAGGGCTGAAGTCATGCAAAGCTAGAAAAAAGCCCTTAATTAATGAGAAGCAAAGAAGAGCCAGGCTGAGGTTTACAAAAGACCATAAGGATTGGACCGTAGAGGACTGGAGTAAGGTCATCTTCTCTGAATCCAATTTTCTGCTTTGCCCAACACCTTGTTATCTAATGGTTAGATGAAGACCTGCAGAGGCCTACAAGCCACAGTCTCGCACCCACTGTGAAATTTGGTGGAGGATCAGTGATGATCTGGGGGTGCTTCAGCAAGGCTGGAATCGGGCAGATTTGACTTTGTGACGGACGCTTGAATCTAGCCACATACAAGGTTGTCCTGGAAGAAAATTTGATTCCTTCTGCTCTGATAATGTTCCCCAACTCTGAGGTTTGTTTTTTCCAGCAGGACAATGAAGGTGTGGATGGAGGACCACCAGATCAAGACCCTGTCATGGCCAGCCCAATCTCCAGACCTGAACCCCATTGAAAACCTCTGGAATGGGATCAAGAGGAAGATGGATGGTAACGAGCCATCAAACAAAGCCGAGCTGCTTGAATTTTTGCGCCAGGAGTGGCATAAAGTCACCAAACATCAATGTGAAAGACTGGTGGAGAGCATGCCAAGATGCATGAAAGTGATTGAAAATCAGGGTTTTTCCACCAAATATTGTTTTCTGTACTATTCCCAAGTTAAAACATTAGCATTGTGTTGTTTAAAAATGATTATGAACTTATTTTCTTTGCATTATTCAAGGTCTGACAACACTGCATCTTTTTTGTAATTTTGACCAGTTTTCTGCAAATAAATGCTCTATATGACAATATTTATTTGGAATTTGGGAGAAATGTTGTCAGTAGTTTATAGAATAAAACAAAAAAGTTCATTTTACCCAAAAACATACCTATAAATAGTAAAACCAGAGAAACTGATAGTGTTGCAGTAGTCTCTTAATTCATTCCAGAGCTGTATACAGTCACAGCCTATATATGTAGTTTCTTAAGAAAAATGAATACATGTGTATATATAAATATGGCTACAACACTCTGGGATCCATAACTTACTCAAACAGTTTTTCCACAAACTCAGTGTTAGCATTTTTTTATCTGTATACCTACAGCTTTATCAATGTTGCAAAATAAAATAATCACACATCAATAACATTGTGTGTGGCATCAGCTTTTATTTTGAATGAGATTCCTTTAAAAAAATACCTTTGACACCGTAATGAATGGATCAGTTGTATTAATCGCTAAGTTTTGAAAGGTTTGTATTTCTGCAGTCGGTAAAGTGTCTATACTTGGATTACCATTAACATACAGTTAGTGACAATGAGGGCTTACAAATATAATTAAAATATGCGCTTCTTCATCCGATTTATCACATAAAAACTAGTCTCTGATAAAAACCATGCCATTGAAGTTATTTTGAGAGAATTTACAAGACATCGGGACATTTAAATCCAGGACGAATATTTCATGTTTATAACAAAAAAATGAATTTATTTCGTCACGGCATGATTGTTGTCCTTTCTCCAGCTGATCTTTTCAAACACTTTTAAATGTCTTTCTGCTCCAAGCAATTAATCCTGTGTGGCACTTTTCCACGGTACATTAATAACTGCTCCAGATGAATTGTTTTTCCAAGGTAAACACACACATTCTTTTTTTGGAAAAGTTTCTACCACATATCTCACATCGAGAACGGCCACCAATACTGTAGTTACAATTTCCAAATGCAGTGGCGCTGCGTCAGGGACGTCACGGTACTGATCCGGACCAGTGTGGGACTCTGGTACAATGTACGAAACTGTGCCTCCTGAAACTAGTTCGGGCACAGGCTGAGGTGCAGCTGAGCCCTAGTGGAAACACCCTGGACCAGAATGGCAAACTGGAAATGGGGCATTAGAGCCATTTGCCCACCATTCAGTCATACAGGATTGAAAAGCAATACAACTTCTCTTAACTATATTACTGAAACTAAATACAGTAAATCGAAAGACAGCCATTACAGAATGGGAAGAGCCTGCTGACCTGCCAATTAGTGAAAGCTGTACCAGAGCTTCCCGATAGGGGCCCTGCTGGCAGGAGGAAGACCCGCCCCTGGTGTCTGTGAAAAGTCTCCTCCTGACTGCAGCTGCCTACCATTACTTCTTTCACCTTGCCAGTGATACTGCTTTTAGTCTCGTTTGCTTGCGTTCCTACTAAAAGTTGGAGAAGTGTGCTTTCTTGCTGTCCTGAATCGGATTATTTGGATAACTATCTACTTCTATTCTGAGTTTTATCGCTACTATTGGAGCTTTGCTTATATTCAGAGGGAAGTCTACAGCGGGAGTCTCGCTCGGAGCTGACTACGGTCCCTCCATTGATATCTGCTGTGCGATCATTACTTCCAGTACCATTTTTTCCTACAGATTCGAGTGAAGGAGTGAGAAAGCGACTCTACTCCGGCTGGAGCAGTCTCCTGCAGTTTCAGTCCGCTGACCACCCCACCCACTTCTCTTCCAATCTCCTGGTAGGGGAAATCCTCACGTTGACTCAATCTCTGCCGGCGGGAGTCTAAACCATTCGGCACATCAAGAGCAACAGGACCAACTTCCCTCGACATCAACATCTGAGCAATTCACGACCCTGAGCGCAGAGTTCAAGGTGCTGATGAGGCAGTGGAGATTCCCTGGCCCACTCAGGAGGAGGTTCCGAGAAATAGGCTTATGAGGGGAAAAAGCTTCTAGACCCTCGGAAGCCTTGCCTTGCTTGAATATGTGGACATTGTCCAGTCCACCTGGAAACAGCCAGCATCTGCTCCTGTGACAGAAGGGCCTGGGATCCTTCCCACCAATAGGAGACTCACTGGCCAGACTGGTGCAGGCTAACACGTTGTTTGTCCTAACAAGCAGTGCAGGACCACGAACGCTATGCTTCAGAGGTCCGGGCAGCCAAAGCACAGGTCATCCTAGTCCTCTACATGGGACACCTGGTGGGTCGGATGAGGGAGCAACACTCTGCGGGAGATGCGGAGGAGCTGGAGCTTCCGTCTGCATATACAGTGAGGGAAAAAAGTATTTGATCCCCTGCTGATTTTGTACGTTTGCCCACTGACAAAGAAATGATCAGTCTATAATTTAGGTAGGTGTATTTTAACAGTGAGAGACAGAATAACAACAAAAAAATCCAGAAAAACGCATTTCAAAAAAGTTATACATTGATTTGCATGTTAATGAGGGAAATAAGTATTTGATCCCCTATCAATCAGCAAGATTTCTGGCTCCCAGGTGTCTTTTATACAGGTAACGAGCTGAGATTAGGAGCACTCTCTTAAAGGGAGTGCTCCTAATCTCAGCTCGTTACCTGTATAAAAGACACCTGTCCACAGAAGCAATCAATCAATCAGATTCCAAACTCTCCACTATGGCCAAGACCAAAGAGCTGTCCAAGGATGTCAGGGACAAGATTGTAGACCTACACAAGGCTGGAATGGGCTACAAGACCATCGCCAAGCAGCTTGGTGAGAAGGTGACAACAGTTGGTGCGATTATTCGCAAATGGAAGAAACACAAAATAACTGTCAGTCTCCCTCGGTCTGGAGCTCCATGCAATATCTCACCTCGTGGAGTTTCAATGATCATGAGAACGGTGAGGAATCAGCCCAGAACTACACGGGAGGATCTTGTTCATGATCTCAAGGCAGCTGGGACCATAGTCACCAAGAAAACAATTGGTAACACACTATGCCGTGAAGCACTGAAATCCTGCAGCGCCCGCAAGGCCCCCCTGTTCAAGAAAGCACATGTACAGGCCCGTCTGAAGTTTGCCAACATCTGAATGATTCAGAGGAGAACTGGCTGAAAGTGTTGTGGTCAGATGAGACCAAAATCGAGCTCTTTGGCATCAACTCAACTCGCCGTGTTTGGAGGAGGAGGAATGACCCCAAGAACACCATCCCCACCGTCAAACATGGAGGTGGAAACATTATGCTTTGGGGGTGTTTTTCTGCTAAGGGGACAGCACAACTGCACCACATCAAAGGGACGATGGACGGGGCCATGTACCGTCAAATCTTGGGTGAGAACCTCCTTCCCTTCCAGGGCATTGAAAATGGGTCGTGGATGGGTATTCCAGCATGACAATGACCCAAAACACACAGCCAAGGCAACAAAGGAGTGGCTCAAGAAGAAGCACATTAAGGTCCTGGAGTGGCCTAGCCAGTCTCCAGACCTTAATCCCATAGAAAATCTGTGGAGGGAGCTGAAGGTTCGAGTTGCCAAACGTCAGCCTCGAAACCTTAATGACTTGGAGAGGATCTGCAAAGAGGAGTGGGACAAAATCCCTCCTGAGATGTGTGCAAACCTGGTGGCCAACTACAAGAAACGTCTGACCTCTGTGATTGCCAACAAGGGTTTTGCCACCAAGTACTAAGTCAAAGGGATCAAATACTTATTTCCCTCATTAACATGCAAATCAATGTATAACTTTTTTGAAATGCGTTTTTCTGGATTTTTTTGTTGTTATTCTGTCTCTCACTGTTAAAATACACCTACCATTAAAATTATAGACTGATCATTTCTTTGTCAGTGGGCAAACGTACAAAATCAGCAGGGGATCAAATACTTTTTTTCCCCCACTGTATATATACACACATATATACACACCGATCAGCCATAACATTATGACCACTGACAGGTGAAGTGAATAACACTGATAATCTTGTTATCATGGCACCTGTCAGTGGGTGGGATATATTAGGCAGCAAGCGAACATTTTGTCCTCAGAGTTGATGTGTTAGAAGCAGGAAAAATGGGCAAGCGTAAGGATCTGAGCGACTTTGACAAGGGCCAAATTGTGATGGCTAGACGACTGGGTCAGAGCATCTCCAAAACTGCAGCTCTTGTGGGTGTTCCCGGTCTGCAGTGGTCAGTACCTATCAAAAGTGGTCCAAGGAAGGAAAAGCGGTGAACCAGCGACAGGGTCATGGGCGGCCAAGGCTCATTGATGCACGTGGGGAGAGAAGGCTGGCCCGTGTGGTCTGATCCAACAGACGAGCTACTGTTGCTCAAATTGCTGAAAAAGTGAATGCTGGTCCTCATAGAAAGATGTCAGAACACACAGTGCATCGCAGTTTGTTGCGTATGGGGCTGCGTAGCCGCAGACCAGTCAGGGTGCCCATGCTGACCCCTGTCCACTGCCGAAAGCGCCTACAATGGGCATGTGAACATCAGAACTGGACCACGGAGCAATGGAGGAAGGTGGCCTGGTCTGATGAATCACATTTTCTTTTACATCACATGGATGGCCGGGTGCGTGTGCGTTGCTTACCTGTAGAACACATGACACCAGGATACACTATGGGAAGAAGGCAAGCCGATGGAGGCAGTGTGATGCTTTGGGCAATGTTCTGCTGGGAAACCTTGGGTCCTGTCATTCATGTGGATGTTGCTTTGACCACCTACCTAAGCATTGTTGCAGACCATGTACACCCTTTTATGGACACAGTATTCCCTGATGGCATTGGCCTCATTCAGCAGGATAATGCGCCCTGCCACAAAGCAAAAATGGTTCAGGAATGGTTTGAGGAACACAACAACGAGTTCAAGGTGTTGACTTGGCCTCCAAATTCTCCAGATCTCAATCCAATCGAGCATCTGTGGGATGTGCTGGACAAACAAGTCCGATCCATGGAGGCCCCACCTCGCAACTTACAGGACTTAAAGGATCTGCTGCTAACGTCTTGGTGCCAGATACCACAACACACTTAGCCCTGGATAAGGACATCTGCTAATAAATAAATAAATAAATAAATATTAAGGTCTTCAATGGTGTAAGAGGTTTGTATTTTCCAATTTTTCCATTTCTAAAATTGTTGTAGATTTCTCTTTACAAATAAAATACATGAATTAATTCAGTTATCTATAGTTTATTCCCTAAAACAAGATCACAACAGAAAAAGTTTTTTTACCCAAAAAAAAAGAATTATAAACAATATTCAAATTCAATAAATACACAGGCTCATTTCCAACTTCCTACACACAGACATATAAAGATACATACACACACACATATATATACACTGTATGTACACTCACCTAAAGGATTATTAGGAACACCATACTAATACTGTGTTTGAACCCCTTTTGCCTTCAGAACTGCCTTAATTCTACGTGGCATTGATTCAACAAGGTGCTGAAAGCATTCTTTAGAAATGTTGGCCCATATTGATAGGATAGCATCTTGCAGTTGATGGAGATTTGTGGGATGCACATCCAGGGCACAAAGCTCCCGTTCCACCACATCCCAAAGATGCTCTATTGGGTTGAGATCTGGTGACTGTGGGGGCCAGTTTAGTACAGTGAACTCATTGTCATGTTCAAGAAACCAATTTGAAATGATTCGACCTTTGTGACATGGTGCATTATCCTGCTGGAAGTAGCCATCAGAGGATGGGTACATGGTGGTCATAAAGGGATGGACATGGTCAGAAACAATGCTCAGGTAGGCCGTGGCATTTAAACGATGCCCAATTGGCACTAAGGGGCCTAAAGTGTGCCAAGAAAACATCCCCCACACCATTACACCACCACCACCAGCCTGCACAGTGGTAACAAGGCATGATGGATCCATGTTCTCATTCTGTTTACGCCAAATTCTGACTCTACCATCTGAATGTCTCAACAGAAATCGAGACTCATCAGACCAGGCAACATTTTTCCAGTCTTCAACTGTCCAATTTTGGTGAGCTTGTGCAAATTGTAGCCTCTTTTTCTTATTTGTAGTGGAGATGAGTGGTACCCGGTGGGGTTTTCTGCTGTTGTAGCCCATCCGCCTCAAGGTTGTACGTGTTGTGGCTTCACAAATGCTTTGCTGCATACCTCGGTTGTAACGAGTGGTTATTTCAGTCAAAGTTGCTCTTCTATCAGCTTGAATCAGTCGGCCCATTCTCCTCTGACCTCTAGCATGAACAAGGCATTTTCGCCCACAGGACTGCCGCATACTGGATGTTTTTCCCTTTTCACACCATTCTTTGTAAACCCTAGAAATGGTTGTGCGTGAAAATCCCAGTAACTGAGCAGATTGTGAAATACTCAGACCGGCCCGTCTGGCACCAACAACCATGCCACGCTCAAAATTGCTTAAATCACCTTTCTTTCCCATTCAGACATTCAGTTTGGAGTTCAGGAGATTGTCTTGACCAGGACCACACCCCTAAATGCATTGAAGCAACTGCCATGTGATTGGTTGGTTAGATAATTGCATTAATGAGAAATTGAACAGGTGTTCCTAATAATCCTTTAGGTGAGTGTATATAATGTATTACTTTATTTTAAATATACATTATTAATATTGCATAATTTGAAAATAGGCTGAATTTGGTTTAGTATACACAAATATGAACAAATATTTCAAGCATTATGTATGTGTTTGCTTGTTTTGCTTGTTTGTGTGTGTTTCATGAATTCCCTCATTTATCATTAAGGAATGAGGGAATTCATGTAATACTATTATTCCGCTGATTGTTTTGACATTTTATTTTTTTATTTACTGTCAACTCTATTCCCATTAGAGCTGTTTTGAACGTGTTAATGATATTTAGGGTTTTGTATGGTTAGTTGCATATCCTTTTCATCAACTTGAGCTGTGCTGCTGCAAAAGCCAAAGAAGGTCAGAAACACTGGAATAAAAGTGAGGCCATGAACTGCCCCAAACAATATGACCAAGAACATGATCTTAAAAAAGGTTCTGAAGATGTAACTCGCCGCTGCTGCCAGAACCACCACCCCCAGAATGGTGGAGACGGCTCCCTGCAATATGGAATAACCTAGAGTAAAGAGTGCTTCCACTGCCTTGTCATTGACATTGGCTTTAGTACTTGAAACAAAGGCATAGGAAATGTGTGCAGAGAAGTCTACAGAGAAGCCAATGCAGATGACGAGGTTGATCATGGATATGGAGTCTAAGTTAACATCCCACAATGACATGAAACCAGCCACCCCCACAATGACAGAGCCAATGGCAAACGTCACCCACAGAGAGCAAAGAGGGTTGGGAATCAACAGGAGGGAGATCAGCAGCATCACAGCAGTGGCCACCCCGATGTTCTGGATGGTGTTGTCAACTATGACTGCATACTGATCGTAGTAGATAAAAGCAGGATGATAAACCAGCAGAGGGATGGGACAGTTCTTCGCAGTGTCTCTCAGCTCGTTCAACATATTCTTTTCATCAACTGCACTGCTGATGTTCACAGTCAGAATAAAGGAGCGGGAGGCGTAGATCTTATTATTAGACATGTTTAGATCTTGTTGAAACTGTGGAACTAACTGCAGAAATGTAGTTAGATTTCCCATGAATGCAGCTTCATTATTCAAATTGACCTGCAATGAATTTGCAAAGGATTCGTAACTGTCAAGCCATGATATGTTAATTTCTTTATCAACAAAATTAAGGTTTCTAAAATGTGTCATACATGACTGCAGTTCAGTACGGATGCTGTTATTCCAATATTCCACTTCTTTTTCCACAACTACCATAACGTTTGGACCATAGACAGAGAAATATTTATCCTCATAATCATAATAGTTAACTACATATGAATCATCCGATGCCAGATTCTTAAGGTCTATACCTTCCTTCATCTGGATGCACCCGTAAATACTGGCAGCCAGATACCCTGCATACAGCAAGATCACAAACACTTTAGTCCAGGTTTTGGTCAGAAAAGGACCATAATAATTCTTAAAGAAACTGTTAATTGGTTGTGGTTTCTCCCTGCCAGTCTCTTCTTCATATGACCCGCCAACACAGCAAATACTGTACCCTTTGGAGTGCCCATCAAGGCACTTTCTTGGTACCTTCATACAGGTCAGAGAGTGCCTGTTACTCTCTTCTCTTCTTCCATTCAAAGCCATAAAAGCCCCAAAAAATGTAATGCTGTAAAAGTAGCAGAACAGGACAGCAGTGCCAGTATAGAGGCAGAAAGACTGCACAGACCGGAAGGGCGTCATGATGCCGATGTAGAAAGCCAAGACATCAGTCAGAGTGGTGATCGTGATGGACACGGCGGCCTCTTTATATGTCTCTGCCAAACGGATCTCGACTGGATCATGAACCTTCGTTTGCTGCCAGCAGGATATCATAATGAACATGTCGTCAACACCGATCCCTAGAAAACACAGGTCAAGACATTGTTAATAATGAATAAGCATACTTATTTTGTTGAACAACTGAAAACAAAAATAGGAAAAAAAAATCATTACTTATTTCTTGAGAAGTCAGGAAATGTAAACTTACATTTTCCATCTTACATCTTTAAAAACATGAAATCTTAAATAATGATTTTGTAACCATTGCTTATTGGTTATTAACTCGACAGGGGTTTCTGAGAGATATCAGAAACCTGTACTGTGGAGCATGAAAAGATTCTTACCTAAGATCAAGAATGGGGAGTTTACCACAGTCATTGAGAATTGCGCTCCACACCACAGCAACAAACCAAAACTAGACAGCACTGCCAGACCTGCAGAGAAGACACCAGTGGAGGCCACCCATACTTTATTCCTTACACAGTCCAACCTAAAACAATAAATAAATACATGTATACAATACATGAATGCACTGAGGACTCTGTGACTAAATGCACAGCAGAATTTAGGATAATGTCAAGAGTCAAAGCCAAGGCTCTCATGCTGGGGCCCTTAGAGAAAATTGAGAGCAGGGAAATGCAACAGGACATCAAGTATATAAATTCAATTTACTACTCATCTGTTGCTCTGTATAATGGAGCTGCTTCTAAAGTGTAAATGTTTGCCTGCTTTATTGCTTGTAATACTTTAGAAGACATACTAGATTGAGAATTAATATATTGTAAACAATTCCCATTTTGGTTTACATTGGATGTTCCTATTGAAATGGAATGGTTGTAAAATATAAAATGTAAATGCACCACAATTATTAAAATATGATATTGCATGCTTAATGTTTCAGATCAAAATCACTTGTGTTATGATAATTAATATAATTAAAATAGAGACACCATGAGCAATTAGCAGCAGTCAAAATATTACTAACTTAATTAACAAGCTAACTTAATTTTTTAATTAATTAATCTTTTTTAAATTATATAAAAAAACAATTCAGAATATTTTAGATATTACATTATTATTAATAATAATATTAATAATATAATACAAATAATAATAATAATAATAATAATAATAATAATAATAATAATAATAATACTCCAGACAATTACAATGGTGATAATAACGATTATAACAATAATAATAATTTGTGGTGGTATTAGTAGTTGTATTAGCAGCAGCACCTCGCTTGAAAGGAAAGGTGTTACAGCTGTATGCTGATGACGAGTTATTGCGATTATATAAATTGTCACTGATCCAGTCAGAAATGCAGTTTCTTCCGCCACTGCCAGAAATGCGCCATTGTCAGCAGAGATACAGGTGGTGACAATGTTGCGGTGTCTGGCCAAAGGATAATGCAACATTGTAGCACTGATGATGAGGGACCATCATCACAGCCTCCAATAAGCAGAATTCCCATCAGACCATAATGGCATTAACAGCACCCCAGATCTCTCGGCAGTTCACTGTGTCCCCATCACTGCGCGGTAATATCCTCCAAACAAGCCCCATTCATAATCAATGCTAGCATATATTCATCAAGGGTTTTGCATTACACCAATTCTATATCCGACTGTTTGTCCGAAAAATGAATAAATAAATATAAACACTCAAACAAAGCATATTCGTAATAAACTGTTAAGTTAAATTTGCATTTCATTCAATACAGAACAAGTGTCTGAAATAGCGAATCGGTGTAAAACCCTTCATGAATATAGTCCTACCCCAGTGTTTCCACCTGTGGACAATGTCTTATGTAAAGAAAGATCAATTGTGTTACATTTTAAGATGATCTATGTATATTTATGTATATGTATGTATATTTATTTATTGTGATTATGAATGAGAAATTAATCTAGCATTTTAATTCCATGTAGCACTTTATCGGTAATAAGGGAAACACATAAACAAATAAAAGGCTGAATTAGCATATTCGTATAGTTTATTTTAAAAACATTTAAAGCTAGCTGTCCTAACCTGAATTGCAATGAGATGTAGGCTATACTGACCAATAGGAAAATAGTTATTAAAATATCTGGACATTATTACAAATTCAGAATACACCTGCGTGAATAACTTAATCCATTATTTCTTCTATAAAACTATAATGGGTGATTGGAGAATAGAATGACAGCTGCATCTTTATTAATCTTCACTGACTGAGTTGGTAGGATACAAATCAGTGATAGCACAAATTTACAAATGTATGCTAATACACTTATAAAAAATCTTAACCTTCAATGCAAAGACTGTCTTAATTTTGATGTACCAAACCTAAGCTGAATAATTTAATGTGTTGAACAATCATAATTATATTGAAAAAATTCACCTTGCATCGATTAAGGATTAAGGATTCAAAATGCTCTGGACACGCCACTGTCGTAACATACATACCTCATGCAAGATGCAATGGAAAAAGTTATGGCAAGGAAATAGGTGATCGAAAATAAAGGGACGATAGCTTTTGCACTCTCGACGAACTCTTCCTGTCTTGATACAGAAGTAAAATATGATACCTAAAACACAAAATGATATAATTTACATCACTAACAGGGGCTTACATGTAATAATAGACATAGTTCAAAAATACATAAGATATAAAACAGTTGCTGTATGAATGAACAGATTGTATACTGTTTGTTTCCACTAAACCATGGTTACAACCAATTTATCAACCAAGGCGAGCTATAGAGATGTAAAGATGTTGCTTAGCTTGCTTTATCTTTTAAAAGGAAATAGCAAATCACAGAAAGCATACTTGAATATATCTTGATTTTCTTTCAATGTCTTTCTAATACACACATAAGTAGCAATGGCATTAACCGGTAAATATATATGTAAGTGCACTTACCTCAATATACTTCATATGAGATACATTGTTAAACACTGTAAGGAATTCATGTATCCACACACTTGAAGTGTAGTTTTCCATTAGATAGTAAAAAAGTCTTATTGCCTGGGCACTTTCTATTATGCTGCTGTTTGCCTTCACCCCACCCACGGCTGACCCGAGGAAAACAGGATCGTTTTGAAAGTCATATATGGGGTAACTAAGCTGGATCTGTTCGATTTTACTAGCATTATAATCTACAATATCTAAAATTGCATTGGAAACGCACCCCTGGTTGGTCCTGGCACAAATACTCTCATAATTAATCTCAACGCCGTCCACTACACTGATCTGTCTCAATGTCTTGTCTAAACTTAATATTTCTTCAAAGGCTTCTTCTGTTAAAATGTGGGATGATTTGGAGACCACAATCAGTGACACAAAGGCCCCTTCAGTGTACAGTCTCTGACTAGAAAACTCATTCTCCTCAATCGGGAAGTTTTCCTTGACAAATTGTCGTTCAGCTTTTGCAGGGCCATTAGTTGGAGTGAACTGGTCTTCAATTTCATTGGATTCTGCTTCTTGCACAAAATAAAAACCTCCTCCCAGCCCAGCCGAGAGCAGCAAAGGCAGGACAAAAAAACACCAAGGATACTTTCCAACAAAACACCCCAACTTCTTAAAAGCGACGCAGATGGGCTTTTCTATGCAGTTCGTGTGACATCTAGCCATATTAATCTGTATTACTTCTTTTAAATGACATACAAGTAAGCTGCCACAGAGATGCTAACTCCTTCAGTGTTTGCGGTGCCCGGCTTAAATCACTAAAACTAATCTGAAAACTACTAAAGCTTCCCTTAATAGGCTATCAATATAAACTCCCCCTGCCAAAGTCTAGCGACAAATAAGAGAAAAGTAATTGCACTGTCCCTAACAGATTTTACTTATCTGCCAATAGCTGCGCTGCGTCGTCTTGCTCCCCTTCGCCGCATGGCACTGGGCACGCCGGGCCGCTCGTCTTATACAACCACTGTCTTTCACTGCGGTGTCACTCTCTCCATCCACACCCTGGCCTTGTCACTCTCTCCATCCGCACCCTGGCCTTGTCACTCTCTCCATCCACACCCTGGCCTTGTCACTCTCTCCATCCAGACCCTGGCCTTGTCACTCTCTCCATCCACACCCTGGCCTTGTCACTCTCTCCATCCGCACCCTGGCCTTGTCAATCTCTCCATCTGCCCTTTCCTTGACCGGCTGTGCTATCCCCACGGAAGCACTGGACTTATTAAGCAATACGTGATTAAGTGAACCTTGTCACCCCCTTGACACTCAGCATAGGAGGACTTTTGCAATCGGTTTGTAAATATTCTGGACTGACTCTTTGCACATTTAATAGATCATTAGTTTTTTTAGTTTCATACACTAATTAACTAAATAAATGTGGTCATAAACATAGTCATTTTTTAAATATAATTTTGGTGGTTACATTATTTGCTGTTGAATTCCGTATTTTTTAATTAAAAGTTACAAAGCCATAAGCATGTTTCTCGTACTTTATGCAGGATCTGAATCATATTAAAGACAATTGATAACTGCTGCTTAAATCCAGACATTATTAAAACTGTCTCATTGTTGGAATAATGAATCTGTGTGGTAGTTGTATTTTTCTGTATTTATTTGTCCTCTTTGTGTGTGTGATATTGTATATTTTCTAGAAATGAAACACTAATATATTATACCTTATCCTTTAAAAGTTGTTCATGATGAAATCTTCAATGTGTAACATTACCAGTGTTGATTTAGTCTTCAGTTTTTGATTTGGGCGTAGTCTAGTCAGGTCGACTAAAATGTCTATGAGATAGGCTATAGTCACATTTTAGTCATGCAATGTTCTTTATTTTTAGTCTACAAAAATGGCTAAAACCTTAATCAACTAAAATTAGGCTTCCATAGTTTTAGTCACAAATATTTCGTCACATTGACTTAAAACCTACATACATTTAATTCAACTATTTGGAATATTAAATACATCACCTTAATTTACCTTTTTAACTTATTCATTAAGACCGTTCAAATTTGTTAGCACATAAATCCATACAATAATTGTGTTGCAAATTATTAGACCTACTTACCAAAACAATATAAGCAACGAACACATTAAAGCATAAGAAATCTTAACCATTACTCTAAGGATAGACTATCGATGAATCACTGAACTTACATTCAAAATAATTATTTGACCTCCAAAGCCTTCACGTTTGTCTAAGAAATAAACAAACACACACATCTTACAAATGGAATTTTATTGATTTATCTCGAGATATCGCTTGAAATTTGTTGTATTTTTCCAGTCATATTGTATGCATTTCCTGCGCTTAATATATTACAAAGACGCTTTCTTCTAATCGTATTTGAAGTATTGCCACACTGCAGGTTTATTTCTTCCAAATAGCCTTCTAAATGTTGTGTCATTTAATCCTTAATATGCATTTTTGATTTATAATTGTTGATATCAAAAATACAATTACTGATATCAATAATTAACTGCCAATTGTTGATAAAGACATTTATTTTTGATATCAGAAATTGGATTCCTGATATCAACAATTGTATTTGTGATATAATGCATAATAATTAACATCCAGTTAAGGATTAAATGTCACAAAGTCATGCTATGAATTGCTGATATCAGGAATTATATTAGTTTTATAAGTAATTATGGATTAAATGTCTAAACGATTTGCAATATTTGCTGTTAAGTTAACTTGACTAAACTAATGTACAGAATTCACATGCATTACGATTTCGAAGTGAATGAACAGAAACAAATCAATGACAACAGGAGTGTACTGCAGAATAATAGACTCAATGGACAAGCACCTTTTCTTCCTGCAATAAAATTGTGCCTAATAAAGCTGGGATTAAACTAATTTCTACATAAACAAATGTGTTAAAGTAGAAATGTTAAATACTATCTTAAATTGGTCACTAAAAATAAGTTATAACAGCAGAAGCATTACAATACAGTCTATGGTGACAGACTTTGATGGATTCTCATAGATACATAAACAGTCAACAAAGTAACACAGTTCCATTGCCAACCTATCACCAATGCTGTGGTGAATGTGGGGAATAAATATTTCTATCTTCCTGTTAGATTCAGTATTTCACACACTTAATTTTAATGTTAAGAGAATAAACAACTCCAAGACATCTGAGAAGAGCTTATTACAATTTTTATATTTGAATATGAATTAAATGCCATTTGTATGAATGTTATGTTGAAATATAGGTAAGACCTCAGACTTGTTGCTGGGCAAAGTATGTGACATAATGTGGTGTACGTGCAAAATGTGATGCTCTTGCAGGATGAGTAAATAAGATTTATATTAAGCTTTAAAAGTGTAACCACATCATTGTTATTCAGCATTGTTTAATAACTACTGTGTATGTGTTGCAATTTTCTACGGTTTAACAATAAGGAACTAACTATATAAGGAAATTAGGATTCATGCTCACTTAAGCTACTTCCTATAAAAACTGCTCGGCTCTGCCTGTGTGCAGATCATTTGTTTTCTCTCCTGCAGCTGCATGAATTGTGCATATTGATTGCGTCAAACCCTAAACTAAAGTGAAGCTTGAAGCCTGTCGGGTGGACCATCTGTCTCTGATTGTCTTGGGCCCATAAGGAAAAGGTAAGAGACCTCTTTAAATCTCTATATAGGGTGAATCACAGAGGGACTGAGGTAATAAAAAGGTAAAAGGTAATGTAGACTACGACATGCATATAACCAAGGTTTGTCAATAGGCTTTAACAATTGCCGATTGTGTCGACAGGGGACTGTAAAGGTTTTGGGGGTCAGGGGAAGAGAGTCAAGATGATCTCCTGATGGTAGTTGATGAAAGGTCTGTAAGCCTGTGTGTTGTCCTTCTCTATTTTCCTGTGTGAGTGTCCCCAAGTCAATTGAAGAAAGATGGTTGGACAAACATCCAAAGATGTCCCTGTGCCCCCAAAAGAAACCCCAGCCTTTTACATGTCATCAGCACATCAAGAGCAGTCATATGTACTAAAGATGCCTGACAGACAGTGAGCAATCACAGATCTCATAAGACAAACACATCAGTAGGGTAGAAATGTATGATCCTTATATATTTCATGTGCTGAAGTTGGACCCTTCGTTGTATATTTATAATGTATGGGATGTATTTTAAATGTGTTGTAGTCTGTAATCCATATATTATGTTTAAGATTATATATTATATTATAATAATATATTTCTACACACATATATGCATGCCACTCTACTGGCATCTATCTGAGAGAGAAACTAACTTTATATTGTATTTAACTTATCCACTGTGTTTGCACTATACCTTCACTACCTATGTTTTGGAGAAATTTATTAAATTAGTGATATATTCTTGCATGCTAAATCACACAGAATAAGAATGACCTGGGATGAGAACACTGCAGTAGTTGGACTACATTGAGCTGATAGCTACACCACTAATTAGTTGCAAAACATCAATAAAGTATTATTGTTTCTCAATTAAGATGTGACCCTGGGATGTCAAAGTGATTCAGTTGCTAACAGGTCCCACTCAGAGTGGGAGATTGACATTTTAATCTGGTTGTATCTGCTGATCGCTACGTATGTTTTTTTTACAAGTACTTTCTGTATTGTTTTATACTGAAAGAGGAAAACTGACTGACTACATTATTTTAGGTTGTTATGTGATGAAATAAAAATGGAAGATACTGGTGAAGATATTGCAGTAGTAGGCATTGGATGCAATTTTCCAGGAGGTAAGCACTAAAGCATCATTACATTAAATATGCCTGGAATGAGTTTTGAATATTAGAAAGACATTGTGCTTTGTAGTGTATTGGATTGAAAATAACATTCCCCACAGTTATTGTGATTAGTTTTATTATCTTTACTATTATTGAATCTCTTAGCATACACCCTTATTCAGGGCGACTTACAATGGGAGTTATAACGTCCAGTCTCCAAGGGCTTCCTCTGTAATCCTTTTTCGGGGAGCTCGCCATTCTCCCTATATTTCACCGCCTCTGCCGCCCACTTCCCTCCAGCCCTGCGCCTTGATTTGGCTGTCACGCGGGCTATTATTACACCCCGTCTCTCCTCTCCATTTGCCCGGTCAGTCAGTAACCTACTGTCAGTATTTAGACACAGAGACACAGTCAGTCAGTAACCTACTGACAAAGAGGTAAGGGTGCCGGTGAAGGCAATCAACGAGGCAATGTGCAGGTAAGTCCAGGTGTGAATGCAATCCGGCGGCGTGCGCTTGGCAATAAAAGCAACCAATCAATAAACCAATAAATAACCAAATAAACCAATAAACCACATAATAAATGAACAATAAGGAAGTAAAAGAACATACTTCATAACTAAGACAACCGTGATAACCAGTTAGTGCACAGATCGAATTAAAACAGTATTAGTAAAAAAAAAAAAATCGTCACTCATTCGGGCGCCCCTAGCATTTGCCTATTCCGCCTAAGCCATGGGCCGGCCCTGGCCAGGTGGAGTCAGTTAGGTGTGAATTGGAGGAAGGTAGACAAAAGCTACTTAAAGCAGCTGTTGAGAAAGAGCTGCGCTGTTTCTCTGTGACAAAAAGTTAAGCAGTTGACTAGGGAACAGGAACCAAGAGACAGAAAAAACCTGTAACATTTAGAAGCATGTGGCCACTACAGTATTCTGTTTGCAGAATGATTGCCTTCCTGGATGAACTCATCCAAGAAGATTTAATTTGTGAACACCATTGGCATGTTGAAATCCTAGAGATCAAGGTCCCTGATGTTAAGTCTCAGCTTGTTTATCTGTGCTGTATTAGTGATCTAGAAGTATTAGTCAATCAGCCCATGAGAGAGATGGTGTTCACGTCAAAACCTAAGAGAGTTGAGACCTTAGAGCAGGACAGTGTAGAGAACTGCTGGGTTACAGTAGGTCATAACCACAGAAAAAGGGAGTGCACATCCCTTAGAGACATCCCAAGAGCTAGAAATGCCCAACAGGTTCCAACTGCTGGACACCAAGTTAGACAGTAATGGCTCAGAGGGTGATGGGAGGGCAGTTGAGCACCAGAGCACCATGGTGCCCACTCCTCCCCAGAAGAGGGAGGTAGTTATACTAGTAAACATAATTATTAGAGGTGTAGATCACACAGTGTGTTCTAGTGATAAGGAGACCCGCATAGTATCTTACCTGCCTGGTGCTCAGGTTGCAGATCTCCCTAAACTAGTAGACGGGCTTCTGGCCAAAGCCGGGGGGAATCCAAGGTCCAAATTGGAACCGATGACATAGGAAAAGGTAGGACAGAGTTTCTGCAAGACAAATTTAAAGAGTTAGGAAAGAAACTACAGAGCAGAACCTCCACGGTAGTTTTCTCAGAAATACTTCCGGTACCACCTGCATGGCCAGAGATTAAAAAGTTTAACACGTGGCTGAAATCTTGGTGTAGGGAAGAGGGTTTTAGATTTATGGAGCATTGGTCTTTCTTCTGGGATAGATGGGACTTGTACAAACCGGACGGTCTACATCTAAACAGAAGGGGGGCTAATGCATTGGGAGAGCGTATGGGCAGAGAAATTGAGAATCATTTAAACTAGGGACCAGGGGGGCAGGGAGTTCTGAAAATGGGACATGTTCCACTAAGGAAAGAAAACAAATAGAAACTACTAGTAGGAAAGTCCTGAAATGTTTGTACCTCAATGCAAGGAGTATAAGGAACAAGATGTTAGACCTAGAAGCCACAGTGCTAGCATGTGACTATGGTGTTGTAGGAGTGACAGAAACATGGCTTACAGAAAATAATGGGGATGAATACAAGTTGAAAGGATACACACAGTTTAGGAGGGACAGGCAAAATCGAAGAGGTGGTGTGGTAGCATTATATGTCAATAATGAAATTGAGGCAGAAGAACTCAAATTAGATCCTAGTAATGAAACAAAATCTTTGTGGGTTAAACTTTTGAATACAAGATACAGAGGATTAGTGGTTGGAGTGTGTTACGGACCACCACAACTCAGATATTCAGAAAGATGTTGCATTGTACAGTGTAATCAGGACTGCAGTAGCAAGGATGTGGCTGTTATAATTGTCGATTTCAATTTCCCAAACATAGACTGGAAAAGCCAAGTTGGGACTACAGAAGCAGATATAGAAATGGTTGAGATGGTAAATGACTGCTTTCTAACTCAATTTGTCAGGGAACCAACCAGGGAGAGTGCATGCATTGACTTGATCTTTTCAAATGACCAAGATAGAGTCGGAGGGACACTAGTTAGAGAAGCAATGGCAAACTGTGGTCACAATATGGTCAGCTTTGATGCATTCTTTCAAAAACCAAGGACCAAGTCTAAAACAATGGTCTACAATTGTAGAAAAGCAAACCTTGAAGGTATGAGGTGGCACTTAGAAGAGTTAGACTGGAGCACACTGGATACAGATTCAGTTGAAAATGGATGGTTATATTTTAAGAATATACTACTGAGAAATTTGTACCAAAACTTAGCAAATTGAGGATGAAAAAACATTGGCCAAAATGGTTCAATTGAAGCATTCAAAAAATATATAAAGAGAAAGAAAATGTTTTATAGCGTATACAAAAGGGATAGAGACGAAACAAAATACAAAGAATATGTTGAACTCCAAAGAGATCTTAAGAAAGGGATCAGGAAAGCAAAGAGGGACATAAAAAGAAACTCTTGGAGCTAAAACTAATGCTAAGAGCTTTTTTCAATACTACAACAGCAAGAGGTCAATAAAGGAGGAAGTGAAACAGATAAGGGGCAAAAATGGAAGCATCTTGGAAAATGAACAAGATATGGCAAATGTTCTAAATGAGTATTTCACAGAGGTTTTTACAAAAGAAAAACGATAACATGCCACAGGTTAACAATCAGTCCAGTCAAACCCTAAGAGAGATCAGGATAAATGAGGAGAAGGTACTAAAGGGACTAGCAGAATTAAAAACAAACAAATCACCTGGGCCAGATGGGATATTTCCAACAGTACTTAAAGAAATTAGGGAAATTATTTATAGGCCGCTAACTCAAATTTTCCAAAAGACACTTAGAACAGGGGATGTGCCCACTGACTGGAAGACGGCAAATGTCAAACCAATCCACAAGAAAGGGGAAAAAACTGAGCCAGGAAATTACAGACCAATCAGTCTCACCTGCATCACTTGTAAAATGTTGGAAAAAAGATTAGACAGAAAATAGAGGAGCATCTTAATGAAAACCATATTCTTGGAGATAGTCAACATGGGTTTAGATGAGGCAGATCATGTCTTAATAATTTATTAGAATTTTTTGAACATGCAACTGCAGCTGTAGATCACATGAAAGCATAAAATAAAGCTTTTGACAAGGTTCCACACCAAAGACTGATCCTCAAATTGGAAGCTGTAGGCATTCAGGGTAATGTAAGTAGATTATGAACTGGTTGATGTAAAGGAAACAGAGGGTGTCGATTAGAGGAGTCGCTTCTAACTGGAGTGAGGTTGTTAGTGGAGTTCCACAGGGATCAGTACTAGGGCCTGTGCTTTTTCTAATCTATATTAATGATCTGGACTCTGGGATAGTTAGCAAACTTGTCAATTTTGCAGATGATATTAAAACAGGTGGCTCAGCAGATACAATCTTGGCAGCACAAGCTATTCAAAGGGACTGTGGGAGGAATAGAACTAGATCAGGGGTGTCAAACTCAATTTTACCACAGGCCATATGATCATTTCAAGTTTCATTCAAGGGAAACATAAATATTTGCTCGTCCCTATTTGTAATTCAGTCGTTTAAAAAAAATTCGCAACCCTCTACATTTAAATTAATTAATTAGAATTATACTTAATCTTTAACATTTATGATTATTCAAAACACACATCTGACCTAATTGCTGCTCTGAGGGGGTTAATTTGTTGAGGAGACTTGACACCTTTTCTGTTAGACTAGCTTCAGTATGGAGTGTATGTTTGGGGGGATTTGTTGAGCTTCATCAGTGAAACAGCTGTTTGCACAGGTATATGCATCCAAACAGTGAGAGGACTTGTGCAGTATGCAGGTAGATCTGTGGTAACGTGACTAAGTGGTAAAACTCTGCAGCGCCAATGGAATTGAACTTTGCCTTAAGTGTGTCATTGCATTGCAATTCAATCAATCCCATCTGGATGTGCTCTGGAGCATTGTTCACATCAACACCAAACGGGTTGGAGAAAAACTGTTTGTTAAAATCCAAGAAGCGGTGCTCAAATTCTTTACGCAAGTTCAGTTTTGCTGTGAATCCAGCGCTGGGAATAGTGACATTTGTGAGAGAGTTAGAGATGGCTTGGCAAGTCGGGAAATGGAAAAGTTTTCCTTGCTGCATTTGCTTCTCCCATAAACGTAATTTAAGCTGAAATGCTTTCACACTGTCATACATCTGTTATGACCTGTTTACTGCCCATTAGCTTCACATTTAAGGTGTTAAGATGCTCAGTAACATCACATACAAATGAAGGATCGCATAGCCAGCTTTCATCCGAGAGCTCTGATATTTGTCTCCCTTTGTTTTGCAGAAAAAAAATCTGATTTCTCCCTGTAGCTATGCCCCGACTCAGCCAGCGCACTTCTGGGCAAATCGCCACATTCAACATTAAGCTCCTCAAGGAATGCCTGGAATCGGCAGTGATTTAAACCTCTAGCCATGATCAAATGTACAGTTTTTGTTGCCGTGTGCATTACATGATCCATATTCAGCACCTTCCCACACAATGCTTCCTGATGTACAATGCAATGAGAAATTGTCCTGGGACACTGATCATTTTCCTCTCGTAGATTTTTTTGAATCTTAGCAAGCACACCTGGTTTTCCCACCACACAGCGCAGGTGCTCCGTCTGTGCTCAGAACCACTCATTTCTTCCATTTCCAATTTAATTCGGTTCACGCATCTCTCAACTTGCTGAAAGATGTCATTTGCTGTGGTGGTGGCGTGCATTGCTGCAGCATCCAAAAGCTCTTCAGTAACATTTAAATCTGAATTTATCTCCCAGGTAAAAATAGATAACTGGGCTGTGTCTGCTCTCATCAACAGCAGGCGAGTATGCAATGAAATTACTTGCTTTTTCTGCTAGCTGGTCTTTGAGATTAGCAGCTTAATCATCTAGTCTTTCGGCAACAGTATTTCGTGCAAACAAATTATTTTTGTCTGGACACACTACAACGCTGGCTTTAAGCACACAGTTCTTTAAAAAAGATACAATGTAACTCAATTTAAAGGCAGCATCGCTCTCTGGTTTTGCCCTTTTGAACATGGTTTGCTGTAGTTCAAGAATTTTTTTTTTTTCCAGCCACTTTGTGCAGCCTTTGCTCTCTCTCCAAACACCCATACTTTTCTTTGTGTTTAGTCTCATAGTGACGCCGTATATTGAATTTTTTCATCCCAGCTAAACTCTCCTTACAATCGAGGAATACAGGTTTTAAACTCCACAAACAGATATTCCCACTCCCACCTTTCCTGAAACACTCTACCTTCCTTGTCGATTTTTCTTTTCTTGGACATTTTGAGTTGTTTATTGCAGATTACTAAAAGAACAGGAACATGGAAAGTAACTCAGCCTATGATTGGCTGTTAAAACCCTACTTCGCAATGGCTGAAGGGAAATGTATTTTTCACACACAATTTCCTCATTCAAAACCTGTCGTGGGCCATTTACTTAACGATACACCACCTTTACACCATTGGGGGCCCATATTCGGCCCCCAAGTTTGACACCCCTGAACTAGATGAAGTAACACATGAGAAAGACCTAGGAGTCTACATGGACTCCTCACTTTCTCCATTCAAACAATGTGGGGAAGCAATAAAAAATGCAAACAGGATATTAGGGTATATTGTCAAAAGTGTAGAATTGAGAACAAGGGCAGTAATGTTCAGACTGTACAATGCGCTCATCTGGATACTGTGTACAGTTCTGGGCTCCACACTACAAGAAAGATATCGCAGCTAGAGCCAGTTCAGAGGAGAGCAACCAGACTTATTCCAGGTCTGAAGGCAATGTCCCTTTTCACCCTGGAACAGAGAAGACTACATGGGGACTTGATTCAAGTCTTCAAATTCATGAAAGGCATTGACCACATCAAACCAGAGGAGCTTTTCCAGATCAGCAGGGACACACGGACCCGGGGACACAAATGGAAATTGGGCTTCAAGGCATTCAAGACAGAAAACAGGAGACACTTCTTCACACAGAGTGTCGTCACAATCTGGAACAAACTCCCCAGCGATGTGGTTGAAGCTGAAAATTTGGGAACATTTAAAAATAGACTGGATAGGATCCTTGGATCACTTAGTTATTAATGGACACCAAACGAGCATGATGGGTCGAATGGCCTCCTCTCATTTGTAAACTTTCTTATGTTCTTATGTGTGAAATTACACTCAAATTACACATTTAACAGATTTGCCTTGAGATTTACTGGGAAAGTGTAATTTCCATATAAAGATCTTAGTTACCTGAATGGACTGTCAGGTTTTGGTTCAAAACTTTCTGACAAGACCCAACCATCAACCTACCCCCATCCCCCAGACCCCCCATCTTGTCCATCTTTCGCTTTCAGATACGGGAAAACATATACCATTGTTATTTGTAGAGTTAAATGTATTCATGAAAGATAAATAATGTGTTAACTATACTGTGGCCCCTGAACCCTATATTATTATTATTATTTATTTTCTTAGCAGACACCATTATCCAGGGTGACTTACAAAATATAAGCGCAATACAAAGTGCAAAAATACAGTGCAGTTCAAGGCATAAAACATTACAAATTCCAATTTACATATTACATTGCAATTCAAACCAGAATACATTTTATAAATTCCAATTTACACAAGTGTATACAGTATATGAGGTCTTACATCCTGGGTTGTAAAAGCCGAGTGCAGACATTGTTAGGTCACAGTCAAGGGTCAAGGGAAAGGGAGCATATTGGAAATCAAAATAACAATACGAGTACTAGTAACGCAAGACAGTAGTACAATCAAAAGTGCAATCTTACAGGAGAATGAATGGCTAAATTAGAAGTAGAGTCTGAAAAGATACGTCTTGAGTAATCAGATTAAATCAATTAATAATTAAATAAAATGTTATAATTTAAAAAATACAAACGTTGATATCAAATACATTTCAAATGTGCTTGATATGTTTTTTATTAATAGACAAAATAAGCATCTGATGAAGAAATATAAGCATCTCCTGAGTACAGGCTTCCAGTTTCCTATTAGCAGGTGGTTTTAATCTGGCCCTAAGTGGAGAAGAAAAAGCACTGACCATCAACATGTCATTTTATTATTTTAAGGTGAAGGAATAGACAATTTCTGGAAAGTCCTCTTGGAAGGAAAGAACTGTGCTGTGGAGATTCCCAATGAGAGGTTCAACAGCGCTGCCTGGTATGATCCTGACGACAACATGCCCGGGAAATCACGGACTGCCAGAGCTGCTCTTATTGATGGGTAAGAGAAGCTATTAATTAAAGTATTAATATCATAGTGTAAGGAATCCACAGGACCAAAGTGAATCAATACGATGTTTATTAGATAATGGTAAAAAAATAATACAGAGATAGAGGTGAGAGACTCAGCAACGGTTCTGAGCCCCGAGCAAAGAAATTCATACAATTCAATATTCCCCCGAAAGTGTCAAGGCAAGGGAAATCAAATGTTTTCAGAACTGAATGTCTCTGTCTGCTACAGACTTCTCAAGACACAGAAAGAAAGGCAGATACACACAGTTATTGTATAAGACAACAATCATTAATCTGGATAAGTCCAAAATAGTTGCTGATCAATACTAGAAACTCACAATAGCTTAATCTTGTATATCTGGTATGTATTGTGCGTATTGTGGTAGATCTTCCTGAAACGCGCATATAAACAGGCTCTTGCCAGGGGCGTTGCAAGGGGGTAGGCATCCTAGGCACCCGGGCTGAGGCCCCAAATGCCACCTCCCCCCCCCGCTCTCACAGAAGAAACCTCAACCCACCCCCCCCCCAGCTATCAGGCTCTCACGGAAGAAAACTCAGCCTCACTGCCCCTCCGCTGCATCACCGTCAGGAATTATTTGGCCTGGGGCCCCCACATACCCTAGAATCGCCTCTGGCTCTCGCATATACTGGTACTGCTGTATTTGAAGTTCAATTAAGTACAGTTTTTATTCTATAAAATCTTCTCTTCTCTTAAAATGTCTGTTGACTTTTTTCCCACTTTCCAGGTTCAACGCATTTGACCACAAGCTCTTTGGCATTACTGAAGCCGAGGCTGGTGGCATGGACCCGCAACATAAGCTTCTCTTGGAGTGTACCTTCAGAGCCCTAGAGGATGCTGGGCTGCCAATGGAGAAGGCCAGTGGAACCAGAACAGGGGTTTACATTGGTATTGATCTTATTTTCTTAATGTTGTGGTGACTTAATATATCCATGACTACATTAGTACTATCTTACACATTATTTAAATCCTGGTGCAGGGAAAGGGGATTCACAAGGCTACACTGAGTCCCTGGACTCCCACTTGATCCCTGCTGCAAAAGGAGCTCCTTTCCTGGTCATACCAAAAGATGATGACTCAGAGCCCACACTCCTTGCCCTTCCTCTTTTGATTAATTTAGGTTGCTCTCCACTGTTCTAAGGGATGGAATAATGTAGGCCTACCTTTCACTATTCACAAGGCTTGTTAATTTCCCCCCAAAAACAATTTTCTTGCAGGTCTCATGAACAGAGATTATGCAGGCCTAGTGAACAACAGTCCCAGCACAATTAACCACTACACAGGCACAGGAACAGCAATGAGCATCGCGGCCAACAGGATCTCCTACACCTTCAACTTCACTGGGCCCTCCTATGCCTTAGACAGCGCCTGCTCCTCATCCCTTGTTGCTCTTCACACTGCCTGCCAGGCCATACGACAAGGTAACAACACTCTTTATTTGACTGATATGTAAAGGACAGTATTCCAAATTTGCAAAATGTCAATAGCTTTATTTTGTATTTTTTTTTCCAAAACTATCTTTCCTTCATATGATCTTTTTGCAGTCCTGAGTGTTATTGTTCAGTAAAGCTCTGCAGACATTTCCCTGTGTTAGTTCTGAATCAAACAAACAAATATGTAGACCATGTTCACCATCTTCTAAACCTATGGTTGAAATACAGGGGTGGTTAACCTAATGGGCTACAGGGCCTTGAGATAATATGCTCGATTCAAAGCTGAAATTACCCTCTCTTGCTTGGCGTTTACATGGTTTTATGACACGCAAATTAAGGGCAATGGAGTGAATTAATATGTAAATTAGCTCTACATACAGTTGTCGTGCAGATTTTGCTGGAAAATCCCAGAAAGGGTGGTTTACATGTGCGGAGAACAATACTCAAGACACTTACATCACCAAATCCGGAGTTGTCATGTGACAACGTGTTCAAATTAAACAGTGTGCAGCTGTGGCTTGTGCCTTGTTCAAAAGTTTGTTTTATTTCATGTCACTAATGGAGCTAGCAAGCCATAAATAGAAATGTTTTATAAAGTGTGGATTACAACACAATGTACAGTACTAAACACAGCATAACAAATCCACAACAATAAAAACAGCTTTCCACATTGCCTTTAACCTAAAATACACCACAGCCATGAAACATCCATCAGCAACTTACTTTACCTTGAAACCCACAATAAACTGATCAGTTATCTTTCACTTTTAAAATGCGTCCATTTAAGGATATATATGATTATCTCTGTAACTCTTACCCGTGAAATGTGGCTTTACATGTGGAAATGGGCTTGTTTTTACTGTATTTTCGTCATTTTATGTCATTTACTCCAGTATTTGGGATTGACCCTGTGCTTCTCTGGGGCTGTTTTGTTTTGGACGCACACCTGATTCTGTTGAGGGTTTGGGCAGCTCTTGGGCCATTTCACAAGTTAAAAACACTGCATGTAAACTCCTCCATTGTCTAATCTTTTTTTTTTTCATTATCCAACTATGTCATTGGGGGAGTTTTGTTACCTTTTTTGATATGTCCAAAATTGGACAGTTGAAGACTGGAAAAATGTTGCCTGGTCTGATGAGTCTCGATTTCTGTTGAGACATTCAGATGGTAGAGTCAGAATTTGGCGTAAACAGAATGAGAACATGGATCCATCATGCCTTGTTACCACTGTGCAGGCTGGTGGTGGTGGTGTAATGGTGTGGGGGATGTTTTCTTGGCACACTTTAGGCCCCTTAGTGCCAATTGGGCATCGTTTAAATGCCACGGCCTACCTGAGCATTGTTTCTGACCATGTCCATCCCTTTATGACCACCATGTACCCATCCTCTGATGGCTACTTCCAGCAGGATAATGCACCATGTCACAAAGGTCGAATCATTTCAAATTGGTTTCTTGAACATGACAATGAGTTCACTGTACTAAACTGGCCCCCACAGTCACCAGTTCTCAACCCAATAGAGCATCTTTGGGATGTGGTGGAACGGGAGCTTCGTGCCCTGGATGTGCATCCCACAAATCTCCATCAACTGCAAGATGCTATCCTATCAATATGGGCCAACATTTCTAAAGAATGCTTTCAGCACCTCAATCAATGCCTGAATCAATGCCACGTAGAATTAAGGCAGTTCTGAAGGCGAAAGGGGTTCAAACACAGTATTAGTATGGTGTTCCTAATAATCCTTTAGGTGAGTGTACATAGGCAGTTAATTCAATTCAAATACATATATTTGGCAAATGATCTGTGATTTGTCATAACGATCCTGGTTACTATTCTAATTGATGAACATTGTTCTGTAGATGTAATAGTATATAACTGTATAGATGTATTTCTTGTGTTTTTTTACCTCATCCTCAAAAACTAAACTTTTGCTAAAATAATGTTTTTTTCTGATAACATACATTTAATATATATTGCTGTGTATTTCCAGGGGACTGTGAAATGGCGATTTGTGGAGGTGTCAATTGCATCATTGAGCCTCAAGTTTTTGTTGCTCTCAGCAAAGCAAAAATGGTCTCGCCTGATGGCACCAGCAAACCCTTCTCCAGCAAAGCAGATGGCTATGGAAGAGGGGAAGGCTGTGGAGTTGTCTTACTTAAGCCACTGGAAAAGGTAATCTTTGCAACGAATTACATTTAAGAGATTTAATGAACATGTTTAAAATGTACTGTTGTATGCACATATGTGCTTAAGAATCAATTTAGAAAATGTATATTTGTATGAATGAAGTAGTGTTCTAGGGATATATATGTTGTTTATGAAATTGCAATCAGGCACACAATCGTTGCGTGCATTCTTGTACAGAAAACAACAATCTTGATTTATTAATAATTGTGATTATATATATATATATATATATATATATATATATATATATATATATATATAAAAATCTAAGCTGTAAAAATTATGGGGGACTCAGTTGAAATATCTGACAATATTGTATGATAGGGTGCATCAGTTTTTAAATGCATATTTAATAAAAAATTAACAGCTTTTCTAAGTATAGATAATAATGAATTGTTCTCCTCAGTCATTTAAACTGTAACATCTGCATACATTTTATATAAAGAAATGCTGATTTTGGCTGACAAATATTCCAAGCACCTTTTTTCAGATGTAATTTTAATGTATTTATCTTTAAAAAGAGTAATGGACACATACACAAAAGTGATTCACCTCCTCTGTAAACAGGCTAAGAAGGATTTTGACCATGTGTGGGGCATCATAAGCAGCACTGCCATTAATCAAGATGGCCGCACAGTCACTCCAATCACCAAGCCCTCCATGACTCAACAGGAGGAACTGCTGAAAACCATTTACTGTCGACAGATTGACCCTTCACATGTCCAATATGTAGAGGCTCATGGGACAGGAACCCCTGTAGGTGACCCCACAGAAGCAGGCAGCATCTCCAGCATCATTGCCAAAGCCCAACCCCAAGGATCACCAGCTCTTTACATCGGCTCTGTGAAAGGTAACATTGGACACACTGAGTCTACAGCAGGCATAGCAGGGTTTATCAAGGTCCTGTTGATGATGCACCATGAAACCATTGTCCCCTCGCTGTTTTATTCTGAAGACAATGCAAGCATCGATGCCAAAGCCCTGAACCTCAGAGTGCCCATCACAGCAGTGAAGTGGGAAAATAGTGGGCCACTAGGAAGGGCTGCAGGTATCAATAACTTTGGGTTTGGAGGCACCAATGCACATGCTGTTGTGAGACAGTACAGACCAAACCATGCTGTTAAGGCAGAGGTTCACAATTCTCCTAAATTGTTTGTGCTGTCTGCAGCCTCAGAAAAGTCTTTGAAAATGATGTTGGAAGACACAGTCCAAAGAATCAGCAAAGACAACAGAGTGAACCTTCCAAATCTGTCCTATACATCTGCATGTAGGAGAAGTCACTCAAGACTCAAATACAGAAAAGCCTTTGTTGCATCTTCTCTCAGTAATTTAACTGAGCAACTTAATTCTGCAACAAAGAAAAAGATTGTTCCATCAAAAGCAGATCCCCGACTAGGTTTTGTGTTTTGTGGGAATGGGGTGACCTACAGAGGCATGTGCAAGCAACTGTTAAAAGAGGAGCATGTTTTCAGAGAAAAGGTGAAAGAGGTAGAAAACATTTTCCAGAATTACAAACCCCTGAACCTCTTGGAAAAGTTAGAGAATGATTATGTTAACGATGATTTCTCCAAACCAGATGTTGTCCAGCCGCTTCTCTTTGCCATTCAAGTTGCTATTGCCAGCCTGTTAAAGCACTGGGGTATCAAACCAGATGTAATACTTGGGCACTCTGTGGGAGAGATTGCTGCAGCCCATTGTTCAGGATTACTGTCCCTTGAGGACGCAGTTAAAGTAATTTTCTTCCGTAGCACTTTGCAGGCTAAGGTGACTGGAGGGAAAATGCTTGTTGTGAGCAATATAGCAGTGCCAGAGGTTTTAAAACTGCTCCCTGACTATTCAGGAAAACTTTGCCTTGCTGCCTTTAACAGCCCTCAGTCATGTACCTTATCAGGGGATGCAGATGCTGTAGAAAGCCTACATCAGATACTCAAAACCTCATTCCAAACCAAGAATCTGTTCCTACATGTTTTGGATGTCCCAGCTGCATACCACAGCCACATGATGGATCCCATTTTGAACCCAATTAAAGAAAACATAGGTTTCTTAAAAGAGAATAAATTGGACATAGAGCTGATTTCAACTGTAACAGGGAAGGTTTGCTCTACAGGAGATTTCCTCACAGGCGAATATTGGGCCAGGAACATTAGAGAACCCGTTGAATTTGAGCAGGCAGTGAGATTTGCGGCCAAAGACAAGAATGTAGTGTTTGTAGAAATAGGCCCAAGAAGGGCACTGCAGAGGAATATCATGGAGACAATAGGAAATGACACCACAGTCTTTCCATCAGTAAAGCCAGACAATGACCATGAGGCATTGCTTTCTCTTGTGTCAAATCTCTTTGAGATGGGGTTCGAAGTCTCCTGGGCACACATTTTCCAAGGACAAGAGACAGTGCCAACACCTTTCCCAAAGTATCAGTTTGACAGTCTAAAGAAAGAGACATATTTTGAATTGGTACGGAAAGGAAACGAGCATGTGTCAGGTTCTAATCACCCTGTGCTCCGCCAGACAAACAGTGACAGTAAAGAATTCAAGTGCAACCTTTCATCAGATGAAATAGCTTATATTTACGGCCATAAAAACAATGGTGTCGTTATAGTGCCAGCTGCCCTGTATGTTGAATTGGGATTGGCATCTTTCATGGCAAGTACAAAACCAAAAGTGCCCCTCAGCTCATTGCAAATCACTCTTAATTTCCAGAGCCCTTTCATTATAAGCCACAATTCTCCTGAAATGAAAGTGCAGCTTGAACTAACTGAGACAGAAAATATAATTAAAATAAAGTCGCCATTAGCAACCTATGCATCTGGAACTATTGATTGTAGCAGAAGAAAGGCAGTTGATGAAAGTACAATCATACTGGACTTTGTCTATGAAAGATGTACCTCGGTAGTAAAGTCGGAAGAAATCTACAAGAAACTCTCTGAGGTTGGGTTTCAGTACAGCTCAGTTTTCAAACAACTTAGAGATGTGCACTGTGGGGCAGAGTTAAAGGAAGCTGTGACTAGTGTGAAGGTACCAGAAGAAACTGTGACCCAGTTACATGACTACTGCATTCATCCAGTGGTGTTAGATTATTTCTTGCAGATGACAGCTGTTGTAGCAGCCAGTGGGTTCAAATCAAGACCCGGGTTCCCTTCAGCTATAGGCAGTTTGACAGTTTTAGAGCCCCTGCAGGAGGAAATGGTTCTGTATTTAAGAACAACCAAAGAGACATCTACCTATCTTGAGGTGTGTGGGTGCTTCACAAGCAAGGAAGGCCTTGTTTTAGTTGAACTTAAACATGTTAGGATTACTTTTTTGGGAAGAGCGTTCTCAGTTGCTGAAGAGTTCTTCTTTCAAAATAAGTTAACGGTAATTCAGGAGGACTTGGGCTCCGATGATCGTAAAACAAAGGCCTTGGTCTTTGCAGACAAACTAGGAGTGGCCAAAGCACTAAGACAGCACTTGCATAAAAACTCTACATACATATCCTACAACGACCCAGCAAAACTGTTAACCTTTAACATCCTTGATATGTTTGCCAACTTAAATAAGCTACCTGCTGACAGAGATTATGATGAGGTTTTATTCCTGTGGGGAATTGGAAACTTCACTGATCTGAAAACAGAGAAAGTTCTTGAGTACTTGGTTAGCGTTTGTGACATTTACTGTCAAATCGTTAAGAAGATGAAGGAGGAATGGTCCTCATGTACCATCAGAGCTATCACCTACAGAATGACAGAGAAACTGGTTGATTACATTAGTCCAGGGTTTGTGCTCTCTGGCATGACAAGGTCTTGTGCAGCAGAGATTTCAAATCTCTCTTTCCAGCTGATTGATATAGATTCTGTAAGTGAGGGTATTACTGCGTTGGCCCAGGTCATTAATTCACAGAAGGGTCACCAATATTCTGAAGTAATCATTAGCAAAGGTCAGGTTTACACAACTGAAATTACTCGTACGCCCATTAAAAGCATTGGCAGCATTCAGAGAAAAGCTGTGGCCTCAGATTCACAACGGTTCGCCCTGCAAACTGCTGATCCATACAAAATGACAAGCTTGTGTGCCAGTCCCTCCATGATAAGCACTGATAAGCAAACTATGACACAAACAGTAGAGGTTCAGATAAATAAAATATGTGTCCATTCATCAGATTTCTATCCTGTCAGCCTTTCTGATTTGAAGTATGGTCAGACAATGTACTGGAGTGAGTATGCATCTCAAAACCACAAACTTTTAGCACTCGACTTCTGTGGCGAAATTACAGCTGTAGGTATTGATGTCAAAAAGTTGAAAGTGGGAGATCACATTGTGTCATGTTACCCCATTGCTGCATCCTCCAAGGTCATTATTGCTGAAGATGTATGTTATAATGCAAAGAAGCTTCCATTTCTCATGGATGTACCATGTGTATCCTTCTTCATACTGGCCTGGGAAATCCTGAATCATGCATTACCCAAAATAAAACAGAGAAAGTTGGGCATAATCTCCACTATACCTGAGTCAAGTTTTCTGCGGGTTTTGTTAGTTGCAGCAAACAAATTTGGGTGGGTTGCTTTTGCTGGGACACAGTTCAGTGGATTATTAGACAATGTAAATAACTGTGATGCATTTGTCCTTTTGCCTCCATTTGATGCATCCTCAGTTGCAAAAGCATGCAGTGTTTCCAGTGCCAAACATATTATTGTAGTGTGTGACAACCAGTTGCCATCAACATTCTCTCAAAACCTCTTTCAAAGTGAAAATGAAAGACTTTGCCTTCACACTGTTCAAGTAGGCAATGTTTTCCAAAAGGCTTATCTCAAGACACAGAAAAAACGAATCTATCACTGGATTAAATCAATACACATGGATGAGAAATCTCTAGATCTCCAAAGTACCATATTTCAAAGATCAGCATCTGGAAGCATTGACTTTCTGCCTCTTGAAGAGTCTGAATCCTATATCAGGTCTAAGACCATACCTGTAGTTGTGCTGGACAACACATCACAAGGCAAACTTTCTGATATTCCACTTCTGGAGACTGAAAAACAGCTTTTCCACAAAAATGCTGTGTATATAGTGACAGGAGGGCTCTCAGGTTTGGGGTTTGAGACCGTGAAGTTCATTGCTGTGCGAGGAGGGGGCTGCATTGTCATTCTTTCTAGACGTGCTCCTTCACCTGAGATGCTGCTGGAGATTAATAATCTACAGGAAGATGTTGGAGCCTCTGTTATTAGCTTGCAGTGTGACATTTCAGTTCCCGAGCATGTTATGAAATCAATGCATGTTATTGGACAGACATTTCCTTCATTTCCCATCAGAGGGGTATTTCACAGTGCCGTCGTTTTACATGATGGATTAATTCAAACTCTAGACAAATCACACTTTGAGAAAGTCCTGAAACCTAAAGTTAATGGTGCCTTGAACCTGCATTACGCAACTAGGAACTGTAAGCTAGACTACTTTGTTTGCTACTCTTCCATCACCTCCTTCATTGGTAATTCTGCTCAAATAAACTATGCGGCAGCAAATTCATTTCTGGATGTGTTTTGCCATTACCGGAGAAACCTTGGGCTTCCCGGGCAGTCCATTAATTGGGGGGCTTTGAATCTGGGTCTCCTGCTGAACAAGGAGCATTTCCAGCGATTTCTTGAGGCAAAGGGAATGATGATCATGGAGGCCCAAGAGATTCTCGAAGGTCTTGAACAGTGTTTGATGATGAATAATCCCCAGCAGGTTGTGTGCAAGTTTAGCTTTAAAAACCTAAGCAGTCATGTCCTTTCTCAAAACCCCTCTCTAAAAATGCGTTTAGTTGCCTTAGTGACAGAGGAACTGAAAAAGGGACAATTAATCGAACCTCAGGCTGTGCAGACCACTTCGATCTCCTCATCTGATGAGTATGTTAGGTCTCTGCTGTCTGATGAAATTAATATAGAGATTGATGACCTGGGAAATGATGTGACACTTTCTGCATTGGGAATCGACTCAATGTTGGCTATGACACTGCAAAATCGAATCTTTCAGGAGAGAAATATCAATGTTCCCCTTGTTAAATTACTTGACCCGAACGCAACAGTGTTTTCATTAGTGTCTGCTCTGGAAGAAGGCAGATCAGAAGAATTTCTGAATGAGGAAATGTCCTTGAGCAAGACTGAGATGGAAAATGAAAATGACAACTCAAAATTTTAGATTGAAACCCTTTGATTATTTCCAGTTGCTATATTTGTCTTTTGTTGTGGCTGAGCCCAGTTGCCATGGATAAATTAGAAGAACTACTGCCATTTGCTGTCAAAGTCTAATGTATTTAACACACATAATAGGTATAAACTGTCCACTGTGAAATACATTTGGAAATAATGCTTCTCTATCTAAAAATGTGTCGACTTCTAGAGATTGTTTTGTTAGTAACAAATACTGATGTTCTCTGTGGTGGATATAACAACTCTGCCAAGTACAGTAAATGTTGTATAACTGTTAGGGTATATTGTCAAAAGTGTAGAATTGAGAACAAGGGAAGTAATGTTCAGACTGTACAATGCACTAGTTAGAGCTCATCTGGATACTGTGTGCAGTTCTGGGCTCCACACTTCAAGAAGGATATCCTGCTCTAGAGGCAGTTCAGAGGAGAGCAACCAGACTTATTCCAGGTCTGAAGGGAAAGTCCTACTGAGAGACTGAGGAACTGAACCTTTTCACCCTGGAACAGAGGAGACTACATGGGGACTTGATCCAAGTCTTCAAAATCATGAAAGGCATCGACCACATCAAACCAGAGCAGCTTCTCCAGATCAGCAGGGACACACAGACCCGGGGACACAAATGGAAATTGGGCTCCAAGGAATTCAATACGGAAAACAGGAGACACTTCTTCACACAGAGAGGCATCACAATCTGGAACAAACTCCCCAGCAATGTGGTTGAAGCCGACAATTTAGGAACATTCAAAAATAGACTGGATAGGATGCTTGGATCACTTAGTAATTAATGGAGACCAAACGAGCACGATGGGGTGAATGGCCTCCTCTCATTTGTAAACTTTCTTATGTTCTACCTGAAATGTGTATTAATTTGATATGTAATCAACATAAGCTTGAAAAATAAATTAAATGTTAAACTTAAAGGGGGGAAAAAACTTTATTTATCATGGTTGATGTATAATGAAATTAAGTGTAATTTGCAAATCTTTATTTAATTTTGTATGTGGTTAAAAAGCTATCCATTGTGTAAGAAATGTAAGACCAGAAATTACACAGAGAGGGATTATTTTACATCACAAATGTGATTAAATAACATATTTATGAAAATAACATGAATTGAATGAACCAAAAATGTGTTCAAATTATTTTTCTGTGTGGCAAAGAAAATGTTATGCTGTTATGCACTATGCTGCTCTTAGCTGAGTTTTCATGGCAGAACTTGTGTATGGTGTACATAATGGATATGTATTACTATGTGATAGCTCAAACAAACCCAAGAAAGGTAAAAGTTCAAATGAATAAAATAGAAAAACATACACTCTGCATTTTTATTTCAAAAACTGTTGCATTTTGAAATCTCTCACACCTCAGTTAGGATGTTTCTTTAATTAACAAAAGAGGGAGGAAACAGTCCACCTAAACCCTGAAATGCTTTTCTGATTAATATGTACATATACTTTAAAGAGTCATTTCTGAGTATCCTTAGCCTCCCTACAAACATTGTACATCCCACCCCTGTTAACAATGCTTAATAAAATACATGATATTGTTAGCATTTAGCAAATGTTATATGTATTCATAATATTAAACTTTAAATCTTGTCAATAATATGCACAAGGTTCATTTCTACCTGGACAGTACCATATATTTCTATGCTTGTGACAGATTCTTCTTGTAGACTTGCAAATATACTCTATTACAGAGTAAATTGATCGCCATGGAATTCAAAATAAACGTACCCTCTCAACAAAAACATTACATTTGTTAACACAAATTCAAAAATAACCTCAAAAACAGATTTGAAAAAGAATACCATGTTGAATCGCATTAGAATACCTGCAGATATCCAAAATTGTCTACAGCTACATCTACAAGTAGCTACAAGTGTATTTTTGGGGAACTCCTCAGAAAATCCATATTTTCTCAGGCTATTCTATAAGTAGAAACATATTCTGTGGAGTGAGTTTTTCATGTCCAGCTCATTCTATGAACAAGAAATCAGAGATCAAAATATATGTCACGTCGCCAACTCTGATGCTGCTTTGCTGTAAGTCAATGGAAAAAATCAGAAAAGTCACGACAACCATTCATAAAAAAATTGCATGCATGTTCCATTGCCCCATCACCCTATTTTCCCGAAAGATGCATCTGTCGCTGTGGCTATTATTTGACATGATTATTTTATTCCAGGCACTGCAAAACACTTTGTTATACTTCATCCAGTGCCTGCTGTGTTGGTGTGCTGTGCAATCTGTCTAGTGAGGGGACACTGGCCCTCGTTGAGGTTCCGCCACACTATGCAGCAATAATGGAGGAGGCGCAGGGTGCAAGCAAACAGGAACTTCATTATGGGCTCAATTTAGTGCCATAAGTAACGAATTCAAAAGCAGAAAAATATTGTAAACGAGAAATAAAGTTGGGGGGACAAAATGTTAAATGTTAAAGTGAAGAGCACTGGAGATTCTGGCCTTAGTTATGATGCTGCTACCTTTGCTTTCACCGCCAGTTTCTGTGCTTTTATTATTTATTTTTTAAGCAGTTTTGGCACAGTTTTGTCGTGCGGACGGGGCTCAGAGGGAGGTGTAGGTCATGGCTCTTTGGTCCACTAGGTTTTTAGTGACGGTTCTTCCTAACCCAACCAGCGAGCAGGTGAGCTGGCTGACAGACACCACTATGCAATGAATCTTTCACTTTACCACTGATTGTACCCACACGACTGAGTGGATCAGAAATTAATTATAAACAAAGCATGTTTTAATGAAAGCTATAGCCAATCGCTTTCTACATATTACATATGTATTACGTGTTTATTTTATAGAGCCTTTCTTCCCATGGTGCCAGGTACTTTGGAGTTGACAGTGTATATATGTGTATGTCTTACCTAAACATAAAGTGGGACATCACAGGCTCTTAATGAATACAATGCTCCTACATTTGCCTAAATGGTGTGAGCTGCATCAGTCTGGCGCTGTGTTATCTGAGGAGCTGAATTAAAGTGCTCCTGCAGGTTAAATTCATATGAACATGATATTACATGTTTTACTTTGCACGTAGCAGATACATGCTGTGTTTTATTTCAGTGCTATATGGAGGATATTTTAAAGGCGGCAGTGGGATCAGCTCTTGACTGCAGGTCTGCGCACACAGGGGCTCTAATGAGTCGCTGAACCGGCGCTGCTGTTCAAACCCAGACCAGCCCACCTGCTCACTGATTGGGTTAAGAGGAACAGTCACTCAAACCTGCTGGACCAATGGAGACCCAGGATCCACGCCTCCATGTAAATCCCGCCCTCATGACAAAACTGTGCCAAAACTATAAACGAAAAAAAACAAAAACAAAAAACGAAAGCAAAGATTGCAGCATCGCAACCAAAGGCAGGGACTCCAGTGCTCTCACTTGAACATTATTTGCTTTCAGTGTTTTGTTTATTATTATTATTATTATTATTATTATTATTATTATTATTATTATGTTTTGCTTTTTATATAATTATTTTTATTTACAATTCTATACATTTTGCTCTAAAAAAATATTTTTTTTGTATCTCAACATCTGTTTTTTTTCTCATTTACAATATTATTTTTTATTTTGAATTCGATATGGCGTTAATTTGAGCCCATACTTAATTTCTGGAACAGCATTTGGCTGGAGCAACACTATGCCGACTACACTGACTCGAATCTTAAACTGCGTCCAAAACCGCATACTACCGTACTAATGATTTATACATAAATCATATCAATTGAATGAATTATATGAGTGTAAATACTCGTCAGACATTTTACATTTACCGTGGTCTCATTTGTTTACAGGAAGAATAATTAGTACATCTAAATGTGTGCATTTTGTTAACAAAGATCCTCTATTTAAGCAAGATAGTCAAGTCCGCCTATTAAACATTGGGACATGTCTTACCCGAGTAATTATGGGAGTAACAAAGAGTTGCGATAGCGCTTTTCTCCCTGTCTATATAATGGCAAACCAGCCTAATTTCATACTTAAAGCTCTCTTTAAGAAAAACAATTGCATTTTTTAACACGATGCACCTGGATTGTATTATAGACACTCCTTCTTAACACATAGAAGTCATTACAACATAAAATCATGTAAAATGGAAAGGGGGCGTTACTGTACATTTGGTAACTACTTTGATTAACAGTGACCCGCTCAATTAATCCCACAATCAATTTTTAGTATTTTTGACTACACCACAAACATGTATTCCCTATTATGCCTACAAGCTAGGAGTCGCCACAGGGCAAATCAAAATGCAATACTGACCTGCTTCACATGGACACAGTGGCGTCATGTGTTTGGGACACAAACCCCTTCAACATGATTTCCATTGTTCGTATTTTTTATGTCAAACCTAACATTTAAGTAAATTTGATTAATCTTGATCCCTCGCCACTTTACCTACAGTATGCAATTAAGCAACAGCCCCTTAACCCGGCGCATGCAGGCAGCAGGTACAGTTCATCACGCTCTGATCGACACTTTGATTATTAAGAAATGTACTTCAAAATTCTCTTTGTTTAGGCATTTTAGTTTATCTTATTCAGTGCCAGTTTGAGACATACAAAAAAAAAATCAAGGAAATAAAACATATAAGCTTGTTTTTACAAAAATGCTAAATTATTCTTTTAAATAGTAAAGCTATTCCATGTTTTTGTGTAACCGAGTTGTATAGAATAAATTGCTGTCAATCATTTTACTTTTGGTACTTTATTATTTAAGTGTTCAGTTGCTTTCCTGTGTTCCAATTCCTAAACATATATATTCATACCATAAACATTCAAATCCTACTTTGGACTGAAATAGTGTTATATATTTGCATTTATTTATCAAACAATTGTAATGCACTGGTAAGTTATGAACAGTTTGCACTACATCAGGCACTACTACAAGGGTTAATCAATGCACTGATTAGCTTACCATAATGTGTGATGAAAACCAAAAAATATTTCATTTTAGTTTTTTCCATGTCTCTACCTGAATAATCCAAGCCTACTGCATTCCAGCTGCCCCCCCCCCCCAAAAAAAAAAAATGCTGCATGACGCCCCTGCATGGAAACCTGTAATCTCAGCATCCCCATTTGAAAACAACTTTCCAGTTCAGAAAATATTCTCTTATTTAACTTTTTTTTCCGGTCAGCCCTATTTGCCGTTTATACTTACCTTTATTAATGAAAAAGACAAGTTGTGTTCTAAATGATTTATTTTAGATTAGAGATGTTGACAGATAACTACATCATATTCAAATTCAATAAATTAAATGCTCATTCTGCTTCTTACACACACACAAAGATGAACTTCTTTTGTATAAATATTTACTAAAGTGATCTGTGTATACCCAAATATAAAATGCAATACAACATCTAAGCTCATACTAGCATCAACACAATTATATGGGTCATATACATGCAATTGATAATCTCCTTTCTTAAATAAACTACAAATATATGGTATATTTATAGCAGTCCAGTTAAATATGAGTGCAGTGTATTGCTCCACTGTTACTAGATGTTTTCTAGAATATACTGCTGATATTTGTAGCAAAAAATATAAATTGTCAGCATCAATACTGAAGATGTAGGTAAATTGTCATCAGGTCAGTGCAACAAAGAAACTTTGCTAGGTAGTTTTGTTACACAAGGACAATTTACAAACTCAAAGTGATGAACTGCATTTCTTTCCCTGTGTGTCTGTGTAAACAAGGTCACTGTATCGTGGCCTTGCTGTGCTATGGTACTGTGCCATAGTGCAACCCTGATACCCAGAGGAACAGAGTCTTCTAAGACCCAGTTTTTTCCAGCAATTTGGGCTTGATACATCGTACAAACCCCCCCCTAATATTAAACATTACGTATGCTTTAATTTTCCATAGTTTAACCATATATGGGTTTTCCTAATGAGTTGTCAGGCAGAACTTCCACTCATCACGGGACAGACATGTGGGCCTGTTATCTTTCTCTTCTGCCTGTAGTTTGTAACTTCTCTTAGACTGTTCTTGAGATCGCCTCTTGAACCTCTTCCTTGCAGCTGCATGTAATAAAAACGTTTGATTGGAAACATATATCTCTCTCCAGATTTCTACGACTCTTCACAAAGCATAAGGGATTTCATTACAAATGGGAACTCTGATATGGTTATTATTGTATTTCATTTTCTAGTTTTAGATTACAATAATGTTTAAAATATCTCAAATGTTCTACATTGATGATCCATTTATTGTAGCAAGTCATATTTAGGTTAAAAAAATAGTTTAACCCTTGCTTCCAAAAGGAGCAAAAACATTCCAGTATTTATTATACCTGGTGTTAAACTTTACTATCAATCCATACCTTTTGTTTCCCAAAGTTATAATAGGAAAATGTTTTTTTTTACTATTTTAAAAAAATACTATTTTTCAGATTTACTATTTGGTTTGAACAAATAAATATTTAAAACATTTTCTACTTCACGTCATAAAAATACTCTTACAAATTTCTTAATGAACATATTTTAGTATTAAAAAAAATTAAAATAAAGATTTTACTTTTAAAGCCTCATTTAACATTTAGTATTACATTGTATAATTTTGAATTTTATGGGCAATCAGGATCTACACCATTGGAAAAACAATGGACCGGCTGCTGGCGTGTTTGGTTATGAACTGACCTTTGAGGTTCATCACTGCCATTCATACAGAGGGTAGTTTTAGGATTCTCCCTACCTACATGTAACTGCATGTTTTTACTGTCTTTATCATTATTGACCACAGCTTTGCTGCTGCAAACTCCAAAAAAGGTCAGAAACACTGGAATAAAAGTGATGCCATGAACTGCCCCAAACAATATGACCATGAACATGATCTTAAAAAAGGTTCTGAAGATGTAACTCGCCGCTGCTGCCAGAACCACCACCCCCAGAATGGTGGAGACGGCTCCCTGCAATATGGGATAACCTAGAGTAAAGAGTGCTTCCACTGCCTTGTCATTGACATTGGCTTTAGTACTTGAGACAAAGGCATAGGAAATGTGTGCAGAGAAGTCTACAGAGAAGCCAATGCAGATGACGAGGTTGATCATGGATATGGAGTCTAAATTAACATCCCACAATGACATGAAACCAGCCACCCCCACAATGACAGAGCCAATGGCAAACGTCACCCACAGAGAGCAAAGAGGGTTGGGAATCAACAGGAGGGAGATCAGCAGCATCACAGCAGTGGCCACCCCAATGTTCTGGATGGTGTTGTCAACTATGACTGCATACTGATCGTAGTAGATAAAAGCAGGATGATAAACCAGCAGAGGGATGGGACAGTTCTTCGCAGTGTCTCTCAGCTCGTTCAACATATTCTTTTCATCAACTGCACTGGTGATGTTCACAGTCAGAATAAAGGAGCGGGAGGCGTAGATCTTATTATTAGACATGTTTAGATCTTGTTGAAACTGTGGAACTAACTGCAGAAATGAAGTTAGATTTCCCATGAATGCAGCTTTATTATTCAAATTGACCTGCGATGAATTTGCAAAGGATTTGTAACTGTCAAGCCATGATATGTTAATTTCTTTATCAACAAAATTAAGGTTTCTAAAATGTGTCATACATGACTGCAGTTCAGCACGGATGCTGTTATTCCAATATTCCACTTCTTTTTCCACAACTACCATAACATTTGGACCATAGACAGAGAAATATTTATCCTCATAATCATAATAGTTAACTACATATGAACCATCCGATGCCAGATTCTTAAGGTCTATACCTTCCTTCATCTGGAGGCACCCGTAAATACTGGCAGCCAGATACCCTGCATACAGCAAGATCACAAACACTTTAGTCCAGGTTTTTGTCAGAAAAGGACCATAGTGATTCTTAAAGAAATAATTCATTGGCTGCTCTTCCTCAAAGCCTGTTTTAGTATCATTTTTCCCTCCTACACAGCACATGATGTACCCTGCAGAGCGTCCTGGTGGGCAGACTGTTGGTACCTTCATACAGGTCAGAGAGTGCCTGTTACTCTCTTCTCTTCTTCCATTCAAAGCCATGAAAGCCCCAAAAAATGTAATGCTGTAAAAGTAGCAGAACAGGACAGCAGTGCCAGTATAGAGGCAGAAAGACTGCACAGACCGGAAGGGCGTCATGATGCCGATGTAGAAAGCCAAGACATCAGTCAGAGTGGTGATCGTGATGGACACGGCGGCCTCTTTATATGTCTCTGCCAAACGGACCTCGACTGTATCTTGAACCTTCGTTTGCTGCCAGCAGGAGATCATAATGAACATGTCGTCAACGCCGATACCTAGAAAACACAGGTCAAGACATTATTGTTTATAAGATTGTATTGTTTATATATATATATATATATATATATATATATATATATATATATATATATATATATTAGGCATTCTTATTTTTTAATCATGTTCAGTTTGAGCAGTTTTATTCTGTATTAATTATTAAATGAGAAACCACTGTATGCAAGAGGAGATTCTTACCTAAGATAAAAAGATCAAGGCTTTACAATGTATAAGATTGTACATTTATGTAAACTGGTCTACCTTTGCACCATGCATTTGTGTACAATACAATCTTTATCATATGGACTTTTTTCTCCCCCTTAAACTCATCAGATTGCTCATTGTGCTTAATCTTTGACCACAGTTTATACAAATTGTTCTCGTACTTAGTATGCAGATACATCTTAAGGACACATAAGATGTAAGATTTTAAGTAGTGCTAAGCATATTAAAGGCTGAAAACCCAAAGAATGGACAGATTCTTACCTAAAATCAGAAATGGGGAATTAGCCACAGTCATAGCAAATGGCACTCCACAGTAGAGCAGCAACCCAAAGCTGGACAGCACTGCTAGGCCTGCTGACACGACACCAACTGTGGCCACCCATACTTTATTCCTCACACAGTCCAGTCTAAACAAAATCACGAAATGAAACAACAATATTATTCAATGTGTGATGTCTTCTTCTAGAAAGCATTCATAACCAAGTATACTTTATGCTGATGATGTCCTTGGTATTACAGGTTTTAAAATTACTGTTATAATTTAAACTATTTCTGCATCTATTTGCGATCAGACTATTTTCCAATGGTCCAATTTGTTTTCTTACTGAAGGATACATTTCAAACTTTTAGTCAAATTATAGCACTACAAACTCATGTAATGATGAGGATCAGTGGTGCATTGATATCTTAACCTTAGAAAAAATTTAAATTAAAAAAATTAAAATAAAATAATAATAATAATAATAATAATAATAATAATAATAATAATAATAATAATAATAATAATAATAATATATGCTATCAGAGATAAAACTTCATATACTGAAATACAGAAAGTTACACTTTCAGGATTTAATATTTAATTTTACAGAAACAAAATCTATACTGTACATTTACACTCCTGCTAGCACATGTGTACACAGAGGCTATATCAGTTTAGAAACGATTAGTTATCCTGCAGTTAAAGAATGTTGCAAAATGTATTTTTATTTAACTAGTATTTAAAGTTGAAGTTACTTAATACTAAAGATTGTTATGCAACTTGACCCAGGTATCAACCCAAGAAATAATAACATTGAAAAAGCTGAATAAGCCCATATTACTTCAGAATTCAACTTCGTTTCAATGGCTTATGACAGTATGATATAAAGTTCTTACAATTAAGATAAAAGCTATATTTGTAAGAAACAATATTTTAATTGGTATATTTGAACGTAAGAGTTACATATGACTAAGGCATATCAAATATTTAATACATTTTGTTAAAGCAGTATTGAGTAAATGACAAACCTCATGCAAGAAACGATTGAAAATGAAATGGCCAAGAAATATGTGATGGCGAATAAGGGGATGATTGTCTTTGAATTTTGTTCGAACTCCTCCTGTCTTGATATAGAGGTGAAGTACGCTACCTGGGGGAAAAAAATGTAACTTAGTGAACCAAAAGTTAATAATAATAAGAAGAAGGAGGTCGAGGAGGAGGAAGAGGAGGAGAAATACATTAACGAATACACGAATAAATAAATACATAAATAATACGATTTTCCACTTAACTTTACACACAAGCAAACTAATCTGAAGCGCATGCTTAACACCTGTCTGATGTGCAAAGTTGTACAAAAAGTGTTTTTATCATTAATGTGATTCTGTATAAAACAGGTGTACTACTTCCCTGGTGTTTATCACATTTAATCGTTATGATTTGATATATATATATATATATATATATATATATATATATATGTTTGTGTCGATGTAACAGTATAACTAATCATATAAATGAAGATATCTTTAATAGAATAAAGAAGTACAAATAATAAAGTCTACTTACCTTAATATACGGCATTTCAGTCGATTCATTTTTAAACACTTCAATAAATTCTTGGAGCCACAAAGTACTTGACGTGCTATTTTCTCTCAAATAGTACAAAAGTCTGATTGCCTTTGCAGATGTCACAACACCTTGACTTGTAGTGTTCACCCCACCCAACGTGGTCCCCACGAAAATACTAGTGTTTTCAAAGGAATGCATAGGGAAATGAATTGGGGTCTGATCTACTGAACCCGAATTAATTTCTACAATATCTAATATTGCATTGGAGACGCATTTCTTATTGACTGTGGCACAAATATTTTCGTATTTAATCTGAACGTTATCTTTCACTGCAATTATATTTTTAACTTTTTTGTCTAAACTCTGTACTTGCATAAAAGTCTTGTTTGTTAAAATATCGGATTCCGACACCAGTATGAGAGACGCATATGTCCCTTCAGTGACCAGCCGCTGACTGGAGAAGTCTGCATCATCCTGCGGGAAATTGCTCTTCACCAACTCCCTCTCAGCCTTCGCAGGACCGTTCATTGGGGTGAACTGGTCCTCGATGTCATTTGCTTCTGTCTCTTTCAGACGATAAAAACCTCCTCCCAGCCCAGCCGACAGCAGCAAAGGGATGACAAGAAACCACCAGGGTTTCCTTCCTACAACACCACCAAATGCCTTAAACCCCCTGCAAATGGGCTTTTCTAAGCAGTCTGTGTGACATCTAGACATTTCATCTACAGTAAAAGATGTCAAATATTTTTAAATTCAAATAGCTTTTTAATGTTACTGATCAATGCCTCCGACACTGTCTGAAAACAAAACATTATGAGCCACAGAGGACTATAGTAACAGTAACTCACACAGTAACATTTGCATAAATGACGGAAGCTGCCACCCGATCTGCATATACGTCAGGATGAAGTTACTGATTAACCAATTTGATCAAAGTAAATTAACATTTTATCTGCTTGAGACTGAATGACAATGCTATATATCATTTTCCCCTTCTGATTAGAAAAAATTATAAATTTCTTCAAGTATAAAACATTGTATAAACGCACACACACACACACACATTGTTTCATTTATTTTTTATATTATTATATTTTCCATTTATATTTTCAAACAAGGACCATAATATAGTAATGAAAGAAACCGAATAAGAATAATGTGTATGTGTGTGCATGCTTGTTTAAATTACATTAAATAAGAAACACAAAAAATACACTAACATTTCAACAGTGGATTAAGCGAAAACACCATGAAATGAAAAGATTCAGTGATCACAAAACAAAGATGACAGAAAATAACGTCCAATTCTCTGTTACAATCAATATGTTCAATATTCAAAGGCTTTCATTGTGTCTTTAATTATATTAATTATTTGATTCCACAGTGAATTAACCACTTTTTAATTTAAAGTTCATCTTTTGTCCGACTCAAATGAGCTTCCTAGTAACAGCAGTGCTGGTCAATAGACGGCTTGTTCTAAGTCATGAAGCTGGTTGAATTCACCCTGTCTATTGACAACAATGCCTCCTTGTTCATAAAACAAGGAGGCACCGTCCACCACCTCGTATCTGTATATGTTTCCTGTTCTATCTGTTTTCTAATGCCGTTAACTTTGCTATTGAAATGATCCATTAAGTCACTGCAGGTGAAATTGGGTGGGAAAACCTCTGAAGGCTTTACCTGCTGGTTAGTAAGTGTTGCTGTATTAAAAATAAAACGCGGGTTATTCTTATGCGTGTCTATTAAATTGGAGTAGTAGGCAGACCTAGCAGAGGACAGGGCTGCTTGTATCTTATTATACTGTATTCCCATGCCCTGTGCACCGCGGGAAAGTCAGTCTGCCGTTTGATACTAGTTTGATTTTCGACTCGCACTACCCGACAGCTAGCGCCTTCTAACCGACTTCCACATGAAGAGGACCAATTGTGAATTATTTCACAGCCTTTGTTTTACTTGTGAATCATAATAATAAGTTGTGAAAATCAATAACACACCGCGCATTGCCTATAAATGGCCGTATTTCCCCAACCACAATAGCTAGCGTTTGCAAACCAACTTTCACATGAAGAGGACCAATTGTCAATTCTTTCACAACCTTTGTTTTACTTGTGAATCATCAGAATAATTTGTGAAAATCAATAACATCACATATATGTAACGAAACTCCCGGAATCATCACAGCAGATACAGGGTTAAAATATACTATTATTTAAAAAGACCAATTGTGAATTGTTTCACAGTTTCTGTTTACTTGTGAATACTAAGAATAATTTGTGACATGCCTGACATTGCTTGATATCCCTAACCACCACTAGAAACAGTGTATCATGGGGTGCTCCCACAGTCACTAGCATTTTAAAAATAACTTTATGTGAAGAAGACCAGTTGTTTGTTTCATTGTTTCAGAATGTTTTGTACCTGTGAATAGTATGGATTTACAATTAAAATCAAGACAAACACAAATCATAAGAGAGACACATTGGGAATCACTTCATAGTCTGTTTTATGTATGCCTAGTAATATGTTGTGATTTAAATTATTCTTAGTATTCACAGGTAAAACAGAGACTGTGAAACAATTAACAATTGGTATTTTTTAAATAATAGTATATCTTAACCCTGTATCTGCTGTGGTTAGGGAGATACACATTTTTTTCAATGATTCCGGGAGTTTGGTTGCATATATGTGATGTTATTGATTTTCACAAATCACTCTTATGATTCACAAGTAAAATAAAGGCTGTGAAATATTTCACAATTGGTCCTCTTCATGTGAAAGTTGATTTGAACACGCTACCTATTATGGTTGGGGAGATACAGACACTTTACGCATGGCTATGCGCACATATCCAGTGCGTTATTGATTTTCACAAATCACTCTTATGATTCACAAGTAAAACAAAGGCTGTGAAATCATTCACAATTGGTCCTCTTCCTGTGGAAGTCGGTTAGAAGGCGCTAGCTGCTGTGGTTGGGGAGATGCAGCTCTTTTCATTCACGTCGGGTAGCGCGAGTCGAAAATCAAACCAGTATCAAACGTCAAGCTGACTTTACCGCGGTGTGAAACCATGAATAGCAGTGGGATTTAGGCAGCGAGTTTCTATGTTCCTCTCCTGTGTGTCTGATTCTCCCCCCGGCAGCTCAAATGTAATAAGGCAGTGGTCGGAAATCGTCTGGTTTTGGGGTGATATTATTAGGTTGTGAATCTGTACCCCACGGGTACTATAGACTATATCTAGTGTGTGATTGTGACGATGTGTGGGTCCTGACACATTCTGAGTGAAGCCTACAGACTCCAATAGGGACAAGAAACTAACAGTGAGGGGGTCGTCTTTAATGTCAATATGTATGTTAAAGTCCCCCAAATAATGAGTTTATCATAGTGAATGGCTAAGTCAGATTGCTAAATCACAAAAAAGAAATAGGGGCCCGGTGGCCTATAAATAGCTATAAACTGAAGAGGTGGATTAAGCCTAAATTCTACCTGGTGAATTTCAAAAGATGTGAAGCTGTCTAATGGCTTAGTAGACAACCGCAGGTCTGTGTGGTAGATGCTGGCCAGCCCCCCACCACGGACTGTTGCACGGGCCTTCTGGCAGTAAGAGTATTCATTAGGGGAGGCTTCTACTAATGCAATAGTGTCGTCTGGTCTTAACCAGGTCTCATGAATATAAGTGATATCATGAATATAATCGTTGATATCAAGAATGTAATTGTTGATATCAAAAATGCATAACAATGTACTTCCAATAGGAATTATTAATATTTAAAATAGAATTGTTTGTATCAAAAATAGAATTGTCGGTATCAAAAATTGAATTGATGATATCAAAAAATATATTTCTGATATCATAAATGTTTTGCACATATTTCGATATCAGCAATTCATCTTCTTTTTCTTGTTGATATTATTATTATTAATATTATTATTATTATTATTATTATTATTATTATTATTATTATTATTTATTATTATTATTATTATTATTATTATTATTATTATTATTATTAGTAGTAGTAGTAGTAGTAGTAGTAGTAGTAGTAGTAGTTTTGCTAAAATGTGAATGTAATACTTTTCTTCAATTACAATTTCTTAGCCTTAATTAAATAAATAATAATAGTAAGTGTTGCTTTAACACATTCATGTATGTGATTAAGGACAATGGTAATTGTAACAACGAGGAGAAAACACAAACTGCCAGAAATAACATTTGGCACAGATTTTCTGTACCATGAAGAATTACAGGCTTATACATTTTCATAGCAGCGTGGACTTTTTTATATAGCATGCATTACAGTTTGTTTCTTAACGTAAATCCATGTTTAATACATTGCTGATATGAACATGTATTGGAGTGACTTTAATAAAGCATGGGTTGGCATGGAGGGTTGAAGGAGCAGTGAAAGTGACAAAAATGCCAGAGAAATAGCAATTTGCGGCTTTTATCTTATAATTGGGTTTAATCGGCAAGGAGAAATGGGTTATGTAATATCTGGGCCAATATATGAATGTGAAGGACATATTTTTATATTTACTGTGCACACTGTAGTGCTGTTGGCTGTCGATATATGTATAAACAATTACTTTAGGGAGTATTCACCCCACTGTGCTTCTTTAAATTGTGTTGCGTTACATGCATTTAAATGGGATATTATTTTTACTTTGATTTACACGACCTACTCCATACTTTCAATTTCTTCAGCATATTTAAACAAATGAATTTGGACTGCTAGGGTGCAGGACAGTTTATTTGTTTTATTTATGTATGTATGTATTTATTTATTCATTTATTTGGGTTTTCAAGAACAAGACTCATTACATCACACCTCATTACATGTAAAATGTATTTTTCAGTTCTTATTTGTGACAAAGCTTTTCAACCAATCTTTAGTAAAGGAAAGACTCCACAATTATTCACTAATTTCCATTTAATTAAAACTAAAACAAAAAAATACATGGACCCGGAAACTTGGACGAAAATATTCCCAGGAAAAACCCGGTCAATCAATTTGTTACTGTTTAAACAATATTTTGTGGCATAATTACTTTCTGCAGTTTTACAACATATGCAGGACACTAGTAAGGTATGCTATATGTAATTTAGATATAAAACTATATTGCCAGTCTTTAAGTAAGCCGCAATTGCCATGTATTATGAAAGAAGGTCTGTTGTGTGTTGTGTCAGAATGGCTCAGGGACTGACTTCACATCCCAAATCCCCCACCTTCTAATTAAAAGCCATTATTGTAAATTGCTAGGTTAAGATCAAAGACCTCATATATGCTATCTGTTACTCATTCAAGTAATATATGGTGAAAATGAAGTAATGACTCCAAAGGGCTCTTACAGGTTATTTCGCTCGTTTTGTTTAATCTTACATTTTCTTCATCATATTGATTGGTGGTGGTTGCAGGTTATCTATTAGGTATTGGAAACAGATTAAAGATGTTGACTATATAAAGTGGAAGGAAAACCCTGTCAGTCAAGAAGAAAAAGCACATCAGGTAAGTGGCGATGCATTTTTATTAATTTCTACAACAATGTATAATTCAAGTTTGACTTTTCATATAGACTTGACTTACTAAGAGCTCATAGCCATAGAAGGAAATATAATACTTTTTTGTTTTGTTTTTTGGTCAAATGTAATACCATGACATACTCTCAAGAGTATGGTTCATTGTGTGTACCATATAATATATATTTATATATATATATATATATATATATATATATATATAGTACACACAATGAACCATACTCTTGAGAGTATGGTTTATTGTGTACCATATAATTTATGTTACTGATATGTACGATCTATTTTATTGTATATTTTAGTAAACCATGACATTTACTGTGATATTGTGGTACTGATGTTACCTTCCCTTACAAAATTTAATATGAATATGAACATTTTAAACTACAACTTACTTAAAAGTGTTACTTTTTTGCAAAAGAAAACCATTAATTAATCCATTAAATATGCTGTGACATTCAACTGTATTTGAATTTACATTCCATCAATTGCATTCTTAAATTAATTCTTAAATTAATTAATTTAATAACTAACATTGTAAACCTGAAAACGATGAGAGAAAACAATGAAGAACATTTTAAAATCACATTATTATTATTATTATTATTATTATTATTATTATTATTATTATTATTATTATTAGTAGTAGTAGTAGTAGTAGTAGTAGTAGTAGTAGTAGTAGTAGTTTTGCTAAAATGTAAATGTAATACTTTTCTTCAATTACAATTACTTAGCCTTAATTAAATAAATAATAATAGTAAGTGTTGCTTTAACACATTCATGTATGTGATTAAGGACAATGGTAATTGTAACAACGAGGAGAAAACACAAACTGCCAGAAATAACATTTGGCACAGATTTTCTGTACCATGAAGAATTACAGGCTTATACATTTTCATAGCAGCGTGGACTTTTTTATATAGCATGCATTACAGTTTGTTTCTTAACGTAAATCCATGTTTAATACATTGCTGATATGAACATGTATTGGAGTGACTTTAATAAAGCATGGGTTGGCATGGAGGGTTGAAGGAGCAGTGAAAGTGACAAAAATGCCAGAGAAATAGCAATTTGCGGCTTTTATCTTATAATTGGGTTTAATCGGCAAGGAGAAATGGGTTATGTAATATCTGGGCCAATATATGAATGTGAAGGACATATTTTTATATTTACTGTGCACACTGTAGTGCTGTTGACTGTCGATATATGTATAAACAATTACTTTAGGGAGTATTCACCCCACTGTGCTTCTTTAAATTGTGTTGCGTTACATGCATTTAAATGGGATATTATTTTTACTTTGATTTACACGACCTACTCCATACTTTCAATTTCTTCAGTATATTTAAACAAATGAATTTGGACTGCTAGGGTGCAGGACAGTTTATTTGTTTTATTTATGTATGTATGTATTTATTTATTCATTTATTTGGGTCTTAATTTAGCCTATTTTTAAAAAACTAATCTTGACCTTGGGAAAAAACAAATGCCACTGTTATTAGAATCTGTGTGGATGTGTTTCACCGTTTTCATAAGTCAACAATGTGTCTCTAATACACCTGGTTGTTTTATGTATAAAGTGACTGTTTTAATAATTATGAAAACAAGTGATTCAAGACTTTACAAAAATTACAATTCGTAAAATATGATTAAACAAAATGCAATGATCAAGTGTGTGTTGTATAACATATGTTTATCCTACATAGCAAAATTGCAGGTGTTAAATCAACTCTTACAGTGTTAAATTCAAAACCATGAAAGTGTATATATGTGTCCACTCTAAACAGAGTTAAAGTTACACTTTAGACAGTGTTACATTTTTAACACTCTGCCAGTGTGTTGTTGAATGTTAACACTAGCCAACACTAAGCCAGTGTTTCATTCACACTACACTGGTGTTAGTGTTATAAAACACTCTTTCAGTGTCAACATTTAACTAATGTGTCAACACTTCCAAGAGTAAAATGTAAATTAACTATAGTGTTATATTCAACTCTAATACTTAAATCCTTCAGTGTATAAATTAACTGCAGTATTGTTCATATTCTTCACCTATCTCCCACTCCCATCCCCAATCAAAATAAAAAGACATACCACCAAGAATAATTAGCTTCTCCTGGTGAGAGTCATGGGGAAGCCGGAGCCGATCCTGGCAGGCACAGGGTGCAAGGCAGGAATACACCCGGACAACAGTCCATTGTTGGGCAATTTATTTATTTATTTATTTATTTATTTATTTATTAGCACACGTCCATATCCAGGGCGACTTACAAAATATATTAGAGCAATACAAAGTGCAATAATACAGTACAGTTCAAAGCATAATGTAATTGATCAATTCCAATGTACATGAGTGTATAGGAATTATACAGTAAACAATATAAGTCCAATATCCTAGATTGTAAAAGCTAATAAGTGCAGACAGGATGTGAAGTTATAGTTAAGATCTAAGGGAATCAATAGGGGAGCTAATAGGGGAAATGAAATAAACAATACAAGCACTAGTAATGCAAAGCAAGAAGTATGACAAAACTGTAGTATACTGTGGTATACTAAGATATACTATAATACATTCTTAGATTGTACCATTGTACAACATGGTACCAATTTTTGTACCATAGTACATTTCCTAGTATACTGTAGTATAGCATTAAATACTATAGTACATACCATACTTTACTACTATGATGGCTACTTCCAGCAGGATAATGCACCATGTCACAAAGGTCGAATCATTTCAAATTGGTTTCTTGAACATGACAATGAGTTCACTGTACTAAACTGGCCCCCACAGTCACCAGATCTCAACCCAATAGAGCATCTTTGGGATGTGGTGGAACGGGAGCTTCGTGCCCTGGATGTGCATCCCACAAATCTCCAACAACTGCAAGATGCTATCCTATCAATATGGGCCAACATTTCTAAAGAATGCTTTCAGCACCTTGTTGAATCAATGCCACGTAGAATTAAGGCAGTTCTGAAGGCGAAAGGGGGTCAAACACAGTATTAGTATGGTGTTCCTAATAATCCTTTAGGTGAGTGTATATATATATATATATATATATATATATATATATATATATATATTTATGTATGTATTCAATGTTCCCATTTATCTCAGGATTATCAATAAAACATATAAATTAAAACAAGTTAATGCATCATGAGTTTAGTAAGATGAGTTTAAATCAGTAGCTGTGAAAGTCAACTGGGTTTGGATGTGTTCGGATTCATGGGGACAATACAGGCGTTCAAAAGAGCCCTTTAGTGCACATTTTAAATAACGCATTTCGGGGCTTAGGTGCAATGCTGAGAGATCTCTCTCTGATATGCTTCCCTGAGTTCCCTTTCCTTTTTATTATTATTTATTTATTAGCAGACGCCCTTGTCCAGGATGAATAGACAATAGCAGATTATAAGCACAAATATTCTGATCATTATCATTGATCATTAACTTTTGAATATGATTAGTTTTCATGAGACTTTGACTATTTCTATTTGATACTTGTAACAATAGAGATTTCATAGTAGGTAACATATTTCACTAATCAATATGTTGAGCATTACACAAAGAATCAATGTAAATCCCCAAAATTAAAATGTTTACAATTAATAAACAAATGTTATATGTAATTACAATTATTTTAAACTTGAAAACTACATTGAATGTTGCCTGGTTTCTAACTTAACCCACAGCTTTGTTTTCTCTATACCAAACCTCTGGGCTGTTGAGGTTTATAACACTATGTAACACAATTTTTGTTCCAGGGTAGTAAGTGTTATTTCCTAATTGCTTATGCCTCAAAGGTATAAAAAATGGCTATTAGTCCCCACAAACTTTCCTTTTGTGACCAGGACAGTGATATTTTGAAATTTACATATTTCCAATAAGAAAACGTGCAAATTTGTGTCTTTTCGTTCACATAAATTCAGAAAAAAAAAAACATATGAAACCAAATTAACATGTATTTATACTAAAGTAATAGTTGTGTAGTTTATAACAGAATATGCAAATTGGTGATGAACTAACCTGGTCATGAAATGTACTCCATGATGAAAAGAGGTAGACCCCCTTCACACATCTTTATTTCAACATATGACCTCCTGTTTTATTGGAAAAATAAATATTAACTTTTTTGAAAAAATCTAACATTTTGTTATTGGTACTGTAACATTTGTTTTTTCATTGTCATAATAATTTAAAATAGAAAGTTAGTGGTTGGCATTTTGTGCAATTTAAGTATTTAAAAATACTTTTTTGCTGAAGTATTTTTTCTGACTCTTTCATTCAATTCCATTCCTTACATTAATTAATACTTAAGAATTTCACATTGTTACATTTTTTAACTATCTCCTCCACTGTATCTGATGCAGTCACTCATTCTACATTTAATTAAGTTGATGTAAAGAATTTACAAGAAAATTAATATATCACAGTGTGATAATATCACAAAACACTAACATAATTAATTGATTTTCATTATTGTTGAGATACAAAAGATTTTATAATTAAAATAAATACATTTTATATTACATATAATTAGTATGTCATTTTTGTATATTCTTTTAATATACTTTGTCTTTACTTACAAATTCACTATTGCATTAAATTTTGGCAATTTTTTTACATATATGTTTACATCAAAATGTTTAATTTCTTCCACTGATAATTTACTGCATGTTTCAGAATCTGTGACATATATTAAAAATATGGAGGACATTGGTGAAGATATTGCTATAGTAGGCATTGGATGCAATTTTCCTGGAGGTAGGAAGTATTCGAATGTTATTAAATACAAAATTATTAATGTTGTGATGTAATTTGTTTTTTTACAAATATGTAATGTTTCTGTTATGAGGGAAATGTTATGATTTTATTTTAAATACCTGACAACATGCTATGCTATGCTATATATCTGAAATTGCTTGAGTACTGTATGTTAAAAAAAAAGTTTACAAGAAGGATGTGTCACAAACATAACATATGTGTCCAGTCTGCTTATCAAGGTAGGGAAGAATTTGTGCATAAAGCTAATGTGAAATATATGGAAAGCTGAAATAAGATACAAGGTAACAGGAAGTTATAGTTAGATATTTTTATTGTCACTATTTATCATGTCATTAGCATGTACTGTCACATGAATTGTTCCCATTGTAGTAAAGTGGTAGCAGTGTTATCTGGCAAGCAGTCAAGGACACACTGTTATAAAATATTGTTTTATTGTGTCTCATCTGGTTTCAGTGCACTTAATCAATAAATTAAATAAATCATAAATCACTTCAATAAATATGTGTCTTAAGCATTTAGATAATTAACATGACATTAAAACATGCATATGGTTCCAATTGTATGTATTAACACCCTTCATCTGAAATATTATTCTGTGATTATTTTAATAAATATTGTTATTCATATTTCTGATAATGATAAATACTGATTAAGCCTAGAGAAAACTATAAATGTCAGTTTACTGACCAGCGTTAAGACGGGGTATTTCTTATATTTCTTTCGGGCAATCAGGCAAACTGCCCATTCCATATTTAGTAAATTACATGGGCAATCAGCCCACAGTTTGGCCACAGGGACAGCTAGGTCCAGAGTGAGTAATCTTTTGAAGTTGACAACAGCTGCTTTAATTTAGTTCAATGGAGTATGAGGAGAAAAACATCAACCATCAATATTGTTTTTCCTAACATTATGTAAAGGTGAAGGAATAGACAGTTTCTGGAAGGTTCTCTTGGAAGGAAAGAACTGTACTGTGGAGATTCCCAATGAGAGGTTCAACAGCACTGCCTGGTATGATCCTGATGACAACAAGCCTGGGAAATCCCGGACTGCCAGAGCTGCTCTTATTGATGGGTAAGGGTATATTTCATAATTATGACATTTGATGTGCATCCTCACACATATAAATACTTTACTACTATATATGAAGGAGAAATATAATGGAATCAGGGCATAGGTGAAATATTTGATTGGAATATTTATTTTCTTTCTTATATTTCCTCTTGTCATGCTCTCCAAATTCCAGGTTCAACGCACTGGACCACAAGCTCTTCGGCCTCAATGAGGCTGAAGTTGACCACATGGATCCCCAGCAGAAGATTCTGTTGGAGTGTACCTTCAGAGCCCTAGAGGATGCTGGGATACCAATGGAGAGGGCCAGCGGAACACGAACTGGGGTTTTCATTGGTATTTATCTTTATATTTATCTTTATATTATTTTATTTACTTAAATTAATCTGCCTTTGAGCAAAATTAACATTCCTGTACTAAGTGAATTGATAGTAAGGGGACACAGATTATAAAGTTACAGTTTCAGTAGTGTCTTAAAGTTGTACAATCCTTGCACAAAAGGGCGTGAGCAAAAACAGATAGAACAGGGATAGACAACTCCAATCCACGAGAGCTGTGTTCCTGCAGGTCTTACAGCAGGTTCCTTTCAATTAGCAACCTAGAGATGTATCATGCCAATTGACTATGACAGTGTAACACGTTGCAATTCATATCTCTTCCACAGAGTAAGGGGTGCTACTTATTTGAAATATTCAATATGAATCACTGCCTAAGGATTTATTAATTGGCTTCTTGTATTTTTAAACCCTGGTCATTGTCAGGTCTTATGAACAGAGATTATGAGGGTCTGGTGAACAACAGTCCCAGCACAATAAACCACTACAATGGCACCGGCACAGCAATGAGCATCGCAGCCAATAGGATCTCCTACACCTTCAACTTCACTGGGCCCTCCTTTGCCTTAGACAGTGCCTGCTCCTCATCCCTTGTTGCTCTTCATTATGCTTCCCAGGCCATAAGACAAGGTAACAACACTCTCTGTTAGTGATGTCTAATGTAGAGTATTTCACATTGAGGTCATACAGTATCCTTTTGTTAACCTGATTTTATTTGGCACATTGTATTGTTTGTTTGTATAATCTTTTTGCATTTTCTGCACTGTGCATTTAACCTCCTGGTCATTTTTTAGTTTTTTGATTTGATTTTTTTTCAAGGAGCTCCCTCCCTAATTTCATTCTAGTCTTTGTCTCTTTAGTATGCTGGAAGTCATGACCATCCTATACTGTTACACTAAATATTCAAGACCAAACTTCTTCTGTTAGTTTGTAAAAAAAAAAAAAGAAAAAGAAAAGAAAAATAGCAGATTAATTAAACTCATCCACGAGCTTAAATTTCCTGCAATTGTTTTTTTTATTGACTGCATTTTTATTATAATTTCCAGGGGACTGTGAAATGGCGATTTGTGGAGGTGTCAGTTGCATCATTGAACCTCGAGTTTTTGTTGCTCTCAGCAAAGCAAAAATGATCTCACCTGAAGGCACCAGCAAACCCTTCTCCAGTAAAGCAGATGGCTATGGAAGAGGGGAAGGCTGTGGGGTTGTCTTACTTAAGCCACTGAAAAAGGTAACACTTCCAAACATACAATTCATGAATTTGACTTGATTTGAGCACTGATCACTGATTTAAAGAGAGCAGGTAAGTGCTATCAGAACACAAATAAATTATATTAGTGTTGTTTCATATGTAACGGGTCTCATAGTGTACAGGAGCTTGCTATAGGTGATTAAACCCCTCTGTAAAATCAGTACAGTGATAACCCTCCTGTGTTATTTGGTGTAGCATGCTTCTCACTCTACTGCACCTGCAACATATATATGTACTATAAAATAATTCAGGTTATCCGTATCCATTTGTTAAGAAAAATGAATAAATACATAATTTGTGTGTGTGTGTGTGTGTGTATATATATATATATATATATATATATATATATATATATATATTTTTTTTTTTTTTTTTCTTCTTAAATGATAAGGATAACCTGAATTATATTAAAGTACATTTCTCAATCATTTTGCAAGTAACAGTTTCAATCTGAAATGACTAAAGCATAGCTGCTAAAGAATATGAAGGAAACATTATTTCATATTTATATTAAGATGTTTTGTATGTATTTGTTTAACTGATGTTTTAAGACAACAGCTAACACAAATCACCAATAGGACATACACAATTTCGTTAACTCCTGCATTGTACATTTTTTCAGAAACTTAATTAATGGTCTGTATAGAACAGCAGTTTTTGTGGAATCTTGTCATTAGAAAAATATCCTCAGAATAGCCTATTCATTAAATTAATCTAGAAAGATGAATTAATACAAAGACCTTTCATTTTCACCTCCTCTGTAAACAGGCTCAGAAGGATTTTGACCATGTGTGGGGCATCATAAGCAGCACTGCCATTAATCAAGATGGCCGCACAGTCACTCCAATCACCAAGCCCTCCATGACTCAACAGGAGGAACTGCTGAAAACCATTTACTGTCGACAGATTGACCCTTCACATGTCCAATATGTAGAGGCTCATGGGACAGGAACCCCTGTAGGTGACCCCACAGAAGCAGGCAGCATCTCCAGCATCATTGCCAAAGCCCGACCCCAAGGATCACCAGCTCTTTACATCGGCTCTGTGAAAGGTAACATTGGACACACTGAGTCTACAGCAGGCATAGCAGGGCTCATCAAGGTACTGTTGATGATGCACCATGAAACCATTGTCCCCTCACTGTTTTATTCTGAAGACAATGCAAGCATCGATGCCAAAGCCCTGAACCTCAGAGTGCCCACCACAGCAGTGAAGTGGGAAAATAGTGGGCCACTAGGAAGGGCTGCAGGTATCAATAACTTTGGGTTTGGAGGCACCAATGCACATGCTGTTGTGAGACAGTACAGACAAAACCATGCTGTTAAGGCAGAGGTTCACAATTCTCCTAAATTGTTTGTGCTGTCTGCAGCCTCAGAAAAGTCTTTGAAAATGATGTTGGAAGACACAGTCCAAAGAATCAGCAAAGACAAGAGAGTGAACCTTCCAAATCTGTCCTATACATCTGCATGTAGGAGAAGTCACTCAAGACTCAAATACAGAAAAGCCTTTGTTGCATCTTCTCTCAGTAATTTAACTGAGCAACTTAATTCTGCAACAAAGAAAAAGATTGTTCCATCAAAAGCAGATCCCCGACTAGGTTTTGTGTTTTGTGGGAATGGGGTGACCTACAGAGGCATGTGCAAGCAACTGTTAAAAGAGGAGCATGTTTTCAGAGAAAAGGTGAAAGAGGTAGAAAACATTTTCCAGAATTACAAACCCCTGAACCTCTTGGAAAAGTTAGAGAATAATTATGATAACGATGATTTCTCTAAACCAGATGTTGTCCAGCCGCTCCTCTTTGCCATTCAAGTTGCTATTGCCAGCCTGTTAAAGCACTGGGGTATCAAACCAGATGTAATACTTGGGCACTCTGTGGGAGAGATTGCTGCGGCCCATTGTTCAGGATTACTGTCCCTTGAGGACGCAGTTAAAGTAATTTTCTTCCGTAGCACTTTGCAGGCTAAGGTGACTGGAGGGAAAATGCTTGTTGTGAGCAATATAGCAGTGCCAGAGGTTTTAAAGCTGCTCCCTGACTATTCAGGAAAACTTTGCCTTGCTGCCTTTAACAGCCCTCAGTCATGTACCTTATCAGGGGATGCAGATGCTGTAGAAAGCCTACATCAGATACTGAAAACCTCATTCCAAACCAAGAATCTGTTCCTACATGTTTTGGATGTCCCAGCTGCATACCACAGCCACATGATGGATCCCATTTTGAACCCAATTAAAGAAAACATAGGTTTCTTAAAAGAGAATAAATTGGACATAGAGCTGATTTCAACTGTAACAGGGAAGGTTTGCTCTACAGGAGATTTCCTCACAGGCGAATATTGGGCCAGGAACATTAGAGAACCCGTTGAATTTGAGCAGGCAGTGAGATTTGCGGCCAAAGACAAGAATGTAGTGTTTGTAGAAATAGGCCCAAGAAGGGCACTGCAGAGGAATATCATGGAGACAATAGGTAATGACACCACAGTCTTTCCATCAGTAAAGCCAGACAATGACCATGAGGCATTGCTTTCTCTTGTGTCAAATCTCTTTGAGATGGGGTTCGAAGTCTCCTGGGCACACATTTTCCAAGGACAAGAGACAGTGCCAACACCTTTCCCAAAGTATCAGTTTGACAGTCTAAAGAAAGAGACATATTTTGAATTGGTACGGAAAGGAAACGAGCATGTGTCAGGTTCTAATCACCCTGTGCTCCGCCAGACAAACAGTGACAGTAAAGAATTCAAGTGCAACCTTTCATCAGATGAAATAGCTTATATTTACGGCCATAAAAACAATGGTGTCGTTATAGTGCCAGCTGCCCTGTATGTTGAATTGGGATTGGCATCTTTCATGGCAAGTGCAAAACCAAAAGTGCCCCTCAGCTCATTGCAAATCACTCTTCATTTCCAGAGCCCTTTCATTATAAGCCACAATTCTCCTGAAATGAAAGTGCAGCTTGAACTAACAGAGACAGAAAATATAATTAAAATAAAGTCGCCATTAGCAACCTATGCATCTGGAACTATTGATTGTAGCAGAAGAAAGGCAGTTGATGAAAGTACTATCTTACTGGACCTTGTCTACGAAAGATGTGCCTCGGTAGTAAAGTCGGAAGAAATCTACAAGAAACTCTCTGAGGTTGGGTTTCAGTACAGCTCAGTTTTCAAACAACTTAGAGATGTGCACTGTGGGGCAGAGTTAAAGGAAGCTGTGACTAGTGTGAAGGTACCAGAAGAAACTGTGACCCAGTTACATGACTACTGCATTCATCCAGTGGTGTTAGATTATTTCTTGCAGATGACAGCTGTTGTAGCAGCCAGTGGGTTCAAATCAAGACCCGGGTTCCCTTCAGCCATAGGCAGTTTGACAGTTTTAGAGCCCCTGCAGGAGGAAATGGTTCTGTATTTACGAACAACCAAAGAGACATCTACCTATCTTGAGGTGTGTGGGTGCTTCACAAGCAAGGAAGGCCTTGTTTTAGTTGAACTTAAACATGTTAGGATTACTTTTTTGGGAAGAGCGTTCTCAGTTGCTGAAGAGTTCTTCTTTCAAAATAAGTTAACGGTAATTCAGGAGGACTTGGGCTCCGATGATCGTAAAACAAAGGCCTTGGTCTTTGCAGACAAACTAGGAGTGGTCAAAGCACTAAGACAGCACTTGCATAAAAACTCTACATACATATCCTACAAGGACCCGGCAAAGCTGTTTACCTTTAACGTCCTTGATATGTTTGCCAACTTAAATGAGCTGCCTGTTGACAGAGATTATGATGAGGTTTTGTTCCTGTGGGGGATTGGAAACCTCACTGATCTGAAAACTGAGAAAGTTCTCGAGTACTTGGTTAGTGTTTGTGAAGTTTACCGTCAGATTGTTAAGAAGATGAAGGAGGAAAGGTCCTCATGTGCCATCAGAGCTATCACCTACAGAATGACGGCAAAAGTGATCGATCACATTAGTCCAGGGTTTGTGCTCTCTGGTATGACAAGGTCTTGTGCAGCAGAGATTTCAAATCTCTCTTTCCAGCTGATTGATATAGATTCTGTAAACAGTGAGAGTATTACTGCGTTGGCCCAGGTCATTAATTCACAGAAGGGTCACCAATATCCTGAAGTAATCATTAGCAAAGGTCAGATTTACACAACTGAAATTACTCGTACGCCCATTAAAACCATTGGCAGCATTCAGAGAAAAGCTGTGGCCTCAGATTCACAACGGTTCGCCCTGCAAACTGCTGATCCATATAAAATGACAAGCTTGTGTGCCAGTCCCTCCATGATAAGCACTGATAAGCAAACTATGACACAAACAGTAGAGGTTCAGATAAAAAAAATGTGTGTCCATTCATCAGATTTCTATCCTGTCAGCCTTTCTGATTTGAAGTATGGTCAGACAATGTACTGGAGTGAGTATGCATCTCAAAACCACAAACTTTTAGCACTCGACTTCTGTGGCGAAATTACAGCTGTAGGTAGTGATGTCAAAAAGTTGAAAGTGGGAGATCACATTGTGTCATGTTACCCCATTGCTGCATCCTCCAAGGTCATTATTGCTGAAGATGTATGTTATAATGCAAAGAAGCTTCCATTTCTCATGGATGTACCATGTGTATCCTTCTTCATACTGGCCTGGGAAATCCTGAATCATGCATTACCCAAAATAAAACAGAGAAAGTTGGGCATAATCTCCACTATACCTGAGTCAAGTTTTCTGCGGGTTTTGTTAGTTGCAGCAAACAAATCTGGGTGGGTTGCTTTTGCTGGGACACAGTTCAGTGGACTATTAGACAATGTAAATAACTGTGATGCATTTGTCCTTTTGCCTCCATTTGATGCATCCTCAGTTGCAAAGGCATGCAGTGTTTCCAGTGCCAAACATATTATTGTAGTGTGTGACAACCAGTTGCCATCAACATTCTCTCAAAACCTCTTTCAAAGTGAAAATGAAAGACTTTGCCTTCACACTGTTCAAGTAGGCAATGTTTTCCAAAAGGCTTATCTCAAGACACAGAAAAAAAAAATCTATAACTGGATTAAATCAATGCACTTGGACAAGAAATCTCTAGATCTCCAAAGTACCGTTTTCCAACGATCAACATCTGGAAGTTTTGACTTTCTGCCTTTTGAAGAGTCTGAATCCTATATCAGGTCTAAGACCATACCTGTAGTTGTGCTGGACAACACATCACAAGGCAAACTTTCTGATATTCCACTTCTGGAGACTGAAAAACAGCTTTTCCACAAAAATGCTGTGTATATAGTGACAGGAGGGCTCTCAGGTTTGGGGTTTGAGACCGTGAAGTTCATTGCTGTGCGAGGAGGGGGCTGCATTGTCATTCTTTCTAGACGTGCTCCTTCACCTGAGATGCTGCTGGAGATTAATAATCTACAGGAAGATGTTGGAGCCTCTGTTATTAGCTTGCAGTGTGACATTTCAGTTCCCGAGCATGTTATGAAATCAATGCATGTTATTGGACAGACATTTCCTTCATTTCCCATCAGAGGGGTATTTCACAGTGCCGTCGTTTTACATGATGGGTTAATTCAAACTCTAGACAAATTACACTTTGAGAAAGTCCTGAAACCTAAAGTTAATGGTGCCTTGAACCTGCATTATGCAACTAGGAACTGTAAGCTAGACTACTTTGTTTGCTACTCTTCCATCACCTCCTTCATTGGTAATTCTGCTCAAACAAACTATGCAGCAGCAAATTCATTTCTGGATGTGTTTTGCCATTACCGGAGAAACCTTGGGCTTCCCGGGCAGTCCATTAATTGGGGGGCTTTGAATCTGGGTCTCCTGCTGAACAAGGAGCATTTCCAGCGATTTCTTGAGGCAAAGGGAATGATGATCATGGAGGTGACAGAGATTCTTGAAGGTCTTGAACAGTGTTTGATGATGAATAATCCCCAGCAGGTTGTGTGCAAGTTTAGCTTTAAAAACCTAAGCAGTCATGTCCTTTCTCAAAACCCCTCTCTAAAAATGCGTTTGGTTGCCTTAGTGACAGAGGAACTAAAAAATGTGAAATTAATCGAACCTCGGGCTGTGCAGACCACTTCAATCTCCTCATCTGATGAGTATGTTAGGTCTCTGCTGTCTGATGAAAGTAATATAGACATTGATGACCTGAGAAATGATACAACACTTTCTGCATTGGGTATCGACTCAATGTTGGCTATGACACTGCAAAATCGAATCTTTCAAGAGAGAAATGTGAATGTTGCCCTTGTTAAATTACTTGACCCGAACGCAACAGTGTCTTCGTTAGTGTCTGTCCTTCAAAAAGGCAGATCAGAAGAATTTCAGAATGAGGAAATGTCCTTGAGCAAGAGTGAGGTGGAAAATGAATATGACAACACAGAGTTTTAGATTATTTTTCTAAATCCTAAGATTATTTCCAGTTACTATATTTGACATTTATTCTGTCTGAGTCAGCTGAGCCAGATTAGAGTCCAGTTGCCACATTAATGAATAAGAAGACGAAGAAGACAAACTACTGACATTTGCTGTGAATGTCTAATGTATTTAACAAACATAATAGGTCTAAACTGTCCATTGTAAATTAAATTAGAGAGAATGATATCTAAAATATTATTCTAGAGATTGTTCTGTCAATAACAAAATTCTGATGTTCTCTGTGGTGTATATAACAACTCTGCCTAGCACAGTAAATGTTGTAAAACAAATGTGTATTTGTTTGATATGTAATCAACAAAGGCTTTAGAAATACATTTTCGACTTATATGGGGAAAAACCTTTATCATGGTTGATGTATAATGAAATTAAGTGTAATTTGCACATTTTTAATGTTTTATGTAGTTCAAAATCTATCAATTGTGTAAGAAATGTAAGCCCAGAAATTACACAGAGAGGGAATAGATCACTTCACAAAATTTGATTAAATAACATTTATGTATGAAAATAAAATTAATAAAATCGAATGAAACCAAAAATGTAACAGTTTAAATTATTTATCTGTGTGGCAAAGAAAATGTAACATTTCTGGTAATTCAAACCACTTTTATGCTGACAAGCAGTGAAACAAAATGCTCACCACCCTTTCATAAAGTGTCCATTTCAGATTTTAAAAAGTATCCTCAGTTATGCATCATGCAACAGAAAACTTAGGTTGATGTCATGTAGATGTAAAAATGCACATTCTTAGAAATAGCTTTTCAATACTTACTATTGCAGGGACTAAACCCTACATATGTGAAAAGAGACAGAGACCATTGAGCATTTTTTAAGTTACTTGGTTGACCGCTTGTCCCCAATCTGCCTTCTAATCTAAAGCTATTATGGTAGATTGCTATGTTAAGACTCTTGATCAAAGATGCTTTATGCACAATGTGCACAATGCAGGACTCTTTCCATGCCATCTGATATACAAATTATGGGATGGCATATATGCTTGTGAGTGTATATTGTGTTTGATTGAATGTTTTGCTTCTTAACATAATATTAAAGATATATATAGAATTAATTCAAATATTGTAGTTGTGTTTATATTATTAAATTAATATGTATTACTTTTTATTTATTTAAATATGCATAGGTTAAACTAGATTTTTTAAATAAAATATAGTGTACATAAGAAGACAAAATTAATATTTTAAGTACTAACAAAAAATAGTAATATGTTTAATGTATATATTATATGTTATTGATTAAGAAGGTTAATTTAAAGTGGTGACTTGATGACATTGTATGACATATTTCTTGTCTCTTGCTTTATACGCAACACCCATTCTGATGTTTCCATATTGATCCTCTGGGCCACTGAAGTGAAAGTAAAGTCTGCAGTTGTATTTGTTTAGAAATAAAAGGTGGATGACAGATGGCTTGAAGTCATTTATAAATTATAAATAGAACACATAATGCAGTAAAAGAACCATGAAGCAAAGGTTGTTTGTATAAAGGTTCCCTGAAACACAACACCTAGTGTCTATTGCATTTTAATGGCCAGCACTCTGCTGCTCTTAGCTGAGTTTTCATGGCAGAACTTGTATATGATGGAGTACACGATGGATATTTATTCCTGTCTGTTAGCTTAAACCAACCCAAGAAAGGTAAGAGTTCAATAAAATAAAATAAATAAATAAATCATAATGATAATCATAAAAATCACCCTGCATTTTCTACAACATTGTTTCAGACTATTCTGTATTTCTTAATTTCTCATACCTCTGACTGTTAGGAAGTTTCTTAAATTAGGAACGAAACAGTCCATCTAAACCCTGGAATGCTTTTAGATATGAACATATACTTTAAAGAGTCCTTTTAGAGAATCCTAGCTTCCCTACAAAACTGTACATCCCACCCCCTGTTGACAGTCAAAGCTACTGATTAAAAGCCATCATATACACTCACCTAAAGGATTATTAGGAACACCATACTAATACTGTGTTTGACCCCCTTTCGCCTTCAGAACTGCCTTAATTCTACGTGGCATTGATTCAACAAGGTGCTGAAAGCATTCTTTAGAAATGTTGGCCCATATTGATAGGATAGCATCTTGCAGTTGATGGAGATTTGTGGGATGCACATCCAGGGCACGAAGCTCCCGTTCCACCACATCCCGAAGATGCTCTATTGGGTTGAGATCTGGTGACTGTGGGGGCCAGTTTAGTACAGTGAACTCATTGTCATGTTCAAGAAACCAATTTGAAATGATTCGACCTTTGTGACATGGTGCATTATCCTGCTGGAAGTAGCCATCAGAGGATGGGTACATGGTGGTCATAAAGGGATGGACATGGTCAGAAACAATGCTCAGGTAGGCCGTGGCATTTAAATGATGCCCAATTGGCACTAAGGGGCCTAAAGTGTGCCAAGAAAACATCCCCCACACCATTATACCACCACCACCAGCCTGCACAGTGGTAACAAGGCATGATGGATCCATGTTCTCATTCTGTTTACGCCAAATTCTGACTCTACCATCTGAATGTCTCAACAGAAATCGAGACTCATCAGACCAGGCAACATTTTTCCAGTCTTCAACTGTCCAATTTTGGTGAGCTTGTGCAAATTGTAGCCTCTTTTTCCTATTTGTAGTGGAGATGAGTGGTACCCGGTGGGGTCTTCTGCTGTTGTAGCCCATCCGCCTCAAGGTTGTACGTGTTGTGGCTTCACAAATGCTTTGCTGCATACCTCGGTTGTAACGAGTGGTTATTTCAGTCAAAGTTGCTCTTCTATCAGCTTGAATCAGTCGGCCCATTCTCCTCTGACCACTAGCATCAACAAGGCATTTTCGCCCACAGGACTGCCGCATACTGGATGTTTTTCCCTTTTCACACCATTCTTTGTAAACCCTAGAAATGGTTGTGCGTGAAAATCCCAGTAACTGAGCAGATTGTGAAATACTCAGACCGGCCCGTCTGGCACCAACAACCATGCCACGCTCAAAATTGCTTAAATCACCTTTCTTTCCCATTCAGACATTCAGTTTGGAGTTCAGGAGATTGTCTTGACCAGGACCACACCCCTAAATGCATTGAAGCAACTGCCATGTGATTGGTTGTTTAGATAATTGCATTCATGAGAAATTGAACAGGTGTTCCTAATAATCCTTTAGGTGAGTGTATATATTCTTCTTATTGACAATATTAATTTTACATGTATTTATAATTGTATAAATATAAATAAAATAATATTAAAGTTTAAATCTTGTCAATATTATGCACAGGTTAATTTCTACCTTGAAGAACACATTGGACAGTACCATATATTTCTGCTTGTGACAGTTGATTACAAATGAGAGACATTATAAACATTTCACATAAAGATATTCATTAAAGAATTGACAACATAATTTATTATGAGTGATTTAGTTTTTCTATAGAAAATCCATGCCATGTCAGTATTTATTTAAAATACAAAATCTTACAGTAGAAATAAAAAATGGAGTGTTGGATATAGCAACTATGGCAAATCATATGAAGGATTACAGTTCAATACACTTTAATACACACATAGATGTAGAGTTCGACAAGAGAGGCTCATGATATAGTGAGAGGGATAAAGAAGCTAAGAGCTGCTGATGCATAGGATCATAGGAGTTATAGGCTTAGTCTAAGGAAGGAAGAAATGTAGAAAAGAATATGGCATGCCTGGAACAAGGTACTAAGAATGTATTGATTTAAGAATATTCCAAATATGGTTTTCACATATACCCTAATTTCTGTAATTTAAAAATTATTGTCATACTTATTGTGTTATACTGTAAGGCTCGGCAGGGTCATTAGTGGATTGGAGTTGGCATGTACTGCCAGAGCATGCCTGCCTGGCAGAAAATCCATATACTTCTAAAATTAAATATACAAATCAAGAAAACAACTCCACCTTAGAGCTCTGTGAGCTTAGAGCTCCATATATATATAGATTTGTGAACTTAAAGCCACCATATAGACAGCTTTTACTTCTGTAAGTCACAAACAAACAAATAAACAAATGTAGAAGCAATAATACATATTTTAGAAATCCCTGCTCCTGAGTAGTATTTACATGCCACTTGCTGGATATTCTTGTAGACCATGATAAAGAAGAAAAGGGCATTTGGAAATAAGAATAGAACATGAGAGAGAGAGATATTCATGTCCCTGCAGAGCTTTGTAGCTTTTTATTAAATCATCATTGCTGGAGATTCAGATTTGTTCTCATCAGAGCAACCTTGTAATGTAATGATTGACAAATGGATGCTCCAGAAGTTAACTTTTCACAAACAAAGTAATATTTACTAAATCAAAGCTTAATGGATACCAGTGAAAACAGAGACTCCAATACCCTTATTACTGTATTTTCTTATTTCTATGTATGGCAATGGGATCTTAAGTAAGTCAAAATCCTATGATCTCTAGGTAAAATGTTCATTTGTTCAGTTCTATATGCATTTGAGGTCCATCGGCACCATTCACATAAGAGCCACCAGCTCCAGATAAGGATGTGCTTTTACTATTCTTATTATTACTGATTTCACCTTTGCTGCTGCAAACCCTAAAAAAGGTCAAAAACACTGGAATAAAAGTGAGGCCATGAACTGCCCCAAACAATATGACCATGAACATGATCTTAAAAAAGGTTCTGAAGATGTAGGCTTTGGCTGCCGCCAGCACCACCACCCCCAGTATGGTGGAGACGGCTCCCTGCACTATTGCATAACCCAGATTGCAGAGCGCTTCAACAACTTTGTCATTGACATTGGGTTTAGTACTTGAGACAAAGGCATAGGAAATGTGTGCAGAGAAGTCTACAGAGAAGCCAATGCAGATGACAAGGTTGATCATGGATATGGAGTCTAAGTTAACATCCCACAATGACATGAAACCAGCCACCCCCACAATGACAGAGCCAATGGCAAACGTCACCCACAGAGAGCAAAGAGGGTTGGGAATCAACAGGAGGGAAATCAGCAGCATCACAGCAGTGGCCACCCCGATGTTCTGGATGGTGTTGTCAACTATGACTGCATACTGATCGTAGTAGATAAAAGCAGGATGATAAACCAGCAGAGGGATGGGACAGTTCTTCGCAGTGTCTCTCAGCTCGTTCAACATATTCTTTTCATCAACTGCACTGGTGATGTTCACAGTCAGAATAAAGGAGCGGGAGGCGTAGATCTTATCATTAGACATGTTTAGATCTTGTTGAAACTGTGGAACTAACTGCAGAAATGTAGTTAGATTTCCCATGAATGCAGCTTCATTATTCAAATTGACCTGCGATGAATTTGCAAAGGATTCGTAACTGTCAAGCCATGATATGTTAATTTCCTTATCAACAAAATTAAGGTTTCTAAAGTGTGTCATACATGACTGCAGTTCAGTACGAATGCTGTTATTCCAATATTCCACTTCTTTTTCCACAACTACCATAACATTTTGACCATAGACAGAGAAATATTTATCTTCATAATCATAATAGTTAACTACATATGAACCATCCGATGCCAGATTCTTAAGGTCTATACCTTCCTTCATCTGGAGGCACCCGTAAATACTGGCAGCCAGATACCCTGCATACAGCAAGATCACAAACACTTTAGTCCAGGTTTTGGTCAGAAAAGGACCATAGTGATTCTTAAAGAAATAATTCATTGGCTGCTCTTCCTCAAAGCCTGTTTTGGTATCATATTTCCCTCCTACACAGCACATGATGTACCCTGCAGAGCTTCCCGGTGGGCAGACTGTTGGTACCTTCATACAGGTCAGAGAGTGCCTGTTACTCTCTTCTCTTCTTCCATTCAAAGCCATAAAAGCCCCAAAAAATGTAATGCTGTAAAAGTAGCAGAACAGAAGAGCAGTGCCAGTATAGAGGCAGAAAGACTGCACAGACCGGAAGGGCGTCATGATGCCGATGTAGAAAGCCAAGACATCAGTCAGAGTGGTGATCGTGATGGACACGGCGGCCTCTTTATATGTGTCTGCCAAACGGACCTCAACTGGATCATGAACCTGCGTTTGCTGCCAGCAGGAGATCATAATGAACATGTCGTCAACGCCGATACCTAGAAAACACAGGTCAAGACATTATTGTTTATAAGATTGTATATTGACATTGTGAAAGAGAATGTCACTAGGCCTGGTCATCTGACTTTTATTCACTATTGACTTATGGTCTGGGGCTATGGACTGTTAATGGACAATCGAACTTACCTGGCCAGGCGGTTCATCGGATGTGCACCAAGAGCCATGAGGAGAGACAAGAAAGAACACTGCATATTAGGAATGGCATTGTAAAGTTTATAACTTGAATCCATGTGTGTTAATCTGTGGGGAAATGGGGAAACTATATTATTATTGTGGTGGTTATTTCTTATTGATGTTTGTTACCTGCTGGTAGGAGAGTGTGTGTGTGTAAGGGTGAGCACTGCAAACTAAATGGGTGAGGTTACAGAATGGAGGGGTGTGGCTTGTTAAATTACGTGGGCTAAGTTAGTGCACCTGTTGAGGGAGGGGCCTAAGCTATATAACCAGAGTGAGAAGAACAATGGGGTGGTGTTTTTTCTTGGGCCTGTGTTTGTTCTCCGAGACCCGAGACCCGAGACCCGAGACCCGAGACCCGAGACCCGAGACCCGAGACCCGAGACCCGAGACCCGAGACCCGAGACCCGAGACCCGAGACCCGAGACCCGAGACCCGAGACCCGAGACCCGAGACCCCTTCAGCCTGCCATCCTGGAAATTGTTTGTAGTGCTGTTGGACTTTCCTATTGTTTGTTTTAGGGAATGCAATTTCATGGAGAACCCAAACTGAGCCTGTTGGAATAAATGTGTACTTGGGCTTTTTTTCTCTGACCATTCTTGACAGGAAAATCATCTCAAACTTTGTTTTTTGGACCAAGAGAGCAAACTCCAGTCACAGACATATATTTTGGACTCCCATCACAATATAGATTTGTTTACAATTTGTACTTTTATAACAATGTAGATTTCATTATAGGAGACCTTTGTGAATGATGCTTGTAAAATCAATTAAATATAGATGCTTTAACTGGTTATGTAAGTATTTTCTCTTCTTTAAACCCTGATCTTGACTGTTTGTAGAAACACATTTAGTTTGAGGAGTTTGTGTTCAGTATTATTTATGAAATTAGAAAAACTAGATCAAATCAATATTGAACTTTGTCTGTACACCTATAAACTCATACATTACACTATTTGTCATTTAGCTGATGCTCTTATCCAGGGCAACTTACATTTGTACCCATTTATACAGCTGGGCATTTTACTAGAGCAAATCTAAGTGAAGTACCTTGCTCAAGGGTACAACAGCACTGCCCCACACCAGATTCAAGCCCATAACCTTCCAGAGCCCTAACCACAACTCCACAGTGCTGCCATCATAGTACACTATGCAGCGTCACTGTATGCAAGAGTACATTCTTACATAAGATCAAGACTTTATTATGTATAAGATTGTAGATTTATGCAAACTGGACACCCTTTACACTAGGTGCTTTTGTACAATATGTACTATATTTAGCATATGGACGTTTTTTTTTAATGATACCAATCATATTCAATTTCATTACTCCCTCTAATCACTTCTGATACTGTTTTAATTGGTATTTAGTTTTCTTTGCCTTCAGTATCAGATTTCTCATTGTGCTTTGTCCTTGACCACAATTTAAACAAATTGTTCTTGGACTTAGTGTGCATATACATCTTAAGGACAGTGTAAGATTTAAGATTTTAAGTAGTGCTAAGCAAAATAAACACTGAAACCCAAAGAATGGACAGATTCTTACCTAAAATCAGAAATGGGGAATTAGCCACAGTCATAGCAAATGGCACTCCACAGTAGAGCAGCAACCCAAAGCTGGACAGCACTGATAGGCCTGCTGACACGACACCAACTGTGGCCACCCATACTTTATTCCTCACACAGTCCAGTCTAAACAAAATCACGAAATGAAACAACAATATTATTCAATGTGTGATGTCTTCATAACAAGCAAGCATTCATAAGCAAGTATACTGTATGCTGATGATATCATTGGTGTTTTACAATTACTGTTAAAGATTTTTTATGCAATTTTTGCCCAGGTATCAACTCAAGAAATTGCAATATTGAAAAGAGTGAATAAGCCCATATTACATTACAATTCAACTTCGTTTTCTTATGACAGTATAATATAAAATTGTTATTAATTAAAATAAGGGTTATATTTGTAAGAAATAATATACAATAAATACTTAAAGTATAATTTATGTTTGTTCATTTTTATATTTGTGTACACATACACATACACATAAGGCATATCCAGATATTTCATATATGTTCTTACAGCAGTATTGAGTAAATGACAAACCTCATGCAAGAAACGATTGAAAATGAAATGGCCAAGAAATATGTGATGGCGAATAAGGGGATGATTGTCTTTGAATTTTGTTCGAACTCCTCCTGTCTTGATATAGAGGTGAAGTACGCTACCTGGGGGAAAAATAATTAACTGTTAATAATAATAATAATAATAATAATAATAATAATAATAATAATAATAATAATAATAATAATAATAATAATGAGAAGAAGAAGAAGAAGAAGAAGGAGAAGAACTACTACTTCCCCAGTGTTTATCACATTATATTTGTATTTAACAGTAACTAATCATACCTTTAATAGGTTAGAATAAAGAAGTACAAATAATAAAGTCTACTTACCTTAATATACGGCATTTCAGTCGATTCATTTTTAAACACTTCAATAAATTCTTGGAGCCACAAAGTACTTGACGTGCTATTTTCTCTCAAATAGTACAAAAGTCTGATTGCCTTTGCAGATGTCACAACACCTTGACTTGTAGTGTTCACCCCACCCAACGTGGTCCCCACGAAAATACTAGTGTTTTCAAAGGAATGCATAGGGAAATGAATTGGGGTCTGATCTACTGAACCCGAATTAATTTCTACAATATCTAATATTGCATTGGAGACGCATTTCTTATTGACTGTGGCACAAATATTTTCGTATTTAATCTGAACGTTATCTTTCACTGCAATTATATTTTTAACTTTTTTGTCTAAACTCTGTACTTGCATAAAAGTCTTGTTTGTTAAAATATCGGATTCCGACACCAGTATGAGAGACGCATATGTCCCTTCAGTGACCAGCCGCTGACTGGAGAAGTCTGCATCATCCTGCGGGAAATTGCTCTTCACCAACTCCCTCTCAGCCTTCGCAGGACCGTTCATTGGGGTGAACTGGTCCTCGATGTCATTTGCTTCTGTCTCTTTCAGACGATAAAAACCTCCTCCCAGCCCAGCCGACAGCAGCAAAGGGATGACAAGAAACCACCAGGGTTTCCTTCCTACAACACCACCAAATGCCTTAAACCCCCTGCAAATGGGCTTTTCTAAGCAGTCTGTGTGACATCTAGCCATGTTCATCTGTTAGAGGTAAGTATTAATATTTTGCTTAAATTATTATCTATCTGTGCTTCTAGACCAATATACTATCTGTACTGTCCGAGCTGTCCTGGAATCAAAACGTTATAAGCCCCACAGGCCAATATTATAAGTATTCCACACACAGATTTGCATAAAAAGTGATGTAAGTGTTACCTTGAACTATAATGAAATATGATATTAGGTTGCTAATTAACTACTGTTATCATTAGTATAGTTTCCCAGAGTAACATAGTCTTTTATGTGCCTGGCACTTACAGACAATGCTATAGCTTGTTAAAATGTTGACATTTCAGAACTGTCTTTGTTCTGTGTTCTCTGTGTGAGTGTGTGTGTTTTTTTTAAACAAGGACCGTAAAGTTTTCAAGGAAATGCTGATAAATGCGTATTGGATTGGAAATGACTCTACAGCTAAAAATACACTACATTTTTAACTTTGTTTCGAGCCCAAAGACAATATCAATCAATCAATCAATCAATTTTAATTTGTATAGCGCCCTTCGCAGGGTAGCCACAGAGCGCTTTACAGACTGGTAAACATACAACAAACGTATAGCAAAATAAAAAACATAAATACAATCAAATCAAATATAGACCTGTAAACATTTTACATGATCTAGAATAAAGTGAGTGAACATTTAAATAAATAAACCATTTAGGCACGGAGGAGAGAAAAACAAAAAACTCATATGGATGGCATGTAGGAGAAAATGAATCTCTGGGGGTCCACGGCTTAGGGCCTAGTCAACAAGTCCTAATGGTTGCCTCCCCTCCAGGCAGTATAGTTGTTACAGCAGCAGGAGATCAGAAAGTTCTTTATCGGTGCTGCTGGCTGTGCTCTTCCCTCTGGAGGAGGCCTCTCGCTGGCCATCCGGGGTGGAGGGTTTGGACCATCAACAGGCTTTGGGTTGCGATGGCTCGTCAAACCTTGGGTGTGGATGCCTCGTTGACCCTCCGTGGTGAGGTGCTTCTGGGATGGGTTGTGCCTCATCAGACTTCCATGGTGGGGGACGAGGTGCCTCGTTGGACCCTCAGAGGAGGCTGTTGCTGGAAGACAAGAGGGCAGTCGTGCTCAGATACTGGTCATGCAGTGCAGGACATTTCCAAAGACAGTTGTGCAATTGCATGTCCATGGCACACCGGCGGCACTATGGGCTAGAAAAACAGAGACTAAACAGATGAGTCTTCAGATGTGATTTAAAGGCTAAGACAGAGGGGGCATCTCTTACATTGGCTGGAAGATCGTTCCACAGCTTCGGGGCCCTATAACTGAATGCTCTACCACCTGCGCTTTTCTTGTGTATTTTAGGGAGCGCTAAGTAACCGGTATATATAAATCACTGGGTTATCATACTTATGCAGTTAGATTAATTTAATGTTTTTCACTGATAAAAATGTTTCTACTTCCTAAAATGACCTAAAACAACAACACATTTCCAATTATAGTTTTTAAACTCTCAATGAACATATATACAGTGGGGTTTGTTATATATTTAATGATTTAAAAGTTTAATGCCACAATCACATTGTTGTAAGGTTTCTCTTTTGTCCGACTCAAAGGAGCTTCCTAGTACTAGCAGCGCTGGTCAATAGACAGCTTGTTCTAAGTCATGAAGCTGGTTGAATTCACCCTGTACTTAAAACATTAAGTGTCAGTGGTCTAGTGACTGTAAAGCCTCTTTGTTCATAAAATGACCGCCTGTTATTCAGGGAAATTATTCAGCTGCTCTAGAGAAAGAAAAGTAAAATCCTGTTTTTCATTTTCCTCAGATTTGAATATGTCTGATATTTTTTCTGAATGAAGCAACCAAAACAACTAAAGCAATACAAATAGAAAGCCATATATTTTAACGGTTATACAAATTATTTTACATGAATTCCCATACATTTAATTTGAATTGTCTCCTCATCATTGGTGGTGGTTATACACGTTTCATTTATCAACAATATTAATATCACATCTTATGCTGTAAGGATTGCCATACTAATGTCTTAGATTTTTTTTAAATTAAACAAACACAGAACATGTATTTAAAGAATAGAAAACAAGGCTTATTTAAAATGTGTGATGCTGAAGGTCTCTGGAGACTGTCGACATGTTCCCATTTGTTTTGTTTTTTATTTCCATAGAAGCCAGCTGATAAAGATTAATGTCAACAGTAAGCTTATTATGGATTGTTCCCCTGCAATAAATACATCAGTAATAAAACAAGTATAACATATACAGTGAGGGAAAAAAGTATTTGATCCCCTGCTGATTTTGTATGTTTGCCCACTGACAAAGAAATGATCAGTCTATAATTTTAATGGTAGGTGTATTTTAACAGTGAGAGACAGAATAACAACAACAAAAATCAAGAAAAATGCATTTCAAAAAAAGTTATAAATTGATTTGCATGTTAATGAGTGAAATAAGTATTTGACCCCTTCGACTTAGTACTTGGTGGCAAAACCCATGTTGGCAATCACAGAGGTCAGACGTTTCTTGTAGTTGGCCACCAGTTTTGCACACATCTCAGGAGGGATTTTATCCCACTCCTCTTTGCAGATCTTCTCCAAGTCATTAAGGTTTCGAGGCTGACGTTTGGCAACTCGAACCTTCAGCTCCCTCCACAGATTTTCTATGGGATTAAGATCTGGAGACTGGCTAGGCCACTCCAGGACCTTAATGTGCTTCTTCTTGAGCCACTCCTTTGTTGCCTTGGCTGTGTGTTTTGGGTCATTGTCATGCTGGAATACCCATCCACGACCCATTTTCAATGCCCTGGCTGAGGGAAGGAGGTTCTCACCCAAGATTTGACGGTACATGGCCCCGTCCATCGTCCCTTTGATGCGGTGCAGTTGTCCTGTCCCCTTAGCAGAAAAACACCCCCAAAGCATAATGTTTCCACCTCCATGTTTGACGGTGGGGATGGTGTTCTTGGGATCATAGGCGGCATTCCTCCTCCTCCAAACACAGCGAGTTGACTTGATGCCAAAGAGCTCGATTTTGGTCTCATCTGACCACAACACTTTCACCCAGTTCTCCTCTGAATCATTCAGATGTTCATTGGCAAACTTCAGACGGGCCTGTACATGTGCTTTCTTGAGCAGGGGGACCTTGCGGGCGCTGCAGGATTTCAGTCCTTCACGGCGTAGTGTGTTACCAATTGTTTTCTTGGTGACTATGGTCCCAGCTGCCTTGAGATCATTAACAAGATCCTCCCGTGTAGTTCTGGGCTGATTCCTCACCGTTCTCATGATCATTGAAACTCCACGAGGTGAGATCTTGCATGGAGCCCCAGACCGAGGGAGACTGACAGTTATTTTGGGTTTCTTCCATTTGCGAATAATCGCACCAACTGTTGTCACCTTCTCACCAAGCTGCTTGGCGATGGTCCTGTAGCCCATTCCAGCCTTGTGTAGGTCTACAATCTTGTCCCTGACATCCTTGGACAGCTCTTTGGTCTTGGCCATGGTGGAGAGTTTGGAATCTGATTGATTGATTGCTTCTGTGGACGGGTGTCTTTTATACAGGTAACGAGCTGAGATTAGGAGCACTCCCTTTAAGAGAGTGCTCCTAATCTCAGCTCGTTACCTGTACAAAAGACACCTGGGAGCCAGAAGTCTTGCTAATTGATAGGGGATCAAATACTTATTTCCCTCATTAACATGCAAATCAATGTATAACTTTTTTGAAATGCGTTTTTCTGGATTTTTTTGTCTCTCACTGTTAAAATACACCTACCATTAAAATTATAGACTGATCATTTCTTTGTCAGTGGGCAAACGTACAAAATCAGCAGGGGATCAAATACTTTTTTCCCTCACTGTATAATGTCATTTGTAAAGAAATAAACTGACTACAACCATTTTTTCCAAAATATTTTGGTACATGGGAAAACACAATAATCATATGTCAGTCCATCAGCCTTCATTAATTATTTTGTCATTCAGTTATCAAATAGTTTTGGCTTCATAATGATATTGTGTGCACTTCTGTAAACCAAAGCCAAAGACATAAATGCTCAATAAATGTCTGTTGGTCTCCTGTGCTATTAAATTTCCCTTGTTTATTTCATGATTCTTGATTGGAGTATTATGAATTATTTGTAAGTGTGAGCCTCAGAGCAACAGTAATGATTGGTATGACTATGTTATGTACACGTCATACAGGATATATGGTGTGTGTGTATACTGGTTTCCAGGCTGTTTAATACATGGGAGTCTCTATACAGGGAAGTGGTCGTATAAGTCTCCTGAGATGATTCATCTATTTAAACATACAGGAAGTGTCTCCCCTATGTCACCAAAGCCAGTGGAGTATTCACAATGTACTGATCACTGTGGGTACTATTGACAGACATTACATTGACACATACTGTATTCATAGTTATAAAGTTAGATTTCATTTTTATTTATTTTGATTATTAGTACTGGAAAATACTATGTGTAAACTGGTTTTTCTTGCTAAACCAAGTTTTCATTACATTTCAACAAATGTATTGATACATCTGAAGGCTACTTTACATACACACACGCACACACACATATAACATACAACATACACTGATCAGCCATAACATTATGACCACTGACAGGTGAAGTGAATAACACTGATAATCTCGTTATCATGGCACCCGTCAGTGGGTGGGATATATTAGGCAGCAAGTGAACATTTTGTCCTCAAAGTTGATATGTTAGAAGCAGGAAAAATGGGCAAGCGTAAGGATCTGAGTGACTTTGACAAGGGCCAAATTGTGATGGCTAGACCACTGGGTCAGAGCATCTCCAAAACTGCAGCTCTTGTGGGGTGTTCCCGGTCTGCAGTGGTCAGTACCTATCAAAAGTGGTCCAAGGAAGGAAAAGCGGTGAACCGGCGACAGGGTCATGGGCGGCCAAGGCTCATTGATGCACGTGGGGAGCGAAGGCTGGCCCGTGTGGTCCGATCCAACAGACGAGCTACTGTAGCTCAAATTGCTGAAAAAGTTCATGCTGGTTCTGATAGAAAGGTGTCAGAACACACAGTGCAGCGCAGTTTGTTGCGTATGGGGCTGCGTAGCCGCAGACCAGTCCGGGTGCCCATACTGACCCCTGTCCACTGTCGAAAGCGCCTACAATGGGCACGTGAGCATCAGAACTGGACCACGGAGCAATGGATGAAGGTGGCCTGGTCTGATGAATCACGAGTTCAAGGTGTTGACTTGGCCTCCAAATTCCCCAGATCTCAATCCAATCGAGCATCTGTGGGATGCGCTGGACAAACAAGTCCGATCCATGGAGGCCCCACCTCGCAACTTACAGGACTTAAAGGATCTGCTGCTAACGTATTGGTGCCAGATACCACAGCACACCTTCAGAGGTCTAGTGGAGTCCATGCTTCGACGGGTCAGGGCTGTTTTGGGGGCAAAAGGGGGACCTACACAATATTAGGCAGGTGGTCATAATGTTATGGCTGATCGGTGTATATATTCAAAATATCTAAGTAATGAAAAAAACAGAGGATTTTTACCAACAATATAATTGCTTATTTCTTCAATTTTTACATAGTTATTGTCAGGAACCCCCACCTATACACACACTTTCTGAAGGTAAGGACATGTGTTTTCATTGGTTTAACACTGTAGAACAGTAGTTCCCAACCCTGGACCTGGAGGACCCCTACTCTGCTTCCTATATCAGAGCCTTTTCATTATTTTAAACAGTAGGAGTTTTAAGTTTAGAATTGTATAAATAACTTATTAAAGAACAACTCTCTTATTACACAATTAAAAAAGTCAAATCTAAGCAGATTGTTACTTCAATTAAGGTTCAATTAAGGGTTGGGCGTCCTCCAGGACCAGGGTTGGGAACTCCTGATACAGAAAGACATAATACATGAGACAATGAGATGCATGAAACAAGGCTGCCATCTGTTGGTGATTCTTGTAAAATACTGTAACGGGGGGGGAAATAAGCAATTGTATTACCATGCTACTATTGGACTTGGATGCCATTTCCGCTGAGGTGTTTTATAGCATCGAACCTATTGCAAATGTCTTAATTCATTGAGTGCTTAAGGATAAATTTGTACAGTGTAGATCAGTTTACCTGTTTACGTATAAAAAGTGCCTAATTACCTGTGTTTATTAATTACCCAAGTTTATGAAATCTTATTTTAAATGTACAGTATTTCTGAAATTAAAAGGTCTGTACTATATTGAATTTCAAAAGAAACATTAAAAACATGAGAATACCTTCTTGAGGGGAAAATACAATATATATATATATATATATATATATATATATATATATATATATATATATATATATATACACTCACCTAAAGGATTATTAGGAACACCTGTTCAATTTCTCATTAATGCAATTATCTAACCAACCAATCACATGGCAGTTGCTTCAATGCATTTAGGGGTGTGGTCCTGGTCAAGACAATCTCCTGAACTCCAAACTGAATGTCTGAATGGGAAAGAAAGGTGATTTAAGCAATTTTGAGCGTGGCATGGTTGTTGGTGCCAGACGGGCCGGTCTGAGTATTTCACAATCTGCTCAGTTACTGGGATTTTCACGCACAACCATTTCTAGGGTTTACAAAGAATGGTGTGAAAAGGGAAAAACATCCAGTATGCGGCAGTCCTGTGGGCGAAAATGCCTTGTTGATGCTAGAGGTCAGAGGAGAATGGGCCGACTGATTCAAGCTGATAGAAGAGCAACTTTGACTGAAATAACCACTCGTTACAACCGAGGTATGCAGCAAAGCATTTGTGAAGCCACAACACGTACAACCTTGAGGCGGATGGGCTACAACAGCAGAAGACCCCACCGGGTACCACTCATCTCCACTACAAATAGGAAAAAGAGGCTACAATTTGCACAAGCTCACCAAAATTGGACAGTTGAAGACTGGAAAAATGTTGCCTGGTCTGATGAGTCTCGATTTCTGTTGAGACATTCAGATGGTAGAGTCAGAATTTGGCGTAAACAGAATGAGAACATGGATCCATCATGCCTTGTTACCACTGTGCAGGCTGGTGGTGGTGGTGTAATGGTGTGGGGGATGTTTTCTTGGCATACTTTAGGCCCCTTAGTGCCAATTGGGCATCGTTTAAATGCCACGGCCTACCTGAGCATTGTTTCTGACCATGTCCATCCCTTTATGACCACCATGTACCCATCCTCTGATGGCTACTTCCAGCAGGATAATGCACCATGTCACAAAGGTCGAATCATTTCAAATTGGTTTCTTGAACATGACAATGAGTTCACTGTACTAAACTGGCCCCCACAGTCACCAGATCTCAACCCAATAGAGCATCTTTGGGATGTGGTGGAACGGGAGCTTCGTGCCCTGGATGTGCATCCCACAAATCTCCATCTACTGCAAGATGCTATCCTATCAATATGGGCCAACATTTCTAAAGAATGCTTTCAGCACCTTGTTGAATCAATGCCACATAGAATTAAGGCAGTTCTGAAGGCGAAAGGGGGTCAAACACAGTATTAGTATGGTGTTCCTAATAATCCTTTAGGTGAGTGTATATGTATGTGATCATTCAAGCTTTTATATGATTTATTGATATATATTGTTGATGCTGCCACAACCTTGTCAATCCATTAACAGGGAGAATTGACATGCCTTGGGTTACTTTTAAACTTTCCTAAATCATTTACTTTAAAGAAAGAAAGAAAGTCAGTTCAAGACTTTGACCCTCACCTACTGCTGTCTCACCACACTGCACCAAGATACCTTCAGACACTCGTCTCTCCATACATCCCCTCCTGACCACTGCGCTCCTCCAGTGCCAGAAGGCTAACTCTGCCTCCTCTCCACTCTCCCTCCTCCAGAGCCGCTCCTCCTCATCCCTGGCCCCTAAGTGGTGGAACGACCTGCCCACCGAAGTCAAAACAGCAGAGTCCTTGACCTCATTCCGCGCTTACTCATAACACATCTCTTCCAACAGCACTTGTAATATTAGTCCTCTATCCCTGCTAGATATCACTTCACAGTTTTATTATGCTCCTCGCATTCTTGATTGTTTTCCTCCTTGCTCCCTTTCCCGTAGCCCTTGACTGTGACCCTACATCTTGACAGCACTTAGCTTTCACTGTCCAGGATGTAGGACCTCACTTACTGTACTTGTGTAAATTGTGAATTGGAATTTGTAAAATGTATTATTTTGAATTGCTATGTTTTAGCTAAATTGAATTTGTAATGATTGATGCCTTGTACTTCTCTGTATTTTTGCACTTTTGTTGTAAGTCGCCCTGGATAAGGGCGTCTGCCAAGAAATACAAATACTACTACTACTACTACTACTACTACTACTACTACTACTAATAATAATAATAATAATAATAATAATAATAATAATAAAAAGAAAGAAAATGACAAAAACATGATCTCTGTCTCTCGACGCCCCCTTCTGGCCGTGCCCTGAACCGCCGCTCTGTGCTGAAAGGCGCACTGACGACACCACGTCACCTCTCCAATAGGAAGTTGCTGCAGAAGCGAGCAGCTCTCCACTCAGCGCAGGGCCTTGTGATCCGCGAAACAGCAACGTCAGCCTCGCCTCTGTCAAGTGACAGCTTCCCAAAACACAGACACCACTGGGAAACATGGACGACGACGTGCTAACCACTCTGAAGATACTGATAATCGGAGAGAGCGGCGTGGGGAAGTCAAGGTGAGGGATGCCGTGGTCGTGGCCTGTGAGAGCAGCTGAGCCCGCAGGCCTGGCTCCGGCTCCGGCGCTCGCTTTGTTTACCCCACAGTGCTGCCACATTGTATCGTCATACCCGATATCTTTACTGTATCTTTAGTGCTGTGTCCTTTATGTCTTTATTTGACTGTCCCGCAGTCGGATCGGTCTTACTGTTTGATAGGGTCGACTTGAAATTGCAACACTTCGGGAAACAAAGGCATTGTTGTTTTTCAAATGGCTTGGGTGTATTTTCCCAGCCCTGTTTACAGGGAGTCGGGATTACATCTGGGGTTTGGCTTGGAGAAAAGTTAACCAACCGGTTAAGTTTGGTTCTGATGAGGTCATTGTCTGTAGTTGGATTCGTGTTTACAATATGTTAAGCACATTAGTAACTTGCTAACTGGCACTGATGTGTTTACAATTATTCCCTGAAGACGAGAGGATCCGGGCGAAGTCAGGGTCCGTTCATGGGTGATGTAAACAGACGCGTCTCTCGCTTTTTTCTGGTGCAGGGATTTCCAAATCGGTCCTGGAGGACCCCCTGTCCCGCTGGGTTGTGTTCCAATTGTGAGATCTTAATTGCTTAATTGGATCCTTAATTGAACTAAGAATGGAATATAAGGTTAAGTATGTAATTAAGAGCTCGGTCGGAACACAAAGCAGCAGGGCAGGCGGTCCTCCAGGAATCGCTTTTCTATTGTACACTTCTTGACCAGAGTGTTTGCTACCTTTAAACTTCAAACTAAATTGGAGTGGAACCAAACGGCGACCCAAACGCATGTCCCCGGTTGAGTACACACCATAAGAGATGCCAGTTATGAAAGTGCATGCTGCTGTTGGTACGCAGTCAGTTACAGCTTGGCACCAGAGACCAGTCACGGAGTGATGTTGCAAACCCGGCCGGGATGACGACACCCTGGGTCACGGAGGGGCTGTCGTGTCTGATTGGGCTCTGGGCTTGGCAGCAGTGGGACAGAGGAGAGCAGGGGAAAGGTCAATCACAGTTTTCATCATCTTAATGCTTGCGTTCTGTCAGTACATGTTTATAAACCTTAGTATTGTAGCAGCATATAGGCCTACATACTCTCTCCATATTCCCCACATCTCCAAACCACTGTTTTCACTTAAAATATGTTATTTAAAATGTGAACAGCTCCCAGAACTTTAATCCTACTGATGCATCAGGAAAAACAAAGCAGCCTGGGTAACACAATTCCTGACAACATAAACATCTGTCTTTAGCATCACTTTAAGAGTTACATGGATTCTTCAAATGCTTGTTTGAACAAATCAACAGTCACAAGATATTTGTATTTTATTTTATGAAGTGCATGCTCTGGTTAGTGTAATGTACATGACTTTACTACAGATTTTTTATTTTAAGCCCTACAAAAAAAAGTACCTTACTTTTTTCATATTTGTTTAATTTGATATTAGCTCAAACTAAAACATTTTACAACATCATGCAACAATTGTGCTTGAATTATTTATTTTTTCACATTGAAAAAACATTTTAACTACAGTTAATTGTGAGGTGAACCTAATAATGACTTTTCATAGCAAAAAGCTGTACAATGTACAGAAAGTACAACAAATTAGGTGAAGCATTATGAAACAGTACTGTATGCTTAAATAGCAAGCTGCGGTGGACATTAGACTCCCATTGCATAGTAGTTTTGGCCATGCTGGATTTACTACACATGGACTCCTTTATATATCTTCAGCAAATACCTCAATTGGGTGACTCTGTGTGAAATATTTTGGGGTAGTAAAACACTAGTGCTAGTCTGGGTCTGTGAAACCAGCCCTTAAACTGATCCAATTTACTGGCCATTTATTCTTTACTGAACTCAAATATAACATGAATACATTAAGAAGTATGTCAATTTTGATGAATCAGTAGATTTTATTTTTGGACACTTTACAGATTCTGTGCTATATTACCCTACCCAAATAGCTGAATTCAGACGTCAGATTGAGGGTTCATGCAACACAAGTATTAAAATATTGGAGCCACCTGTACAATAAAATATATTGACCCAGAGCCATTTTCTGAAAGTATCATTGAGTCCTAATCTCAAAGCCAATTTTTCCTTAGAACCTGATACATTCTCCATATGGAAAAAGACAGTTTATTTCATTAGACAGTTCATTAATTCTCATATGAAGAAAGTTAAAATTGTAAAAAATATATTTGAAACCTCATCTCTCAATCTGATTTGCTAGACGTTCAATAACCAGTTCGTTTACAAAGGGCAGTTGTTGCTTTCTGTGGTTTGAAGCCCATTCAGGCATTTTTATGATCCTTTTGTACTATTTGGCAGGATTTGATAATGTTTTAGCAAGATTACTTATGTGAATTGTTGGAAGGCCTTACAATGAGATTTCTGTCAATTGAAATTTTTTTTTTCTTGTTTTCAAAAACTGGATTTATATAACACAATGTTTATGCCATTTAAAAATATATATAATACATGTTTTGTTTTTTGTTTAACAATTCTCAAATTTAAATAAGTAAAAATAAATATAGGTGTTGAAATTTGCCATGTTATTTGCAGTGTAAGGTAAACACGATGAAATTAACATACCTATAATATTTTTGAGTGATTCTATTTTTGATTAAATTAGTACCTATTAATAAAATAACAAAGTAGGCCTAGCCTTCACATATATAAATTAGTTAAAATAGGCTATGTTATAGGTGGACCACTTTGACACTTTCACATATTTATGGTCCGTTTTCCAATCGCCACCTTTGGATAGCTACAGGTGAAAATGTACTTATCATTCAAATTATCTTATTGTTAAGGTTAGATTTTTATTACAATTTATTTCTGAAATGATGAAGTGGTTCCGTTAAATCTAGTATTTGCTTTTTAATGAATTGCAGTTATTTGGTACATGCAAATATATCATTATACACATAGATATACCTACATGTTATGCAACAAAGTTGCAAAAAATTATTGCTCTCAGTTAGTTGTTGAGATTAACGTACATTTACCTATTGTCCTGGTCTCGTCATGCATGTTTGCCTGAACCCTGCCCTATTGAGCTAAAGCACACTGATGTCATCTGAACTGCTTGCACTTCATATCATAAATTCCTTTCAATTTAACTTTAGATGTCAAAACCCAATCATTACAATTAGTAAATTCAGGACTGTGAAGTGTTTAAAATTAATATAATACAAGGCTTTGAGTGTAAATTACAATTGTATTTGTAATTCAAAGGCCAATTTTGTTTGTCGGTCTTCAACAATTTAATTTATTATTATGAAGGAAATTAATAGTTGGGGTAGTCCTACACTCTGTACAAAATTAACCCCATTTGTGTGTGTGTTTTATTCCTTTTCTGTAGAACATTTAGACCTAATACTACAGTATAAGTATAAGATTGCAAACTCTTTCTCTGAAGGGAACTTCCCAGTGACCTGGTTTTAATATATTTGAGCACACTCCAGACAATATGACATAACTGGCCATTTTCTTTGTAAGTAGTTTGGACCAGAATCCAGTGTGGCATACTATGTAAAATGACAGAGAAATGTATGACCCAAATCCTTAATAAATGACTGGAAAAGTGTGACTAGTAATTATAGAACTGCATAAAGGAAGTGGTTTCTAAGTGACGTAGTTTGCTGGGAGTTATACAAATGTATACTGCAATGTGAAATCAGCAAAAAGGAGCAATTTAGACAGAAGCAGCAAGAACAGTAGACAAGTACAGGGTGCAATTAAATGGATCCTCTTTCTGCTGTGCTTTTCAGTTGACCTTAAAGAAATGTCTTTGCATCTCTCCTAGGGCATAAATACAACATGTCATCCTACTGGCCTTCCATACCTTTTCATATTGGAGGACAATGAATTGAATAGAATTGAATTTGAATATTAGGCGGACACATTGCTTTGAAGGCAGTATCGAAATGAAAGAATTACAGTAGAAGGGCATGTTTCTTTGTGTGGTGGATAATCCAAATATTGTGGCAATGGTACTGTCTCGTGTCTTCCATAATATTGGTACATTTAAAAAAACCTCAATGTCAAGAGAAACCCACAGTAAGATGTATTCTTTGAAGAACAGAAAGTGTTGTGTAGGATCTATGTTGGGATGCGTCACAATGGACTAATCGATTTAATTCATACTTTGACTTTTTCATAATGTTTCATAAAGGTTTTTTTTTTTTTCTCTCTCTCTCCAGTCTTCTCCTAAGATTCACAGATGATACGTTTGATCCAGAACTTGCAGCAACTATTGGTAAGTTTAAATGAGTCCTGTCATCACATCACATCAGAGAAGGTCTGTGTCTGTGTTTATTTATCAGGGATGTCTTCAGCAAAGAGAGTTGCAAAGTTTTCTTAAGAAAAATAAAATTTTAACCAAGACTGTTTTCTTAGTTGGTATAAACCAACTTAAACCTACATATTCAATGTATTTATTCAGTCATTAATTAGCCACCTTGCTAGATTGGACATCTTGGTATAGGCTTAACCGTTGTCAAATGACTCCTTTATATAAATACAGCATATATTAATCACCTCAGTTTTACCACTGTTTATTTTATAGTGCTTTGCATGAGTGAAATGACCAGCACAATGATGTTTTCTGCCTGATTGGGGCTGTTTGGATTGCACCTTATGACGTCATCCAGTAAAACCATGCCAGTGCAGGTGTAAAATGCTCTGCTCTTGGCTGAGCTCTGCGTTCCCTCTGTCTCACTCTCTCACATATGGGTTACAGGTGGAAATGGGCAGTGCGACGCACAGAGGAGGGGAGGGGGGGTATTGGCCTTAAGCAATGTGAGGTATTCACACCGTGCTGTGCTCTAGGTGTCTGAGGAAGCAGCTTGGGGAAGACTGTGGCTGGGCAAGGCCCGAGCAGCCCGCTCTGTACCTCTGGGACTTGCATCCTGGTTTGGCCCAGTACCTCTCCTAATAAACAGCCTCCAGCATCGTGATTGAATCGTATCCCTCTGACTTTATACAGAGCAGTTATGAAATAAATGTTTTGCGTTGTTTTTCTTTTTCACCCCAGAGGTTTGATTCCAAAGGTTTAGGAACTTTTAACATTAATTCATTTGAAATCTTCACATTATTATTTATTATTATTATTATTATTATTATTATTATTATTATTATTATTTATTTTCTTATTATCACAGACTTAAACACTTGCTGTGGGATCCAGCAGAACTGGACTTTTTTTTACCAGTCTCGGTGTCAAATCCCATAACTGTTCAATGTAAAAAAAAAACATACAGTGTGTAATTCCATGTGTGATACAGTGTTAAGATCAACACATACTATTATATATCAGTTACATTGATTTCATTGGAAATCTTGCAAGTCAACTTGGATAAAGGTGTCTGACAATGCATAAATAAATTTGTAACTTTACTCTAATGTGTGGCCTATCTAACACTAGGAAGCCAAGTGAATAAGACATATTTTGAATTGTTTAATAGGGCGCCATATTGTGGCATTGTGTATGGCTATCTATGTATTTCTAACCAAACAGATGCTGCTGTGCCCCTGAGGGTGCTTCAGTATGTTAAAACGATAAGAGTTTCCTTCCTTCAGCCAGAACTCCTCATATCACGACTTACAATATCATCTGACTGCCAGTTAGGCAAGTTGTTATTTTTCTTTCCTGGATGGGGTAAGATGTACTGCATAAAACAGAAAACATTAAATTAAATAATTTGGAAATATCTGTTCAAACAGTTTCATTTCACTTTTGGATTAATCAGAACGAGAAGGTGGTATAAAAACAAAAGAAGAAATACAACCCAGTGAACGTCCTGCCAGTGATAATATTCTCCCAGCCATTAGCAGCAGTCATTTCCTTGCCACATTAAAAACAAAAGAAACTACTTTTTGTGTTTGTTGTTTTATGGCAGTTAGGCAAGCAGATTTTGTCCTTTGGAAAATGAAAACAAATCCACCTTTGTAAAGTTGGCACTGCTTTCACAAAGTTTCCTTTATATTTTACATCAGCTGTTTGAATTCTGTCACGAGTGTGGCTGGACCAGACCCAGCATCAAAGGAACGGGCTGTGTGTTTCTTCCACAGGCTGTCTGCTGAGCCACTAAGACATTCATCCTCTTTCTATGTTTTGTAGCAGTACAGTATTAAGTGGAGTTAATATCCCTGGAGTCTTTTAAAGGGATAATACCCCTACATGAAACTAAATTGGTCAAATCATATGCACACTTTGAATGCTTGCCAATTGCCCTTTAAAAAACAAACAATAACATAGAATTAGATATCCTGAACTCAGGCAATTAAAAAGAATGCCAAAAAATTGTCATTACAACAAGCAATGCTAACAAGAGTATAGTGAAGGAGTAGCTAAATATACATTAAACAAAAAATTATTACAGCTTTACAGTCAACAGAATAATGTTCAAAATATTTTGTGAGCTCTTGGCATGTTTTTAAATTTTTTACATAAGTGAAATAGTTTGAAAGCAACAGCAGGTCATTAGATGCAGTGAAATAAAGTCAGTATAGTCAAATTGTAACTTTTAAAATAAACTATTTAGATCAGGAATTGTGCTGTATGTTCTACAAATAAAACCAATACCTTCAATTGTGTTCGCCCTGTACGTGTGATACATTTGGACAGCCAGCTTACCCATTTGTGAGTCTGTTTGGCTCTATGGTGTACTTTCAGGTTCCTAAAGCAAAATGCCTTGGTGGTTTGAGAGAGCTGTCATTGATTTACCTTTTTATATTTTGTACAGATGTATGCTACTGAATGTACATTTCGTAAAATAGCCTGCTGAAAAAAACCTCTCGTGTTTTGTATATCTTGCCACGTCTAGATTAATTTGTGTACGGTACGGACAAATGTCGAAAAGCTTGTTTATACAATAAAGGCTCTGTTACGGCTGCTTGTATGAAGATTGACAGTGTTCAAGGTCAGGGAGGTGGGATCCCGCTAAGCTTAAACAACCCGTCCCACTTCTGTTTTCATTATGGTTGAAATTTGATAGAGATGTCAAAACATCCCAAATTTGATTTAAGTATTACTGACAATTTCTTTCAATACATGTTTAAAATCATGGATAAGATGTCTTCCAACATTTTCATGTGTTGAGAGGAGTTTTTACGTTTTTAATTCTTTGAGTGGTGGAATTAAAACCTTTTTTTTTTTTCCCTCTTGATTGTAATCTTGCTTATCTGGAATTTAGCAATACAGTTATAGATGGGGATTGTATACTTTTCCTTTAAGTTTCATCAATTAATCTTTAAAATGTTTTTTTCCAATTTCCAGAACAGACTTTCACACTTGTAAAATGTTGATATTAATTCCACACTTGTAAAAATGTTGATATTAATTCCACTACATTTGTTTCACTGTGCATTTAGGTGTTGACTTTAAAGTAAAAACTATTGCAGTGGATGGGAACAAGGCTAAACTTGCAATCTGGGTAAGCAGTTTGTGTGTGTGTGTGTGTTGCTTGCTTGTGTTTTAATAAACTGAAGCAGGTTATAAATGCATTCTTCTAAATGTGGTCTTATCTTTGTATTTTAGTAATGCTGTTTTCACTATTATTAAATAATATTATATAATTATTAGTTATGCATTTATTTTGTGAAACTAAGCAGATCGTAAAGATCATATAATAGATGACATAACACAATTGTTTTATAATAATTAGAAGGAAGGAGATTTTTGTAACCATACCATAGAATACTCATTCAAGATTTAATCTTCTGCGTAATATTTTATAGATCAAACTAATTAAAATATACATATTTTTGGTTTCTGGGTTTCATTTATAACTAAAGTAGTGAAGTTATGTTTTATTATAAGATATGGCACAACTCATGCAGTCATCCAGAAGATGGTGCTAATACATAACTATACAACCTGTACTGATATAAGTTGGATCAAAACATATTGTTTTCAGAGCTGGAGTTGGAGTTCTTTCTTTTTTCCACTCTGGCCTTAATATTTAGTCAAATAATGTGTTTTTGTGTTGCAGGACACTGCTGGTCAGGAAAGGTTCAGAACCTTGACACCTAGCTACTATCGAGGAGCACAGGGTGTCATTCTGGGTAGGCAAACCACTTTATTACAGAATTGTCAATGCCATTATCAATAAACCCTTGTTACTGACTTTTTTTTCAGTATATTTTTTTTTTATGTATAAGTAAGTATGTATATAACAGGTAGGAGATCTAGCAGAGATTCTTTAACTGCTCACAAAAAAGCTGTGTGCATATTGTGGGTGTTTAATATGGGTTAGACTACCACATCTTAAAGGGGAACTTTGCATCAAAGTGAGTTCAATTTAAATACAAGTGGATTAAAATATGTCTTCTGTCTCCCTATTTTAGTATATGATGTTACGAGACGAGATACTTTTACCAAACTTGACAACTGGTTAAATGAGCTGGAGACATACTGTACCAGGAATGATCTAGTGAAAATGTTGGTTGGGAACAAAATTGATAAGGTGAGAAATGTGTGTTTTATAAATGTTATCTGTAGCAGCTAAAAACAAAAACAAGCTGTTTCCTTCAAAATAACTTTTCTCTAAATGGAAATAAGTTGCTAAGAGCTATTTCAATTGTGTAGGTAACCAAAACTGTATTCATAAATTATTGTATAACCTTGGCATTCTTCATCTGGTTGTGCATTAGTGTTTAGAAATATTTTGCTGCATTACCTAGATCCTGTACTCTTTTCATGGGAATATAGGTCATAATGGTGTGTGTATGAGACAGTTTTAGATCATTCCTCTGGTGCCTGTTATACTCTTTCAGTTTTCATGGGATACTCTTTTACAAATGCCTAGTCTGCCCTCATTCATTTACAATGTCTGATATACACTCAAGACACATGTGATGAATGATTATACTTTTTGTTTTAGGAAAATCGTGAAGTAGACAGGAATGAAGGCCTGAAGTTTGCAAGAAAACATTCCATGCTTTTTATAGGTAAGTCAGGAGAATTCTCCTTAAACAACTGTTTCCATGAATTATGACAGGCAATTATGCAGAGGAAACTGTTTTTTAAATTAATGTCATGCCGGTGGAGGAATGTGTACATGCGTGCAGTGCTGTCTTTCTATTTTTAACACGCTATCTCATACTGACAATTACGTTTCGGCTCCCTTCAGTTTTAGCTTATGCTTTGCAGTTAAGATGTCATTGTCCATATTCACATCCTCACAACCCATTTGTGATAAACCATTCTTACTAGTGTAGTTTACAGATGTCTTTTTTTTTTTAATTCAGGGTTTTACTCTTCATATTTTTCTTTCTCGTGTGAAGCACATTTACGTGCCTCACAATATATTATCTCTATACAACTTGTAAGAAATTGCCAAGGCCATTCCACATTGTTACCTGCTTTTCACTTATGTGTACATTTAACCATGAAAGCAGTATAACTAAAGATGTTAGGCACTATTACTTTTAATAAAATGAGTACAGGTCCATTCAAATTATCCTTGACTTTGATAGGGTCTGTTCTTGAATGGAATAACTTACACAAGTAGCTATTGATGCCATTGAGATGTACTTTAGTCCAAACGATAATTGAGTTTGTTTACTGAAAAAGGTTGCGGCCTTGAATTTCAGACTTCCCCACAACCTTTCAATTAAAGCGCCAGGTGGTGGTCCACAGTGTACATTTTAAATTTAAGTTCAATTTAAATTCACATCTGTATTTGACACTGACGAGCTTTGTGTGCATTTTGACCTTCCCATGTAGAAGCGAGTGCGAAAACCTGTGACGGTGTGCAGTGTGCTTTTGAAGAGCTTGTGGAGAAAATCATTCAGACCCCGGGGCTGTGGGAGAGCGAGACTCAGAGCCGGGGCGTGAGGCTGTCCGATGAAGAGCAGAGGGGAGGTGGAGGCTGTGGGGGATATTGCTCCTTGGTGTAAAAGAAAAGAAAAAGGAAGAAAACAAAGGAAACACAAAAACAATAGACATAATTTTCTAACTATTTAAACGGCTTCTGAATTGTATTGCTGTGTTTTATACATTCGGTTGCTGCTATTATAGGGACATTGCTGTTTGCACACCTCCTGGTATCATGGCAGCATTCATTGTTTGTTAATTCCCCCCCGCTGAGCAAAGTTTCCAGATCACGGACGATCTGACGCTCGAGTGCAAACCCCCCGGTCCACGGTTACTGCTCCTGAACAGCAATGGACTTGTCCTGCAAGAGCAAATGAATGTGGTTGATACGAGTCCTAACCCAATCTTATTAAGTCACGGAAAAAACAAACACGTCCATCCTCGCTGCCTTTTAGAGTAAAATGTTATTTTTATCTTATATACTTGATGACATGTTTCTTCTATAAGCGCAAAAATGTTATCATCCTTTCCTGTCTCTGTTTTGAATGTGCAGATGTTATAATGCATTGTGTCCAGTTAAGCACAAGTTTATCCAGAATTAAAGTAATTTATCTTCTGTAGTATGTTGCTGCTTTATGCTCAGCATGATCACGCTTGTATTCCAGATTAAAGAGAGCAAACAAAAAGTAACGAAGGAATGCTAGATTTTATTGTTTTATCTGCTGAATTGCTGCTTCACGCTATCTAACCAGAGACTTTGGAGTAATGTATGAGACTCTGAATCGGCGATTTTGTTTGAAATTATAGTAAAGGGCTTTTTGGAACTATGTTTTATTACTTTTATTAACTTGGAAGCTACAGTTTAACATGTTTTGATGGGTATATAAATCAAGCGGATTGGCACTGTGGCTTTCTATTGTACACTGCAAAAACACAAAAATGCATGTCTAGTGTGGTTTCCATGTTTCCTTAGCGCTTGCATTAATGATCCATATCCCATGCACAATCTGTCTTTCTTAAAAAAAAAAAAATACAAAAAAAATCTTCATATCAAAGATTTAACTTGCGGAGTCGCATTTAGGATATAAATCATTCCTGGGTCTGAAACATTTAAAGAACTATTAACCTTTATGGTTCGCTGGAACATAATAGATCTACAGTATTTTAGGTACATTAGTTTTTCTTTGCCTTTTCTAAAATCCCCCCCCCCCCCCCCCAAAAAAAATGTAGCCTGTCCCCCTTAGATGGGTTGAGGGTAGTTTTGTCCATATTCATACCGTTTGACCTGTGTCATGTGCTCACATTTAACCACCAACATGCTGGTAGTACCTGAGTGCCAGAATGGAGATTGATTGAAGGGAATACATTCTGCAGTCCCCACGCTGTCATGGTGGAATTAATTTCGATCGATCATGCTTTGAGACCACCTGGGTGGTAAGGACTGATGCAAAGGCCATGCCTTCTGCCTGTGTTTATTTAAAACATTCTAATATTTCATTTGTATTCTTTATTTTTTTTAATAGCATGTAAAAATTGTATGACTATTTGTGTTGTAAGTAACTAAAATTTATTTAACTCTTCACACGTTTACTCCTTAATAAAGGGTCCTTTATTTGGTGACTATTTTTAAACCAGGTATATACCTTCCCACACAACTTTTTTTTTGTTCCTAAAACAAATGGTCTTTCCGGGTGTATGTCATGACATTTTTCTTTGGCAATAAACATATGAGTTTTTAAATTAAAGAGTACACAAGATTTCTTTTTTTTTTTTTGGTAATATGGGCAAATGCTAACTTAAGTACAATCATAAACATATAAACAATGTGTTTTATAATGTACTGCAAGTGGGGATGATATTGTAGTATTGCATAAGGTGGCTTTACTGCTCTGCAAAAGGAATGTAAACAACATGCTGTGAATTACAACTTCTCAAAATGGGAGGGAAAACACGATGTATATTAATGTAAATATAGTAGGAATCAAATACCTGAACTTAATACTGTAATACATTAGTATCGTAAGGTAGAAGTGTGAGCCCAGGTGTATCGTCAAGATTTTTCTCCATAGGATTCTGAAAAAGGTGGGAAGTAAATTTAAATGTTTTCCGTGATTGTTTTACAAGGCTTAAAACTGAAATATATTTACTGTTGACTACTTTATTGAATTTTATTTTATTGTTTATGTCATAGTTATTTCCTACTTTAACCATATTAAAAACAATTAAAAACTAACTATAAATTTGTTTTACTTCCCAATGTCAGGCCTTTCCTGTCTTATTGGACATATATCCTGTTTCCATATTCAGATGATTGTATTTGAAATACATTACAGTAAAATAGGATGAGGAATACTGATATTTAAACGGATCTAAATGTGTGTAATTACAGTACAACTTGTCAGAGGAGACAGGTGGTCAGAAAATGTACTGGACTTTCTTTGATTGTAATTATGTGTGTATTCACATTATCATCATTATTAGAAAATCATGCGTGTGTATGTTCAGTACTGTTATAAAGATCTACAGCAGGTGCCTTGAAGGAAAACACCGGTGTTTCTATCAATGAAAAGTTTATATCCCTCCTCCACAGGTGGAGGTCATATGTAGCCACAGCATCACTGTAGACTCAGTGTTTTATTTGTTAGATTTTGTTGAGTGGACGTTGAAAATATACGCCTTTATTCCATAAATGTAAAGAATTCTAAACCAGCCTCTCGCAATCACGTAAAAGTACAGTTTTTACATACCGGTACATGTTAAGAACATACACAGAATGGAACCCAAGGTTCTGTAGTTATATCTTTCACAATGGTGACAATTATCATGATACAGTTGCCTACTTAACTCCTGGCATGCTTTAGGCCCTCACTGATGATCCCATCCAGAATCCACTGAAGCGTGTTTTTGATATGGAGTGGATTGTTTAGAATGTTCTTAGTGGGACTTATGTTCCCTGTGAGACATTCATTCTCTGTTGTTTTCTGTAGTTTTCAGTTCTCCTTCTCTTACGGCCCGTTGGACAGTGCAGTTATGATCTCCGGTGAGATGCTCACAACAATGTTATAAAATGTTAGCAGATCCTGTGTAGGCAGCATTGCGGTTACAACTTTCCTCCTGTTAAACACGGCCTATTAAAAGGATTTTTTTTTTTTTAAAGCAGCCACCGCAGCACTGCGGTATTAACAAACAATACTGCCACCACGCAGGCACCATTTCAGAAAGACTTCAGGCCAGACTCTCAAACGCCCACATTGTGTATAATGTTTTTGTTTGTTTTTGGTGGTCGCTTCTTTTTGAGAAACGAAGTGTAGGAATGTTACAGCAGATTCAGCACTTCTTACGTCATAAGGAATCATGCTGTTTAATTGCCTCCGACTCTTGTTATGAACCTTGCACATTGTGAATGATAATAAGAACAAGTATGTATAACTGGCAAAATGCAGACACAAACTGCATTCGGTTGACTTCTCCCACATGTATACACTCACCTAAAGGATTATTAGGAACACCTGTTCAATTTCTCATTAATGCAATTATCTAACCAACCAATCACATGGCAGTTGCTTCAATGCATTTAGGGGTGTGGTCCTGGTCAAGACAATCTCCTGAACTCCAAACTGAATGTCTGAATGGGAAAGAAAGGTGATTTAAGCAATTTTGAGCGTGGCATGGTTGTTGGTGCCAGACGGGCCGGTCTGAGTATTTCACAATCTGCTCAGTTACTGGGATTTTCACGCACAACCATTTCTAGGGTTTACAAAGAATGGTGTGAAAAGGGAAAAACATCCAGTATGCGGCAGTCCTGTGGGCGAAAATGCCTTGTTGATGCTAGAGGTCAGAGGAGAATGGGCCGACTGATTCAAGCTGATAGAAGAGCAACTTTGACTGAAATAACCACTCGTTACAACCGAGGTATGCAGCAAAGCATTTGTGAAGCCACAACACGTACAACCTTGAGGCGGATGGGCTACAACAGCAGAAGACCCCACCGGGTACCACTCATCTCCACTACAAATAGGAAAAAGAGGCTACAATTTGCACAAGCTCACCAAAATTGGACAGTTGAAGACTGGAAAAATGTTGCCTGGTCTGATGAGTCTCGATTTCTGTGGAGACATTCAGATGGTAGAGTCAGAATTTGGCGTAAACAGAATGAGAACATGGATCCATCATGCCTTGTTACCACTGTGCAGGCTGGTGGTGGTGGTGTAATGGTGTGGGGGATGTTTTCTTGGCACACTTTAGGCCCCTTAGTGCCAATTGGGCATCGTTTAAATGCCACGGCCTACCTGAGCATTGTTTCTGACTATGTCCATCCCTTTATGACCACCATGTACCCATCCTCTGATGGCTACTTCCAGCAGGATAATGCACCATGTCACAAAGGTCGAATCATTTCAAATTGGTTTCTTGAACATGACAATGAGTTCACTGTACTAAACTGGCCCCCACAGTCACCAGATCTCAACCCAATAGAGCATCTTTGGGATGTGGTGGAACGGGAGCTTCGTGCCCTGGATGTGCATCCCACAAATCTCCATCAACTGCAAGATGCTATCCTATCAATATGGGCCAACATTTCTAAAGAATGCTTTCAGCACCTTGTTGAATCAATGCCATGTAGAATTAAGGCAGTTCTGAAGGCAAAAGGGGGTCAAACACAGTATTAGTATGGTGTTCCTAATAATCCTTTAGGTGAGTGTATATCAGCTTGCAATTGAGATGAAGACGACACCTGTGAACGTCACAGAAACGTTAGTAAAAAAGAAGACCATGTTGAAGCCACTGGTTTCTATAAAACTTTATATTTTACCTCTCAAACTGTTTTCCCAGTGTGCCATTCTCCCTGAGTCAGAATGCAGCAGACAGATTTCATGACTTTAAACTGGAATGAGACTTGAAAATGAAGAAGATTAGCAAGTGCATTACTAAGGCTCCAAAAAATGAAATAATATATTGGTTGTGTGTCCACCGCTAATTGCCCTCTGTAACTATTTAAGATAAATGTCCTTGATTGATATTTAAACGGGTAAGTCTACAGCAACCTTCCAGCAAATGAAAACCTCTAACATTTTGAGAAGAGCGATACATTTACTATGATACTATGATTTTTTGGTGACCCCATGATTTTGACCACCAGTGTCTATTGCATCAAATTGGCTTTTCTTGGAAGTTAATATTTTTATGAGTTCCACCAAAAAAAAAAACATTATCCCGCATTTAATTTCCAATAACTAGTCGTAAATCTGGGAATCTTAAATTGGAAATGCTACTACTAAAGTTGGAATGGGTTTATTTTATGTTAGCATCATATTACTGTGGCAATAAGCTATGGGAAGAATACATAATGCTATATTGGCACAGCAATCCTATGGAAATAAGAGATGGATATTGCCATTCATCATCCATTTTGGCTGCTGCAATTCTGTCGATGCATGGTATATTTTTGGTCATCCTCTCGTTCCAAATACTTGTGTAATGCTCACTTTGACTTTAAGACCGGGCTTAACATGGTAACATGTAAACAAAAAACACCACATAATTACAAGCTTTTTAATAAACAAATCAAATTAGATCAACATGGACAAGTTAACGTTTTCACAGTTAAAACATATTTCCTGTGAAAGTCTCTTGTTTTACTATGACGGTTACATTTTCAAAAATAAAACCCCATTAGAGAAGTGATTGGCATGTACAATTTTTTTTTTCTTAAATATTTAGTCAAAATAAATTCATCCAGTTTTATAATTGCATTGCTTATTTTCCTTTACAGAGTTGATCTGGCTTTCATGGTTGCACCAGTGACATAATTATTGACCTAGGTCCAGCTTCCCAAGTCACAAATGCACTCCTTCTTTCATTGAAGTAGAAAGCTCTAGATCTTTGCCTGACACACATGCTTCAGCCTTTGCTTATACTTCCAGTTTGTAATCAAGTTACCCTGAAAATTTAAAAAGGAAGTGGGGGTTTAAACTTTTAAAATTCTTCACAATACGTTTTCCAATATCCAGGTTTGGCGTAATTATAATTCCAGTCTATGCAGTTGGTTCTATGTAGTCCCTGTGTATCCTGAACTAACCAAATTAATCAGACACGAGGCCAGTTCTGTTAATTGCTGTATATTTTTCTATGAAACGAGTTCATGCTAAGCAGTTATGTTCTGCTTTACATGGATTATTTTTGTAATCTTCAACAGTGATTCTTGGGTACTTTGCCAATGACTTGTATAAATTCAGGCATTCAGACTATTGCAAGGGACTTTTATTTTGAGGGGTAAATCACTCACTATTTGAAAACAAGACCCCCTTGTCCCTGACAGCAAGAACATCCTTTATTGACTTCAAACAACCTGTGCATTTTTCTGTAATTAGGATATTTTTCTGAAATGTTTTAAATAATCAGTTAAGAATGTGTTCAGATTTCATTAATAAAGGCTTTGAATATATAGGATCTCAACTGGAATTACTGTAATCCAGCATACTTGGATTTTGTTCCCATTTGAACAATAAAGGTATTCTGGGTTCTGTGCATCTCCCACGCTTCTCTGCAGTGAGAGTTCTGTGCTTCTAGAGCCAGGGAGTTTTTGTAGATCATCCATTGCTGAGTCTCTTCTGTGATGGGAGTAAGGGGAACCTATTTTCATCTTGAGTCATGCATTCAGCCATTCTTCCACAAGTTAAATTAAATATATGTAGTTAGATTAATTATTTACATTGTATATTGCTGAATAGAAAGTTTATTGAAGAAAATGATGGTCTCTTAAAGGAAGCATTTATGGAAATCTATCTATATATCATTGTTATTAACAATTGCAGTTAGGTCTATAAATATTTGGACAGTGATAAAATTGTCATAATTTTGGCTCTGTACGCCACCACAATGGATTTGAAAGGAAACAATCAAGATGTGCTTTAAGTGTAGACTTTCATCTTTAATTTGAGGGTAGTACATCCAAATTGGGTGAACAGTGTAGGAATTACACCCATTTTTTATATGTGGTCCCCCCTGTGTTAGGGGCTCAAAAGTATTTGGACAAATTAACATAATCATTAATTACATTTTGAGTTTCAATACTTGGTTGCAAATCCTTTGCAGTCAATGACTGCCTGAAGTCTGGAACCCATAGACATCAGCAGATGCTGGGTTTCTTTCCTGGTGATGCTCTGCAAGGCCTGCACTGCAGCTGTCTTTAGTTCCTGCTTGTTCTTCAGTTTTGCCTTAGAAATCAAAACAAACCAATCAGAGAGATAGCAAAAACATTAGGTGTGGCCAAATCAACTATTTGGTACATTCTTAAAAATAATGCACTGGTGAGCTCAGGAACACCAAAAGGCATGGAAGACCACGGAAAACAACTGTGGTGGATGACAGAATTATTTCCCTGGTGAAGAAAAACCCCTTCACAACAGTTGGCCAGATCAAGAACACCCTCCAGGAGGTAGGCATATCTGTGTCAAAGTCAACACTCAAGATAAGACTTCACCAGAGTAAATACAGAGGGTTTACCACAAGATGTAAACAGGAAACAGGAAGACCAGATTACAGTTTGACAAAAAGCATCTAAAGAACCCTGTACAGTTCTGGAACAACATCCTATGGACAGATGAGACATAGATCAACTTGTACCAGAATGATGGGAAGAGAAGAGTATGGAGAAGGGAAGGAACTGCTCATGATCTGGAGCATACCACCATCTGTGAAGCATGTTATGACATGGGCATGTATTGATGATGTGACTGCTGACAAAAGCAGCAGTGTGAATTCTGAAGTGTTTAGGGCTATATTATCTGCTCAGATTCAGCCAAATGATTAAAACCTAATTGGACAGCAGTTCATAGTACAGATGGACAGTGACATGAAGCATAATGTGAAAGCAACCCAAGACTTTTTTAAGGCGAAGAAGTGGAATGTTCTGCAATGGCAAGGTCAGTCACCTGACCTGAATCCAGTTGAGCAGCATTTCACTTGCTGAAGTCAAAACTGAAGGCAAAATGCACCAAGAACAAGCAGGAACTAAAGACAGCTGCAGTGCAGGCCTGGCAGAGCATCACCAGGGAAGAAACCCAGCATCTGGTGATGTCTATGGGTTCCAGACTTCAGCCAGTCATTGACTGCAAAGGATTTGTAACCAAGTATTGAAACTCACAATTTAATTAATGATTATGTTAGTTTGTCCAAATACTTTTGAGCCCCTTAAATTGGGGGAACCACATATAAAAATGGGTCTAATTCCTACACTGTTCACCCAATTTGGATGTACTACCCTCAAATTAAAGATGAATATCTACATTTAAAGCACATCTTGATTGTTTCCTTTCAAATCCATTGTGGTGGCGTACAGAGTCAAAATGATGACAATTGTGTCACTGTCCAAATATTTATGGACCTAACTGTATGAGACATGGAAAGATGCTGCACATATTTTGTTGTTAACACACATGAAGACACACCCATTAATCACCATCACCCTATATTGATCCATTGCTGTATGAAGGCTAAGATGTTTCCACTTACTTTGATCTACAGCTTCCCTTTTCCATGCCACGCCTGCAAAGTTTATTATTTAATCTTCCCATCTTCTGTGTGGTCGTCTTTTAGGTATTTTTTCTTGGGTCTTGGGTTCCTTGCAGTAGCTTCCTTTGTCCATCTTTGATATGTTCTGTGATGAAGCTGCTTTGCATCTCATCACTAATGCAGGATCGGTCATACGATCATGATCCACTTTTCTTACCCGTTTTGCTGTTACCTTTCATGACAAAGTAAAATATACTAAATCTGTTTATTAAAACATACATCCGTTATTAAATAAATACATAGAGTAAAAAAACAATCGACCTGGTGTTTGTTACATGGGGATGATTACCTTCCCTGCAACCATGTAAATACAGGGTGTTCCTTTATAGTAGCATTTAATCATGCATGACATTAGTTTTGTTTGCTTTTGCCTGTTTTCATGTTTTCTACCTGCAAATTACTTTCTCTTTTATATTCTTTTACAGTTTCTTTCCAGTGAATGACTACCAGTTTTCTCTTGATACGAGGGGGAAGTCCTAAGTCTTGTTTAAATACCCATGCCACGGTTTTCGTATGTTGGAGGGGGGTATCGGTTTGATATGTTCAGATCATATGAAGGATATGTATTCTAATACCATTAACATGAATCATTTCACTTTTTATATTTTCAGATTTTAATGGTACAGCGTAAATATATTTGTGTGGGGGTTATTCACTTAATGTCTCAATAGCAAAGAGGGTTACATGAAGCATTGATGAATTGGTTTAGTCCAAAACTATAAAGATGGGGGGTAGGAAACATGGGGTAGTTGTGGTTTCTGGTTTACCCTGGTTTCATGACTGAGGGGCCAATTTGATCTTCAGAGCAATTATGTTTATACATTTTTTTTATATAGTTGAATCAACTAATTATTTAGAATGTGCTTCAAATACAACCTGGAGTTATTTTTCAGGTTTTTTTTTACCATATTTAGATTTTTTGTGAAGATGAAATTGCCACTTAATTAAGCCTGGGCTGCTCATTCTGACTACTTCAGGGGACTATTATCCCACGTTATTATTTTATATATATATATATATATATATATATAATGCATAAGTATTACAAAATGTAGACTAGAGCAATATATAGACTTCTTTCATTAAAATCATGGTGACCTGCAGTGTTTTCAGGTTTACATTCCCCCTGAGCTCTTAACTTTAATCACTTATTGACTCAACTGAGCAGATTTTACCACTTTTCACAGCTATTTACATACGTGTTGTGCTTCTCTGTAGAGCATGGTGCTTGTGGAAGGAAGAATGAAATATAAATATATATTAATCAAAAAGATATATTCCTGCTGTAAGATTTTGTGGTGTTCTTGTTACTCTGGAAGAGCATAGATGTGTAAATATATAAGTCTATATCTGCAGAATGTGACATCTACTGTGGGTTTCAGCTGTCATAGAAGTTTACTTAGTATGACATATGGCATCAATTATTTATGACAGGCTCTCTAAAGCATATTTTTGTAGGTGATGAATGCTTTTGTAGGAAATAAATTTCATGCACCAAGTTTGAATTTATTGCAGATTGTTAAAGTGGCCCCAGAGAAATGTACTTGTTTATATTGTCATGCCATGATTTAATTGGAACGCAACTTGGACCATTTACAGTGCAAGACGAAGAGAGTGCTTCCTGACCAGCTTATTTCTCTGTGTTAGTTTATGGCTCAGGTAAAGCTGGAGACCCGACACTGCCAATTAGCAAACACTCTCTAACTCAACAAGAAAAGAGTATATGTTTTGAAGTGGTTTTGCCTCAGCAGAGTACACTGTTAAGAGTCTCAATGTTATGTCTGTAGCTCTCAGTCCTGTGCTTTAATATGACAGACAGTCATGTATTGTGACACAGAAGCTCGGGATAACAAGATGTGGCTGAAGTTCAAAAACTTCAGTTGTTACGGCGCCTTTCACAAATGGTATGTTCTACTCAAAAGGTCTGAATGACGGATCTGAAGCCCGTTTCTGAAAACAGACACATTAATGAAGGTACATATTACCAATGAGCTTTGGCTAGATGTACTGCTCTGAAAGTTACTGGCTTTTTATGCATTTACAGCCTTAAATACTTTGGCTGCTCTTCACAGGAGGCACATTTATAGTTCAAATATTTACATTTTTAAAATCAAGCAGTAGACAGTAGCACATATATTTCACTGAGGTCATTGAATCCAGCCACCCTCCCTAAAAAAGTGAAAAGGCCTCTAGATGGGGGTGAATTGAACAGGAGAATTATGCCTGTTGGACCCCACTGTCAATGGTTCTAAATTCACATTTACATGGCTAGTCTTTGTTACCATTTATAAACTTAAATGATAATTTCTGCGCACTTTTTGTTTTATTTATGTATTTATATAATTTATAATATGAACTTGATGGAATTGTGAGAAGCTTGACAGTTCACGTCTGTGTGAGAAAGAAGAAAAAAGACAGGTCTTGGTGCAGATTAAAATACAGAGCTGCAGAGGAAGCGGAGCAAACTAAACTTTGATAACTGCCAGACCATCTGGATCAACATATATTACTGTCTCCGTATGAATCTCAAGTAGATCGCTGTCTTTTTATAGCTTTGGACTGAATACAGAGGAGCACAAAGCAGCCTTTGAAATGTGGGGAGGAGGTGCATTAAACAGTACAGTGTAAGGTTGATCAAATCAAAGAGAGGAAACAAAACTCTTCATCTTGAATGGGAATATTCTTCATGTTTTTCATGATTTGCTTTTCCTTCAAGAAATGATGTATAGCTTTTCCCCAAAGCACTTAAGTGACAACTTCAGGACTCTTATGGTGTAATGTGAAATTTGATTTGTGTTTGTAAATTCAGATACATACATTTCTGATGATATCAAGGGCTTTCTGATTTTACATAAAGAGGTTTCATTCAGTGACATAACAACCAGGTACTGGATGTGTTCCTCCTTGGTTTCTTGTATTAGCACTACCCCCTTACACACATAGGACCTGCTGGGGTATCACCTCAAGTCATGATTTCAGGGAAATTGCCAGTGTATCATGAAACAGCCTGATTAAACTTAGTCTTCAACAGCGAAAGTGTCAATTTAAAAATGTCTGTATATTCTTGGATATAAAAACAACAGCAGAGCAACATCTGGGATGACCAGCGTCACACAGCTGCAGTGTGCCCGTTGCAGTTTTAATGTGTGGTCACAGTACGGCTCTCACTCTCACACAAGGCTAGATTATTTCAAGCCGTGTTTATTTGTTGGCTGCTAGGCCTGGCGGAGAGCAGGGCCATGCCTGCTGTAAGGTTTGGATCGGCCCTCTGGAGTCACTCTTCGGAGATCTGCTGCAATGTCACACGCTTGAAATTCAGTGGTACATGAGTGGGATGGCAAGGAAACGATCATCATCTTTGTTCTCATTTTTCAGCTTTGTCAAAAGGAGACTTCATATGGCAACAAAACTCTATGCGTCATTACTGAAGTGCGCGTCTCACAAAAACAGATGTAGAAGCATATTTTTATTTTTATGTTCTTCATCTACATGTGATATAACTATTATTCCTTTCAAGGGAAATATGATTTATCCCATGAATGCATTAATACAAATGTATAACAGAAAGGTTAAGCATCATATGTATAATATAAAGATGATAAACTAAAGATGTTGGTTTAATCAAATATGAAATATAACTTGTTTAAGGTTCAGGTGACTCTCAAATATTCTGGAAATACATAATAGTTAATTAATTCAACCCTTTGTGTTTTTTCTACACTGAGGTTAACCTGCTTCACACACAGGTATTACAGAAAAGGCCTTGTTAAGAACAAGAGGGTGGTCTTAAATGTTCTTAGCCATTTATCTCAATTTTTGTCTGTAGTTCTAGTAGGTGTCTATAACCCATTCACACTGAAACAACAAAAGGTCTGTGTGAATGGGTCGTTTTTCGGCAAGGGTCCTAGTCTAGTTGCCGGCAATTTTCTGGCTACACGTCTGTTGAATGGAGCTGGAATATGATTGCGGGCAAAATCAGCGTCAAGTCCTTGCGTGTCGACGCAGTGCGTCAGCTAACTGACTATCCAATCAGAGTAGGGGCGCATTGTTGCGACCACAACACGACAAGGCGAAGCCACCTTTGACCAAGAATGACCGTAAACAGAAACGGACCGGGTTGTTACAAATGGCTGAGGTTGAAAATAATACAGCCGCAGCAATTCTGAGTGTTGGCTTATGTAATGGTAAGTATTGACACACATGTCAGAAGTTATGTTCCAATAAATAATACAAAATATATGATCTCTATGCAGGCAAACGAGTTACCCCTCACACTGGGTTCGTTTCAGACGAAATCGGTTCGGTTGTGACACAATGTATCCGTCACTGCGCTGCTGTTCACACTTGTGTACAAACTCAGCTGGTCACTCGGGCTCGTTTTCGTGATTCACTCCGTTTTCTCAGGACTCCGATCATATTGCAATAATCAAGTGAGCTCGGTTCCTTTTGTATTAATAAAGACCGGATATTTACATGTTACATGATTAGTGCATATAAGAAATGGCAGCATAACGCGTACAATAACAAATACATTTGACTACATTGTATTGCTTACTGTATATTTCCTATACACGTGTGTACATTGTAAATTGCATTAGGCCTATGCTTTGAACTGTGCTGTAGTTTTGCGCTTTGTATTGCCCTGGATAAGTGCGTCTGCCAATAAATAAATAATAATGATGATGGCAATAAAGTTACTACATGTAGTCTAACACATTTGACTACTTCTGATACAACCAAATAATACAGGGTGTGTTCACGTTGTGCAGATCTGACAGCAAAGCGATTCATTTTCATAATCGTATGACAACAGTGTGAATGGTGACGCATCAGCTGTCTATGAAACACATGCGGTCACAGAACAGTGACTATTATAATCAGCGCTGCGCTGCCGAATGGTGATTGTTTTGCTTATATAAAATATACAATACCACAGTAGTGTGACCTCTGATAAATATCCATCTCGGAGTATTTTACTGCTTCTGCCATATGATCGCACTTGTACAAACACGTCCACAGTGCCGTCCGGCTCTGCTCTCCGGATGCATCCTGAATGCATCCTTGAGGGCAATTTTCCGGCATTCAAACCCAGTGTGGATGGGGGGCAACGGGATAAAAGCAGGCAATCGTTGCCGGCAATTTGGCGGCATTTCAGTGCGAATGGGGCTTTATATCAATGTTTTGACTTGTGTGGGGGTAGACCATAGTGCTGAAAAAAATACAATTATAAAACATCAAACCTAATCATGATATATACATCTCTGCATGCTCATTGGTCTCCCTGTTAAAATCCAAACATAAAATACAACTAAGGGACACAGCAGAGTCCTGTGAATGGTCAGCTTATTCACATCAATGTCAGCTGCACTAGCCAGGGTTTCTTTTATTTTCACTTCAAACTACCCTTGTATATGAAGAAGAGCATTGCTTTAAAGCCCATAGAGCTTTCCTTTGACTTATAGATGCATTGTAACCTACCTCCTATTTGAATTGGTTTGTCCCACCTTCCCCTCCAGTTGGCAAGGATATAAAACCTGCTCTGCAATGACAAAGTGTAAATTACATTTGAATTCCGATACAAACATAAATATTTCTTTCCAGGTAAGCATGTCCAATTCTCGGCCGTGTGTTTGTCTTTCTGCTCAGCAGGAATGAAGGATACTGGGATAAAAGCACTTTATGGCTTTACAAGAATTACCTTGAAAATAAACACAGAGGAATAAATAAGCCCTTGAATTAAGCTCTTTGAATAGCTCTTGCTTTCTTATCTGGCTGGGCGTCTTTCTTTACTTTACAACTGTGTCGCTTTGTTGGAGAGTGTTTTCAGGAAAAACACACAGTTGTAAAATTATATGTCGCATTATGGACATAAAAGCATCATTAGATGAAAAGAATACGACAGGCTTATTATGTATCAGTTTCTGTGGCAGCTGGCAACCATAGACAGGAGGCACTGTGTTTTAAACCATCAGATATCTCTTAAAACAGGCTGCGTAGCTTTCAATCAATTTTGTGGTGCTGCTGGAAGAAGAGTGGTCTTCTCACCACCTGGATAGTAGTGCACTGTTGCTCTTACAGGGTAATTTATATGCTGGTTGATTGTTGATATTGTTTATCTACCAGTTCCACCATGGTTACCCAAAACACGTTCCTCATGTGTAAAAGTGATGTTTGCTGGCAGAAAATGTAATTAAAGGTGTCATATCCAGACTTTTGCTACTGCCTAATGGTTATAAGTTTCCCGTTATCAACTGCTTCCATTGGAGGAAGGCTCCTTTTGGCTGGGCTTGGGCTGTAACCCCTGTGTCACATTGAGGACTTATCCCACACTTTTCCTGGTTTCTGTTGTAAGGATTGACTGTTGAAAATATTTGTCATTGCATACTTGGTATCCTTCAGTTTGATTCTTGCTGATGATCCCTTCTCATTTTAAATACTGCCTGTATTGTGTTTGATTGTGTTAAAGCGACATTTTCTATGCGTAGTAAAGGAATAAAAGACATGGACTTAAAAAAGAGATATCCTCCACCTGAAAAAACATGCAAAATGTCCTCATTTGGCCATGCAGAGGAGTTTCATGTGGTTTCTTGACAGTTTATTGTAAGTATCTTTTTTTTTGGTGGTTTCTTGGAAGTTTATTATAAGAAATAAAGACAGGAAATATTTTTACTGCCCTAGGTTAGCTTACTGAAAAGCAGATTTAGAAATGGGTTACCGCCTTGCCATAGAATTGGAAACAGAAAAAGAGTTAAACATCTGTGGATATAATACAACAATTTGGAAATGTAAAACGAAAAACAAAGCCAGCATTCATTTTCAGTCTGAAACCAATACAAAGCAGAGCGAGGAAGTAATCTATTAAGAAACTTAATATTACAAAATAAACCTATTATGTCAGATACAGAGCAGGGTGTTGTTGCTCCACACCAGAAACACGTATAGATCAGGTCCTGGTATTTTTTCAGCTACGATAACAGGGTGAACAATTTGATGGTGTTTTGGTTGAAGCAAAGCTCACTTTTTCCACTGAAAAATATGCATGAAACAGTTCAATATCACATAAAAATCACATATCACAACATAATTTTCACAGACTGTATAGAATAGATGTAGTATATTAATAACAATTATTATAATAATAATAAGATGATGATGATACATGTGAAGAGAGGTGCTCTGTTGAAGATCCGGTTTACCTCACACAAATTGGCCCTTTTCTTTGCAGTGTATCCATCTGGACTGAAGACGAAAGTGTGGGGAATAGGAGCTGGTCTTGAAAAAAGCATTTGCATTGTCTGGCCTAATTTTACTTGATAAATGATTTTATGATTTGTGTTTAACTGACTCATGTGCGTTCCATGTGCAACAGCATGGTATGAATACAGTAGAACAATATGGGCTACCTCTAATTAATGTCTCTGCTGGAATTTAACTATAAGGTAACTAATTACTTCAATATGGTAGGAGGTCATATTTCTTCATCATATAGGAAATACTTTCTTTCTAATTCAGAGCATTTCTTTGTTCTTTTATTTCATTCGTATTTTTCTTTATCCTTTTTTTTTGTAAATGGAATTCGCAAGTGGAAAAAAAGTGTTCTGTTCTTTGTCAAGTCACTTGCCATGCAAGCATCTTGGGTTTGTCCATCTACATCTTCGGTAGATGAGATAACTGTGGTGCACTTGCTTAGCAGGCTTCAGGCCTTATTCACGTGAATATGATTAATGCAGATAAAGAAAAACCGCTATGAAGTCTAATAAAGTAAATTTGTGTTGTGTGAGGGGAGGATATCCTCTTAAAATGACTGTTTATAATAAATGATAGTACAGTGAGGGAAAAAAGTATTTGATCCCCTGCTGATTTTGTACGTTTGCCCACTGACAAAGAAATGATCAGACTATAATTTTAATGGTAGGTGTATTTTAACAGTGAGAGACAGAATAACAACAAAAAAATCCAGAAAAACGCATTTCAAAAAAGTTATAAATTCATTTGCATGTTAATGAGTGAAATAAGTATTTGACCCCTTCGACTTTTAGTACTTGGTGGCAAAACCCTTGTTGGCAATCACAGAGTTCAGACGTTTCTTGTAGTTGGCCACCAGGTTTGCACACATCTCAGGAGGGATTTTGTCCCACTCCTCTTTGCAGATCCTCTCCAAGTCATTAAGGTTTCGAGGCCACAGATTTTTTATGGGATTAAGGTCTGGAGACTGGCTAGGCCACTCCAGGACCTTAATGTGCTTCTTCTTGAGTCACTCCTTTGTTGCCTTGGCTGTGTGTTTTGGGTCATTGTCATGCTGGAATCCCCATCCACGACCCATTTTCAATGCCCTGGCTGAGGGAAGGAGGTTCTCACCCAAGATTTGATGGTACATGGCCCCGTCCATCGTCCCTTTGATGCGGTGCAGTTGTCCTGTCCCCTTAGCAGAAAAACACCCCCCAAGCATAATGTTTCCACCTCCATGTTTGACGGTGGGGATGGTGTTCTTGGGGTCATTCCTCCTCCTCCAAACACGGCGAGTTGAGTTGATGCCAAAGAGCTCGATTTTGGTCTCATCTGACCACAACACTTTCACTCAGTTCTCCTCTGAATCATTCAGATGTTCATTGGCAAACTTCAGACGGGCCTGTACATGTGCTTTCTTGAGCAGGGGGACCCTTCGGGCGCTGCAGGATTTCAGTCCTTCACGGCGTAGTGTGTTACCAATTGTTTTCTTGGTGACTATGGTCCCAGCTGCCTTGAGATCATTAACAAGATCCTCCCGTGTAGTTCTGGGCTGATTCCTCACCGTTCTCGTGATCATTGAAACTCCACGAGGTGAGATCTTGCATGGAGCCCCAGACCGAGGGAGACTGACAGTTGTTTTGTGATTCTTCCATTTGCAAATAATCGCACCAACTGTTGTCACCTTCTCACCAAGCTGCTTGGCGATGGTCTTGTAGCCCATTCCAGCCTTGTGTAGGTCTACAATCTTGTCCCTGACATCCTTGGACAGCTCTTTGGTCTTGGCCATGGTGGAGAGTTTGGAATCTGATTGATTGATTGCTTTTGTGGACAGGTGTCTTTTATACAGGTAACGAGCTGAGATTAGGAGCTCTCCCTTTAAGAGAGTGCTCCTAATCTCAGCTCGTTACCTGTATAAAAGACACCTGGGAGCCAGAAATCTTGCTGATTGATAGGGGATCAAATACTTATTTCACTCATTAACACGCAAATCAATGTATAACTTTTTTGAAATGCGTTTTTCTGGATTTTTTTGTCTCTCACTGTTAAAATACACCTACCATTAAAATTATAGACTGATCATTTCTTTGTCAGTGGGCAAACGTACAAAATCAGCAGGGGATCAAATACTTTTTTCCCTCACTGTATGTCATGATTTGGTGAACTCTTGGACTAAGGTCTTCTTTAGAAACCACTTGGCTGTACTCCAGTAGGAGTCATGCTGAAGACACATTTATTTGACCAATTAATTCCTTTGTTTTGTTCTATGGATTATAATGGGAAGAGTAACAGTACCTTGAAAGCTAGTAACTGAGTGAAGAGTACATTGAAGTGTGGGCATCAAATCAACTTTGAGTTAAAAGTTACCTCCTATTAGGAAACGTCCCAAGCTACTATAGTTGTAACCTTTTCATGGTAAATATCTCCCATTTTTTAAAAGCGGTGTAAAAGTATAAAAGCAAAATAGTCCACTGATAATAATTGAAGATTGGCCTGTATATGTAATGTTGTTTTTATGATCTTGTCCTGACTAGTGATAGATTTAGTTGTTCCATCTGTTTGCGTTTTGTGTGGGAGTTTTGGATTCAAGACTTTATGAATGACCTTACTTTCCGAAAAGCTTGTTCGAAATCTTGTTGCTTTTTTGTGTGTTTTCTGTTTGTTTTGTTTTGTTTTTTGTCCTGCAGTTATTGAATGGAAACCAAAGAGAAAATTGCATGCAGCATAATTAATGGTTCCACATTTAAATCATGGCGGTTATTCAGTAAAGAAAGCAGAAGACATTGCAACACCATCTGAACTTCAGCTGAACCTAAAAGATGGATAACAGCTTTATATTTTGTGAGGCCATACGTTCTGGGATGAATTGTTTTCTTAGTTTTCTTGTTTCATTCTCAAAAGTGAGAATACAATGTTAAATCAAAAAGTAAACAATAAATGGCTGTGGTTAAGGAACAGGATTTGAGTAATTACAGTGAGGGAAAAAAGTATTTGATCCCCTGCTGATTTTGTACGTTTGCCCACTGACAAAGAAATGATCAGTCTAAAATTTTAATGGTAGGTGTATTTTAACAGTGAGAGACAAAAAAATCCAGAAAAACGCATTTCAAAAAAGTTATACATTGATTTGCATGTTAATGAGTGAAATAAGTATTTGATCCCCTATCAATCAGCAAGATTTCTGGCTCCCAGGTGTCTTTATACAGGTAACGAGCTGAGATTAGGAGCACTCCCTTTAAGAGAGTGCTCCTAATCTCAGCTCGTTACCTGTATAAAAGACAACTGTCCACAAAAGCAATCAATCAATCAGATTCCAAACTCTCCACCATGGCCAAGACCAAAGAGCTGTCCAAGGATGTCAGGGACAAGATTGTAGACCTACACAAGGCTGGAATGGGCTACAAGACCATCGCCAAGCAGCTTGGTGAGAAGGTGACAACAGTTGGTGCGATTATTCGCAAATGGAAGAAACACAAAATAACTGTCAGTCTCCCTCGGTCTGGGTTTCCATGCAAGATCTCACCTCATGGAGTTTCAATGATCACAAGAACGGTGAGGAATCAGCCCAGAACTACACGGGAGGATCTTGTTAATGATCTCAAGGCAGCTGGGACCATAGTCACCAAGAAAACAATTGGTAACACACTACGCCGTGAAGGACTGAAATCCTGCAGCGCCCGCAAGGTCCCCCTGCTCAAGAAAGCACATGTACAGGCCCGTCTGAAGTTTGCCAACATCTGAATGATTCAGAGGAGAACTGGGTGAAAGTGTTGTGGTGAGATGAGACCAAAATCAAGCTCTTTGGCATCAACTCAACTCGCCGTGTTTGGAGGAGGAGGAATGACCCCAAGAACACCATCCCCACCGTCAAACATGGAGGTGGAAACATTATGCTTTGGGGGTGTTTTTCTGCTAAGGGGACAGGACAACTGCACCGCATCAAAGGGACGATGGACGGGGCCATGTACCATCAAATCTTGGGTGAGAACCTCCTTCCCTCAGCCAGGGCATTGAAAATGGGTCGTGGATGGGGATTCCAGCATGACAATGACCCAAAACACACAGCCAAGGCAACAAAGGAGTGACTCAAGAAGAAGCACATTAAGGTCCTGGAGTGGCCTAGCCAGTCTCCAGACCTTAATCCCATAGAAAATCTGTGGCCTTGAAACCTTAATGACTTGGAGAGGATCTGCAAAGAGGAGTGGGACAAAATCCCTCCTGAGATGTGTGCAAACCTGGTGGCCAACTACAAGAAACATCTGACCTCTGTGATTGCCAACAAGGGTTTTGCCACCAAGTACTAAGTCGAAGGGGTCAAATACTTATTTCCCTCATTAACATGCAAATGAATTTATAACTTTTTTGAAATGCGTTTTTCTGGATTTTTTTGCTGTTATTCTGTCTCTCACTGTTAAAATACACCTACCATTAAAATTATAGACTGATCATTTCTTTGTCAGTGGGCAAACGTACAAAATCAGCAGGGGATCAAATACTTTTTTCCCTCACTGTATGTCTATGACTATCTTATGGACACATTTCTATGAAATTAAATGGATGGCTTATGCTTGTCCCAGCTGAAGTGCATCATGGGTATTTGTATCTGACAGTTATGTCCATCCCACAATTGTTAACTTGGTGATAACCGAATGCCCACCTCTCATGCAGACCCTTTCTTTTGCTCCATTGTATTTAATTATGTAGATCCTTTCTTGTTCTTAATGCTTAAATTCTTAAATCTGATTAGTCTATTTTTAAAACATAACCATAGCCATTAAAAGGTAAATGGATGGAAACAGGTTGAATTCAATTAAAATCCCACAAAAATAAAAGCAATAAAGGATATAAAAAAATAAAGGAAAAGATGTGAGTCAATAGCATTTTCAAACTGTTTATTCTTTATTCTGGAGAAAGTACCGTAGTTCTTTTAAAATCTTTACGTAAAGCAGTTCAAACATAATGTGAAAGTATGCATTGGTCACAGGACAAAAATCCAGCCTCTGAAATTCACATAACTTAACAAAAATAAAAACAGAATATTTTCTTCGGCTTCACACTCCATAATAATTTATATTAAAAAGTATGAACAAAGTAATTGCTATAGGTTCGTAACTGTCCAACAGAATGTGTTCAGAATACAGTACAAACATTGATATTATTTTGTATTGCTTAAGGTAATCTTAGGTATCAGTCTACTGTGCACTCAGCAGTAAGGCCTGCAGTTTGGATTCCACATTATTCACAGGCCAAACTGCTGGCACATTAAACAGCTGCTGCAGTTCTTCAGGTGTATTAAGCCACATTAAATCTCTTTCAGGATCAACTATAGTCATATGTTTATGTAAACAACCATATATTTCCTTATATACAGTTTTTGAGTGTTCTCACTTCTTGTGTTGTCATGTGCAGATCTGTATGTATTTATAATTGGATTTATTTATAACGGAGCAATTAGCATACTAGCATAGTGTTGCTACTGGTACAAAAAACAACTGCAAATGTTTTTATATATATATATATATATATATATATTACAAAGTACCTTTGGAAGATACTGAGCACTTACTCTGTCAGCCAGAACAGCTAACTACATTTATTCATATAGTCATACTTCAATTTAATTTTTAATTGTATTAGTATACTTAGCAATTATTGCAAATATGAATATAACATATGTACATACTTTCTTTAGTAAAAAAAACAACTTTTGGCTGCATGAAAGGAGCTTGATAGCTAATGTGGTATGACACTAAGAGTTTCTACATAAAGGAACAACCACAATAAAAAAAAGGAAAATACACACTCCAGGCATTAAAAGATAAATAATGATTGAGCTAATGTTAATGAACAAAACAAAACACACACACAACATATATGTTTATACGTGTGTGTGTGTGTGTGTGTATGCATGTATGTCTCCAGATTCTTGTAAACAGCCATTGCTATTTTAAGTACCTTGTTTCAGAAGGAAACATATGCAGCAAATCAGTTTTCAATTAAAAACAAAAATAATCCAGGATATGAAGTCCTTTTGGGTTTCAGTTCAATTAAAAACAGCATCAGACCTCTATACAGAGATTTGTCTGTTCAAAGACCTAACCTGGAAGAGCAAAGTCAATGCTGGATGGGGTTCTTCATCCAAGAGCAACGTCTCCTTGGTCAAAGCAATACAGGCAGCAGTTAATTCGATTCTCATCAACAACATATACAGTAAGTAAGCTGCCAGTCAGTTTGGCTTTGGGTATTTGCCTTGCATTAACCGAGCTCACTTATCCATTTATTCACAGTTATGGTTTACATTATTTAGGTCAATATTGTTTTAGAGACACAACAGTGTTACATCTACAGCCATAATCAATGGGCAGACAAAACATTTCCAATGCCATTACAAGAATCATATTCTACACAGCTGAGTTTTTATTATTGTAAATAAAAGCTGTGCATGTCATTAAAGGTTAGCTTTGCCCTTACAGATACATATTTGTCAACATAAAACTGGCTCCTGTTCTTTTAGCTCTCTGAAAAGCATGAAACCAATGAGCAGAAACACGAAGACACCTCTTCAACTCTCTTAAATAAAGCATATATTTTTTATGTTTAAAAAAAAATCTAAACAATTCCCATTTGAGTGCATACATCCACTGTGGACATGTTTTTGCTTCAAAAGGCACTTCGGCAACGTACAATACAAATTTTGGAGTAAAAAAAGTCAAATTTTATCAAATAAGTTAACATCATAAAAGTGTGTCGTTCAGAATACTGTCATTAACAATAATAAAAATGTTTTCAACACTTGTTTAATGCACGTGCATGGAAAAAATGCTTAAGACTTATGCAGAAATAAAACTATTGTCTTTTGTTTACTTCTTCACCATATATAATAAAATAAACATATTCAGTTTTGATGGACTAAAAGGTCCAACGACGTTAAGATCTTCAATGGAATGTTGCATAGAGCCGTGATAATTGTTAATATTTCTGCGCCATGGGCACTTTCACTGTCTTTATTTCTGATATATGGGAGGATTTCTGAATGATACAGCTGGTTGTCCCTGATACACTGTCCTTCCCCTGTGCAAGGTTTGTCAAGGCCATGGCTGCGTTGATTTCTTTCCAGTATGTCTCATCTTTGCCTCGTCCCTTTTCCTTTGATGCGCTACAATTAAACACAACAGCACTTTCAGATTGTGTGTACAGCAAAGCCTTCTCTTTCTGTAAATATATGTAAAGTCTACAAAGAAAATGCAGAGTAACATGGAAGGAATCTGTAAAAACACTCACTTGTCACATTTACTTGATCCATGTTCCACAGTCTCTGAAAGTACAACAGCAAAAGTTAATTTTAAACGTACAAAGGTCAATGAAGATTTATTATGGAAAGTGTAGCTTGTGAAAATGTGTACATGGGTTTATTAAAGAAACATGTGTTTCCTTGTTTTTCTTCTTGATTTTATGACAAATAAAGAGCCTCCAAACAGTCATATCATAAATGTACTTTTTGGGCCATTCATCAGCAGATGCTTTCCTACTGTGCTGAGAGACGGAGACATACACTTAATACTAATGAAAACTCCTTCAAAACCACAATCTGCTGTGGAAAGGTCTGTGGTTAAAGGATGGATACACCTGCTTTTTGTACAAGGAAAACAGTGAGAGAGACTGCTGAGAATGAAGAAACAGATTTACAGGAACGTTTTTATAGATATATTAGCAAGTATGTTTGACTTTTACAGAAAATGAAATGATCACTGACTGGAGCAAAGAACTGCCCATTCGTCTTTGACATGTCTGCTTCAGGAAAGGAGATCCACAGAGCCGACTCTTAAATAATGGCAGCAGACCATCATGGCTTTGCCAACATGCGAAAGCTGCTGTGAGCATGGTGTCTTGCCAAGCTGGAAAGAGTTCTGAGTCTGAAATATTTGAGTCCAAGGATAGCAGCTCAGCTCTACCCAGTGATGATGACACTGGCTTGGCACCCGTGACACACATTAAAAAGAACAGAGCATCTGGGTTTCCTGCTCATAACACTGGCGGCACACCCTTTACATTAACAAAACACAGAGTAAGTCAAATGATCGCTTTAAGGAGGGAAAAGCTAAATATACAGTTTCTCTGAAATTGAACACGATTTCTTGTCACTTGTATTTGTAAAACGTTTAAATGTAAAGACCGAAAATCAAGACTCCAGCAGTTAACGGACACTTTGATAATGATTTCTTGATTAACACTGAAGTGACTGAAATGTCCCTCCTGTACTCAGAAGGAAGCCCATTTAATCACACTGTGACCCCCCAGTAATAGCAGGTACAAATGTGCTTAATTGTGGTTATAATTCTGACTGGAAGAAAACATAATCTTGCCAAAAACTTAAGCCAAAGCATAGTTGAGGTTTGTAGATTGATATTAGCATGGGGGGTCAAAGTTTAGTTTTAATCTGGCTTTGAGATAATCACTGTTCGTTGGGAGAAGATAATGCCTAAAGGGTGTCTCTTTTATCTGTTAATTAGTTCTCCAAAGAGTGATTAATATACTGTTGTTCCTAGTGCGTTTCCTAGAACATTTGAAATGATGATGATTAGGAGGATTTGATCACTCAGATGGAGAACAGCTGCATTCGTTTACGCTCATCGACCTCTTGGTAACCCCAATCCACACAATAGATAATGACTGAAAGAGAGAGCGGCACCACATTTCCTCATAATAAAAATGAAACATGTTTGGTTGATTTAATGAGCTCCTGTCAAACCGTTCAATAGCCTGGCACCAGCACTCCCGAGTTGTTTTTGATTCGAAGTTCACTAATTTCACAGTGAAGGTCTGTCTTTTATCCTGCTATTATCTCTCTATTTGTGTGTCTGTAAACTTTTAAATCATTACTATATTTGAAAATCCTAGTCCTTCAAAAAGGAGCTTGCCGGTTCCTTCATGTCAGAGCCCTTGTTCAGGACCAAAATCATGTCTGATTGTAAATAACGGCTGTGGATGTCACTTCGGCTCAACCTCCCGTTCCCGGTACCACGAACTGGCCAACTCACAACAGGCATGTTTTTTTAACAGTATGAAATACTCTAAAATGTACAATCTAGACATCCAGAAAAAACTAGAAATAGGCTTCAGCTGTTTCTATTTGAGTGCATTTCCGTTTTCAACTGGAAAAGGTACTTCAGCAATACACCTAATAGGTTAAACCTCTCACTCTCCACTAGTTGGAAGCAACGACAAATTCACACCCTTGATCTCGAACAGGAAGCGGGCGGCTCTCAACTTTCCATTGATTATGTCACAGTAACAACCCAGTGGCAGTGACAGCAAGTTTGATATTGGTTACATCATTCCCTGTTACTTCATATTTCTTAAATAATAATGATTTTAGTGTGCACAGTCATTGTAAAAAATAACAACATATCTCAGAGGAAGATTAACTATCAAGTTATAAATACGAATAAATCTGCGAGATTCTCAAAGCAGAATCTGTGTCTCTCAGTAGCTGAGCAGCCAGGATTGGTTCACATGATCCATCGCCTGCAGGTGCCTTTCGGTGCCTGTCGGGCAGAATGACTTCATATGAAAAGTTGCTTATGGTTTACTTTAGATTGAATATATTCTTGTAGTACAGCCAACGCAATTTAAATGTTTCTGTTGGTTATGCAAAAAATTCCACAGGCCATTTACATGCTTGAAATGATGACTTTTGGTTTTGTTTGTTTGTGTGTGATTCTGAATCCATCAATGAAATATACACCGATCAGCCATAACATTATGACCACCTGCCTAATATTGTGTAGGTCCCCCTTTTGCCGCCAAAACAGCCCTGACCCGTCGAGTCATGGACTCCACTAGACCTCTGAAGGTGTGCTGTGGTATCTGGCACCAAGACGTTAGCAGCAGATCCTTTAAGTCCTGTAAGTTGCGAGGTGGGGCCTCCATGGATCGGACTTGTTTGTCCAGCGCATCCCACAGATGCTCGATTGGATTGAGATCTGGGGAATTTGGAGACCAAGTCAACACCCTGAACTCGTGATTCATCAGACCAGGCCACCTTTTTCCATTGCTCCGTGGTCCAGTTCTGATGCTCACATGCCCATTGTAGGCGCTTTCGACAGTGGACAGGGGTCAGCATGGGCACCCGGACTGGTCTGCGGCTACGCAGCCCCATACGCAACAAACTGCGATGCACTGTGTGTTCGGACGCCTTTCTATCAGAACCAGCATGAACTTTTTCATCAATTTGAGCTACAGTAGCTCGTCTGTTGGATCGGACCACATGGGCCAGCCTTCACTCCCCACGTGCATCAATGAGCCTTAGCCGCCCATGACCCTGTCGCCGGTTCACCACTTTCCCTTCCTTGGACCACTTTTGATAGGTACTGACCACTGCAGACCGGGAACACCCCACAAGAGCTGCAGTTCTGGAGATGCTCTGACCCAGTCGTATAGCCATCACAATTTGGCCCTTGTCAGAGTCGCTCAGATCCTTACGCTTGCCCATTTTTCCTGCTTCTAACACATCAACTTTGAGGACAAAATGTTCACTTGCTGCCTAATATATCCCACCCACTGACAGGTGCCATGATAACGAGATTATCAGTGTTATTCACTTCACCTGTCAGTGGTCATAATGTTATGGCTGATCGGTGTATATTTCTCTGTGAACTGTGTTTGGCAAAAAGTTAGAGTGTTGTTATTGTACGCGTAAGTTGTCCTTCACATATAAGCCGCACAACAAGTATTTCATAGCTCTTGAATGATAAAGAGGATTGAAATTTAACCTAGACTTTGAAAAATACCCCTGTCTATGAAATGATAAGACTTGAAAAAATTGGTTTATATTGTATTTTGTTGTAATAATCACGGGAGTCTGTATTGCAATTGTGCATCTACCGTGATACATAGAATATTGTCAATGTTTCCATTACAAAAAACAAATATCTTATTTCCTTACAGTATTAGTTTAACCCCAGAGAGATGTGATACAAGCCTTACAGGCTTCAATATAACACTGGGTGCTTTGATTTTCCATAAAAGGAGGTTTATGGTGTTATTTAACAGGACACTGAAACTCTCATGTGAGAGGAGACTGAACAAAGTCCACAGTATTATTTTAAGTAGCACACATGTCAAAATGTATTTCAGTGCAAAATGGGTCAAGCAGTATTCTAAAAAAAACGCTTTCATTTTAAACGTACTCAGAAATTAATTTACCTGACAGCTGAATGCTGCAGTGCACTAAATCTGTGGAGGCCCAGATTTGGCACTAAGAATTATGTATGAACTTGATCACAGACAGAAATAAAACTTAAGTATAAGATGGAAAATCTCATTTCCAATCCTCTTTACTGAAAATATAAAAAATCGTTTTTTAAGATTATATGTGTCCGAAAATTGTAAATAACATAATTAAATCATTAAAGATTGTTCAGTATTATCTCTCGTTTTTCATTCAGCTGTAGCAATACCTTGGTAAGGCACACAATGCCTATGGTTTAGACTAAGACAAACATAAAACAAGTAAGAATAGAATTTTTAACCAAGCATATATTCATACACAAACTGTTATCAATCATATTAAACATCTTAATTAACAACATTAAAATAAAGGAACATATAATCAATTACAAAAACTATTAAAAATAAACCAGATTAAGAACCCTCTACAGTCGACATAATGAAAATCCTAATCACAACTAATGAATCACTTCAAAGTGACTATGGTAAGGATCATAAATAAAATTAAAAAATCCTAGGGCCCTATCATACTAATGATAAAGAGATTGTATGATTATTTATTCCCCTGTTCAAATATTGCATAAACAAAATGAATTCCATGTATTATTTTAGCTATTGTTGTTTGAGCAGTTGGTTGATTTAAAAATATACAATTATCCTTGTTTGCTTGTTTGCTTTCTTAGGCAACGTGCATAAACTACATTGGGCTTCATTCCTTCTCAAGTCTAATCCCTAAGAGCTAAGAGCAGATTGTTCACCACTCTGCTTGCACCCAATCCCCCCCTACACACTTGAGTAACAGTGACTGAAGATGATAAATTGCCTGCTGTTTCCAGCATCTGTTTTCATGCCTCTGTGCTGGATGAAACTCATTATTAGACTTTATTAAGGTACCTACCGCATTCTAACACTGCAATTTCCATATGACCTTCCTGGGTATCTTCTCACTAAGGGCTGTGGTACTGTGTGAAGTATCTGGACTAAGCTCAACTCTCTCCCTAACCACAGGAATAACAGCAAGTAACGAGCAAGTTAGTAAATTTTTGGATGACAAACTGGGTACCCCCAATTTAAGGTGTTCTCTAAGCAAATTAATATAAAGTCCAGTGGTAGCATAAGATGAATACCATAACCCAGTTATTCACTGTACCACCACTAACAGACTAGAAACTGCATTTTCTAATAAATGGTCTGCTTTTTTATCATGTCAGGAGAGAGGGGTCTGTAAACTTAATGACGGCTTGGCACATCACAAGTCTGGCTGTTCCCTTGCCAAGTAGACAAATCATTCCTGAGCCATCACCACAGTGCCAACGCCTCCCAACTTGAGTTTTCTGCAACAGTTTTCTGGTCAGCTATGGTGAGTGAAATGAGTCACCGCTTTCAGAATAAAACAAACGTAACGGAACACAAATACAGTGAGCATAAAAAGTGCAGGACAACCTATTGACAGCATCCCTGTTCCCTGCTTGTCCTTCTGTATTCACATTCTGGATCTTGTTGATAAATCAAATGCAGAGTTTATTATTTTGTAAGATTCTCATGAAAGTTTGGTGTTGTTATCCCTAGTAATGTGTTTTAAATATTATAAAATAACAGCTCCTATCAGAAATCCCCCAAATCAATTACTTCTGTGTTCTGCATTCATTTCTGAATAAATAAGGTGGCTCACATATGTGAGTCAGTACAAGAGTTGACTTAAATGAGAATAAAGTGTCATATATTAATTCAAAGTTGTTTCCTTAACAATCGAAGAACATTGTTGTTGTTTTTTTTGGGGGGGTGGGGGTTGGCATAAATGCAGCTGGTAACGGGTAACGGGTAACAGATTTTATCATTCTAATATCCACTGCTGGTTGTAGATCAGCCTTGTCTTTTTCGGCAATTTAGTTTTTTCACTCAAAAAACAATCAAAGTCCACTATTAGATGAATGTGATTACACACACTGAAAATCCCATATTCAAGATCATAAATAACTTATTATACTGAAAAAATGGGGCCAGAGTGTCCATCATCAAAGCCATTAAAGCAGGTCTTGAAATTGCAACACTGTGTTGCACACTTAACTCTTTTCGGCGCTGTCATCTGACTGGAGAAATGCCAAACACAGCAGTTAATCCCCAGCTATGCAGAGATTTCCAAGGAAAATTATGAAACTGCAACACTGAAAGTGCAGGAAATCTACTCAGAATGGAACAACAAGGTTTAAATTAACATCGATTGAGCAACTACATTCTTTCACTTTTTTTACATGGTGTTGCATCAGTGTAATTTAAGTTGAATAACACAGTCCTGTTATAATGTTAAAAGTTGAGAAAAACAACATATGTATTATGTTTATGCATAATTGTGAATCATATATTACCCCTAAATTAAGTAGTTAGTATTAATCAATGTAATGAGATTTTGTGATGGGCTGCCCTGCTGAATCAGTATGAATTATAAAGTAAATCTGTTGTTACAGCCCTACACTTTAGTGTGCTGCTGCCATGTAGTCCTAAACACCAACACACTGCACAAGAGTGAGACAGCCTCACAGATTAGACCGACAGTGATGTACAAATCCTTACAGCAGATGGTTGGCCAGGATATAGTTATCACAAGTCTGTACATTTTTGGTCACAGGATAGTAACAATATTTATATCTAAAAAATGATAAGTAAAAGGCTTTTCATTGGTATCATTTATACAACGACCCAGAAAGGTTTAGAACACATAAATTGTTCTGGACATACAGGCAACATAAAGACATCTCTGATAACTTTTGGCAAGATGTAGTCTATTTCTAATAAGCTCACAGCAAAAGTATTTCACAGCTGTGGCTGCTATTATCTTTGTAATTTCCTATAATATTCATACTCTTCATTGTGGCTCTCCTTTCAAAAGCCAACTGACAGTTTAAGATCGTCCTTGGTTTCCGCTCTTCTCCTGTTTTTGAATAGATTACACAGGAGACACTGAGAAACAATGTGTGATATTAAGTTCCATGAGGCTTCCATTTTTAAAACGCAGAAAATCTGTTCACACACACACACACACACACACACACACACACACACACACACACACACAAGATTATATAAATATACAACTACTAACTTATTCTCCAAAGGAATACATAAAAACGTATTAACAACTTTTCAAATATAATCTCAGATGGTTTGCAATAAATCATAATGTCATGAAGTTTGAATGCAGATCCTATGTAAACAGAAGTTACTAGGTTGTTAAGCATTTTCTTGACTAAAATAGTCTTTCTGGAGCTGAAACCAAAATGATATGTTTGCAATGCAGTTTCACGTTGCTCCATTATGTTACAATTTTGTGGCATGACCTTGAAGCACTAACACAAATCAACAACATTCAGACAAACACCCCTGAAATTTCCAGCTGTTCATAATTAGCTTAATTTACCATTTTATAATTAAATTACCACATGTCATTTTCTTGCAACACTTAAGAAACTTGTGCACACAAGTGGAATGATTTATAAATACTTCAATAAAGACATTAAAAAAAAACATTTATCAAAACCTATTATTTTTAAAGTCTGTAATACACAAAGACAAAGTGTGTCAAATAACTGAAATATTACCATACACATAATAGTTTTAAAATTTCTAAAATGGAGACCCTGAGAGATTAAATTGGTAATATATGACTGTGATGTACATAAAAATGAATACATACATAAATAAACAGAATGTATATTTGTAATGCACTTTAATGCTGTTATTAGTAGTAGTAGTAGTAGTAGTATCCTATGTAAATATGCATGAAACTGTCCAGATCATCTAAGTACCCTTTATATAATGAGATCATTGATCATGTTAGACATCACACATAACCTCACAGAATACAACAAGTTCCTCCATATTAAGTGTATCAATATGACAAACAAAATTATAAAGCTGATGTGTGACAAACGCAAATCAGAGTTCCTTCACCAGGCGAGGGGCATGAACAATGAAGATATTTTGTAACCTTCCACTACCAGCCAGTCAGCACAGTAAGAGATCCTTTGAGGAAGCTGCAATGAATGCTTTAGGAGAAAGTTGCAAAACTGCCTAATTGCCAGGGCTCCCCTGTTCTCCCTCAAGTATGTCTACATGGTGCCAACCGACAGCAAGACACAATGCACGTGTGACTGACAGGTGCACAGAGCAAGGAGGACAACAGAACCAAGCACAGAAAGGATTTCATTGCTTATCCTGAAAACTTTCATCATATTTTGTTTCAGGGAACATGATGAAAACACTGCTGTGGTCTTTTATTAACCTACTTTCACTGCTACTACAGGCCATGTTTTTACTTTCTCTCTCTTTCATTAAGATGAGTTTCCAGCAATAATAAAACACATTTATTCCAAAGGTCACCTCCTGACACTGATGTGACATAAAAACCTTTGCAACTTTCATATTCTTTCTCAGCTGTGTTTACTTGACAGTGCCTGTTTTCAGATAAAATATAGCAATAATCTACCCTTAGATAAATATTACACAGAAATGTGGATTGTGAATCTTGGCAAGTGTCATTTTTGGAACAGATTTCTTTCTTCTTCCTTATTTTGCAACTGTGGAAAGAAAAATGTAGTCTGTCCTTATTCTGGGTTTCTAAGATGAGGATCTCCACGCCACGTGCTGATTGTCCACTGGCTTACCTTGTGGCACATTCCCAGCACAAGCACAAACACAACAACGTTTTTGAGTTAAATCTGTATTCAGGCAGCTACCAAAAAGCTAAACTGTGTGTTCCTAGTAAGATAGTTACAAATATCTACTATAAATCCTACAAAATATTTTACACACTATTCACATTCTACTTGATTTATTTTAAACTGAATATATTTGCTCTCACTCAAAAAAACAAACTACTTTATAACAAAAGACAATGTAATCTAACTGTGACCAGAACCATTAGCAGCAATCAGCCATCTTAAAGGGGAAAAAAAAACTTGTACATGAGTAATTAATATGTTCAGAATTACTGTAATGCTTTTTTTTCCTTCCCCAAGTCCAGTAAAATACCTGATATTTGAAATGGCAAGTGTAAAACAGTATGTATGCTTTCTCACTTCCATTGAGCCATGGATTTGAGCTGGTTTGTATAAAATGTTTCCATTTAGGGAGATGCTTTTGAGCACTTTTTAAACAGTGAACAATTCTCCAGGATTCAATAACTGTCTGGCTCTCGCTGTGACCTAATTTGAATGGTTCTTATGAGTCTCTGTTGCCTATTCAACACTACTGTTTTCATTTCACATATTTCTAACTGAACTATGTGTTAATTTTTTTTTTAAAGTAAATACTGCAAATTACAGGTAAATTATATATTTGTTGATAATTATACTGAATCAGAAGTCCAAGTGATAGCTCTGGAGTGATATTTTTAGTAAAGCATTTCTTTGCAAGTCTGTTATCAGTTATGCCACGTACTTGCTGTAGCTTATGTAAGACTTAAAAATAAAACATTTAACTTTCACTTATTTTTCTGAAAATTAATTTTAGTAAGCTCATTCTATTGAACACTGAATTGTTCAGGTCCCCAAAGTACACAAATAGTGGGACAAGGCATTAATGTAAAATATGCAATTACAGGGTTACCTCCGAATCAGGGAAAATATGGTCAATTGTGAATTGTAGTCAAACTATACCTCAAGTGATTAGCATGTAGAGTCGTCCTTTTCTACAAATATCTGCAATTTTTCATTTGCCCGTAAATAATTTTTTTGATCAATATTGTCAAGAATTATTTTATTTATTATGATGTATATCACACCAAATGGAATAGAATATGGTTTTGAGCAAGAAGAAAAACATAGAAAGAGATTCCTAGCATTTAATATCCCATTAAAGGATAATTTGGCATAGAAAGCCTGGCATGTGCAATGGAATTCTCCAACTCCGTGTTTTCAATGAAATTCCCTTCAGGACTTTTTTTAAACAAAGGCCTTTAGTTTTCCGCTGGAAAGACAAAGAAAATCTAAACCCACCATCTCCTGCCACATGTCCGATTAAAACTTCCATTGAAGTTTGAGATTGGCATTTATTATGTGTATGTTGGAGCCAGTTTCCATTAGCCACCAATTGTCCCATTAATGTAAATTTCAACCAGCACACTCCCGATAATTTGGAGTGCCAATTTGTTTAAGCGACTGAAAAGTGAGGCGGAGGTACACTAATTCAAACCATCGGTGCCATGCACTTGGAAAGTTCAGCTTTCTTCAAACCAAGAAATAAAGGTCTGAAATTTCAGACGTTCGGTAATTGTCAAAAGACTAAGCAGTTCCTTTACTGTAAAAATATCTTGGAATGTACTGAGGACAAAGTTATAGAGGAAATGATGCAAAATAAAGATTAAATGATTTTAGCCATAACAAGATGGCATGTATGTATTAGATTTTTCTTCATTATATAAGCATTACTGAGACGGGCTTTAGTTTGAACCCACAATTCATTGCTCTCTGAATGTGCTGTGAAGGGAGCAAAAGTGTCAGCACACTCTAACGTAAAAACGATGGCTGATATGCTTGACTTCTATACGTATTAATTTGATTTTAAAGAAAGACAAAAGCACATAAACATTTGTAGCCCTACTTTGATAGATTCTAGGCAAGACATCCTATTTTATATACTGTTTGATTTCAGTGTCGTAAACAGCCTGCTGATGTTGTCATTTAAGGCATATTCAACTCTATTATAACAACTGTCAAGCAGAGGAATACTGTATTACCAAGAGTGAGACAATGTACATTAAGTGCATCTCACTCACAAATAAAGCAGTCCTATCCAGATCAGTATTTTCAATACTGAGCTAATTATTCTAGGAGTATAACCAGCAGAATCAAAGCCTTTTGTAGCATACATGTAGGCAGAAATTCTACTTTAAAGGTATTCTATTTAAAGAAGGTCTACTTGTTCCATAAAGATATGCTTGTTTTCCTGCCTCACACTGTCCATTTGCTATGTTACAAGCCTGTGCTCTAGATAAATTAATTTAAAAAACTGTAAAAGAAGCACGAAATATACTGAGGTGCCAGTAACATATTTGCACACGGGAGCTGCTAGAAACTGAATATTCACACAGGGACTACAAGTATATGCAATTTTTGTTTTTAGGCCTCAGTACAAACATCCATGTTTGTCAGGCAACTGTCTACAGCCTACAACTTCTTCCATCTTCCAGAAGAGACACCATGATCATGCAGATATACTTCTGTCACCGCTATGTCAAAGGCCTGTTACACTGCAGTCCGTGTCTTTATTTAGCTGTTCTGTGGAATGCCAGATTAGGTCTCCATTGAAGAGCAATGCCAAATCATGACAAAGTAGATAACTGAATGCAAAGTGCAAGGCTTCCTGATTTCTCATTGCATTAATCATCTGGTCAATATACTGTACATTCAGTATCTATTATTATTGAAGAAAACAAACTAGACTTCCAATACACAAACACTGCACTAATCTTATCACACCTGCTTACTTTTTGTAACCACAGAGTGTAGCAGAGGTCAGAACAGGAAACTTTCCACTAATCATTCAAATAAAAGGAAAAAGAACAAGTAATAGTAGTAATTATATAAATGGAGCACTAGAGGCTCATGATAGATAGCTATGAGCTGTGAACCCAAAGCCAGGATGACACGTTGAAAATATAAGCAGAAACTTACCGGCACGATAAACAAAATTTGCTTCAGTCTCAGAAGACGAAGGCGAGAGTAGTTCTTCGTCATACTCGTTAGAGCTAAAAGATCCTGAATGGTTTCTTTTGCGCGAGTCCATGACGGCACTGGACACCATGACGTGGCGCAGAGAGTCGTTGAGGTACCGGTGCAGTAAACTGCTCTTGTATTTCGGTGGCGACACGTAATCCTCACTGAGAGACGCGTCTGCCCTCAGTCCAGTGCTGACAACGTTGCCTTCCTTCTTAATGACACTCTGGTACATGGGCTTATTGAACTCAGCGGTGCTTGGCTGGGTCCGGGATGGATTCTCGCCATCTGTAAGAACAGGAAGCAAAATAGGGTAAAAACAAAGAGCATGGATCAGGAAATACTTTTCAGAGCTGACACATAACTACTGAAGACTTTAAAAGTTTACGTTTCTGCTCTGCTTGGAAGTGGGTGTGGAACTCTTTGCCCTTCTTCATTCAGTGTGAAAAAGGACCGAACTGCTGAGCATCAAAATGCAAATGACAAGACTATGCTGCCAATCTGCACTGATAAAATATCAGACAGGAGAAATATTTTGTGTTATATGTTACATAATACACATTTTTCCTCCATTGAATGCTCACAGCACAATGAAACACACAGAGTACGAACCCCCCCATACTCCCCGTGAAACCACACGCCCCCCGTGGTCAGTTCTACTGTGCACTTGGCTGCTGGAGAAAATCCTTTGAGATGCCACAAGAACAAAAGCCGCTTCTTTGATATCCCACTCTGCCTGCATCAATCAAAACAGTGCTAGGGTACTGCTGTGTGACATCTGCAGGACTCCTAGAAATTGCTTCCAGGTTTAGAAAGCGCTGTCAGGCCCTTGACATTTCTGAGTGACGGAGCCCACAGAGCTCAGAGAAACTCTATCTGGAAACAGCAGCAGAAAGTTTGAGCTAGTCTTTTGGAATTGGAACTGCATGAGGGCATCGTCAGGGACATGCCTAAGGTACTAGTCTGGCTGCGACAAAAAATAAAATAAAAACTGGTCATAAAGAATGAAATAAAAAATGCTTTATAAGGTTTAAGCCTGTATGATACATGAGTAGAAACATCTATTCTGAAATGCAACAATTAAACAAACACAAACTGAACACTTGCAGCCTGATTTCCCTGAAACCCAAGGGATATCTCAAGTATGTGAAGTAATCTGAGCCAGTTATTTAATGGTTTCAAACATTGATGAGCAGGATACACAATATATGAACTAACAGCTTTTTCAGTCACCCAAACCTTGCCTTTAAACACTTCTACATTTTCTGTTTTCAGTTTAACACCAACACAAAAAGAAACAGGAAAATGCTACTAGAAGCTTTTAGAGAGAGAGACTGGAACACAGTGATGAGTACCTTCTGAACATGTGTCTTCACTGCTCACGCTTAGCCTCTCTGCGTTCCCCTGAACGTATTTGTTATATAATTTAATGCGTAAAGCCCAGCTTAGGTCAGGTTGTCTTACAGTATTCTTCAGTCTCCGTCGGGCATTGGCAAACCAGTTAGATACCTGCAAAATACAAGAACAATGTCTATAAAATGAAAGTGTCATGAGCACTTTCATTCACAGTAATAACCTAAAATGCTTACCAACCACAGCAAAAATAAATAAAAGTCCTCATGAAAATGTATACTGAGCTGCTTCACGATTGCCAAATTCAGGGCATGAAAGGAAATTAAATTACAGAGAAGGACCAATATTTTTAATCCCTCTGATTCACTCCATGGTTATTGTGACCATCAAAGACTATTGCCGGACTGTTTGATATTCACTGCATTTTGCACTCTTGTGTTAATGGAGCGTGCCTTCTGGTGATTTTTTACGGGAAGAAAAATCCGAATCACTGTCAAAGTCTGCATTTACAGTAAAGTTACCATTTCTAAGCCAAGAGAATTTCTTTGCCTTCCTCGCGGTGGGTTTGCCTGGTCGAGCCAGCTTTTCAGTATGCAAAACGTACCATTTTCTTCCATACATCCCCACTCTACTGCTTTGGACATGACATGCAACGCGATGAGTGGACTTGGTTTTGAACCGTGAGTACCTGACTGAAACTCCCAGTCACAGGATTCAAACTGAAAACTGAAATCTTTCAACAGGTCCCATGCGGATTACAGGATCAATGTGATGTCCTGTTCTGATGCACTTGGAAAATACACATTGTTGTAATGGCGCTGGTGTTGAATTGTAAAAACAGAAGGAAAAGACGAAGCCAGAGAAAACAGTGCCACTGTCGCTCATGCAAATATCTGTGCCATTGTTTTAAAATACACAGGATCAAAATCTCCTCCATTTAGTCAGCCCGGCCACACACTCCACGAGCATATCTGAATAAGGCTAACCAGAGAAAGAGATAGTGAGTGTGACCTTTCTCCTCACCTCAAATTATAAGGAAAGATGTATAATCCTTACTGCTGATAGTGAGTTAGGTATGAGGAGCCTGACCACACATTCATCACATTCCTCTGCAATGTGCTCATACGGAGACACAAACTATCTATTATTATAGACTATACAGAACATTAAAAGCCATTTGGATGGATTAGTGAAAGGTTGTTCAAAAATCAGAAATGCTTGCCCAGCCCAACGAGATCCACTGCAATGTCTCAAGATATACAGTGATCTCCCCATGCTAAACACAATGCCTCGGCAGAGTAGTCACCCCTCGTCCCGGTTCACCGTGTTTCAAGTCATTTGGGTGCTGCTTATACCAGCTTGCCATAAATATGTTTTAGTTTACAGTAATCGACATAAATTATCGTTATGCAGTGGAAGGATATAGCAATTTGTGGTTTGTACATAAAATAACTTAAATCTCCTTGAAACAGGAATTAAAAAAAAAAGTTCTAACCAGAAAAAATATTTTTACAAAATAAAATAACATAAAATAACACTGCCATCAAAAGGTTCAATACCAAAAACAGCCCAAATCATCTTTCCAACGACACTCGGTGCTTAAATGGGGCCCTGCCTGCCTCAAGTTTATATAAACTCCAAGAAGTCTGGAATATTGATTTAAATCTGTATTATAAGCTATCCATTATTTTTTATTTTAATTTCAATTTCAATTAAATATCAACAGACCTGTTCACTTTGATTCCCATTTTCCACAAGTTACAACTTCAAAGATAATTTTGCTGTAATTTCACTTTAGATTTTAAATTAATTTATAACATTGAGTAAATAATATTGGTTTGATGGTCTAAAAGGAATAATATATATATAAAGGTTCGTCTCTTCACTTTATATTTGTAAGCACAGCTTGTCCTCGTTAAACAAAACAATAATAATTACCTCTCTAACACTGTATCACATGCAGTTAACTTTAATTTTCCAAATGTGTTATTTTTCCCCTCGTTTATTTCACATGAAAACACTGAAAATAATATATATACTCAACATGATTCAGGAGAAAACATTTTTAAAGGTAACAATGTGTAACTATAGTATATACATTAATTTGCAGCTTATTCGGGATCTACATGTTTGTATAACAACTAGCCTACTGTTATTGTGATAAAGGACTATATCTCTGTCCATCTTTATGATTCATGGTGATCCATCTTACCTGAACTAAAGTCATCTGTGAGCCAAGTGCCAGGAGGATTTTCTCAGTTTTTGTCGGATAAGGATTATCTCTGTGTTTGTAAAGCCACTGTTTCAGAGGACGAGCCATATCCTGCAAAGCTTGTCGTTTGTGTCTCACCTTTCCTCCACTCTGACGGGACCTACAGATAGAGAAGAGAAAATGCGTCCATCACAATGCACAGAGTAACGGAGATCACACAGCACCACGAAATGCCACCTCTATCATTAATTACATAGCCAACATGCTTCACGTCTCATGTTACAACATAAGGTGCATAAATTGGCTTATTGCACATGAGAATTTACACAAAAACACTCAATGTATTTTTTTTGTATTATTGTAAGTGGTAGTAGTAGTTATTCTGAATATAGTTAATACTAAAGTGTATATTCATATTTTAAAGGTTTGTCACAGTCACGGGCACTTGCAGGGTGCCGTTTAAATTGGGATTTTTATTGTAAAAATGTGTGTTGTTAATTGACTACAAGGGATATACTGCAGTCTTTATATGTTACAAATATATTACTATACCAGAAAATGTATTAAAGACATTAGCACCCTGGCCTTAATTTAGCCTTTATAGGCTTTACCACATAAACAAGTAGCCTGTAGTATAATAGCTTCACGTAACACAAACATCTGTAAATAAATATTTTAAAATATACACAAACATCTGTCATCTTTGCTGTGTCATATACATTTCAGATAAACTTGAGCAACCCTCGCCCAGAGTCACAGAATTGATTAATTCTACTGGAGATCCAGTTGCAATCCTCATTCTCATAGTTAAATAGAGAGATTAAGACATTGTGTTTCAGAAGCTGGGTTACTATCCCAGACCAAATTCAGCTAGTTTTCTATTTGTGTGTGTAAAAATAAAGGTTTGCATCATGTATTCCTCCTTAGACGTGATAAACCCTAACTTATTCTTCACCTTTGGAGTAATTCATTTTCCCATCCTGTGGAGTTTGCCCCTCTGCAGCACCATTTCTGCACCCGTAGGTGTCAGCGTAGAGCTGTGATAACTCGCCTTTATCTTCTGAGACTTGCAGCAGATGTAATATATTTCCTTCTAACCCCAAGCCTGCCCGAGGTTCATGTTGTACAAATATTTTCCTTGTAATCTAGATCTGCATGAACAACCTAAAGAACATTTTACTCCCTGTACCAGCTTTCAGTGACACACACCTCCTATTTATATGAATATCCTTTATTAGCAGGCCTAATGATACTCCCTGAGAAGCGGCACCTAGTTACAGTCATTGTGTTATCCTTCAGTTTCAGCTTACACACACAGCAGTACAATAACTTCAAGACAGGCGAAGGCAGTGTAAAGGATGTTTACTTAGTCTGACTTATATTTCATACAGAATCAAGTAAGACGTGTTGTTGGTTTAAATCGCCAAGGATTATAAAGCACTAGGCCTACTGTACTGTCTGCACATACAGTGTCTGTGCAATGTCAACACCCGGGGCAGTGACTGGCATGTGTGTTTGATTGTGCTGAGGGATGGGAGAAATAACACATGACATGATACCTTCAATATTCAAAGCCACTCAGCACACATACAGGCGTGTGTTTGACTGACTGGACCTCACAGGCAGCTACAGGAGCTCTGCTCTTTTGGCTATTTTTAAACGACAAGAATAACTTAGCGTTCTGGTATATTCTCGCAGGTTGAAAATGTAAAATTGTAAATGTAAAGTTACATTCAAAAATAATGTTGTGAAAAACAATGTATAAGCTATCTTTTCACGTGTTTCTGTTACTTTAATAAAATACTTAGGCCTTCTTAAGTGAAATCTGAGAGTAAGAAAGCCAAAGAATCTTTACACAAATAATTTCATAAATGAAGACCGCCCACTAAGTTCCTCATATATATATATATATATATATATATATATATAATGTTATTTTTATTATTATTTCAGACTAGCCACAACATGACCTTAGAAATAGGCTATAGGTGATGTATCACAAATGCTGATAAATGCTATCCAAATATAAGTACACGTTTACCCGAACATAACTGCAAATTTAGACAGGACTTATTCGTCAATAATATATCTAATAAACAAACACATACATAAATGCATAAACACGTACATATATAAGTAAATAAAATGCAAGTTACAATACAGATTTTACAGTATTTTATTTGTATTTATTTATTTATGTATTTATGTATTTATTTATTTTAGACAGGATAATCCAGTAATTCACAATTGCCACTGTTTTACAGGGAGTCCTGGGTTTCGTTTATTTCTTGTCTGTCTGTTTTAATCCTGTTTTATATTTGATAGCCTATACACACACACACACACACACACACACACGTTTAATTTTGCAGCGGGTAACGGGGTATTTAATTTGTGACAACAGCTCACGAAAACAATCTGAATTGCGCACATTTGCAATAAAATGCGTTTTTGTCAAGCGGTCCAGCCGTCGTCGTGCAGCGGTTATTGAGGCGCACACGTACCCGGACCTCCTGTGTCTGCTGCCGGAGCTGTCCTTGCCTGTGTGGCTGCTGGAGATGAGCTCTGGATGTTGACCATCGATGACTTCCAAATAGTTCCTGCTGCTCCTTTCCACTTCTTTCGCCTTTTCCTCAAACAGGACTTGAGTGCTGAGTTTATTAAACACGATGGTGTTCATCTTTGGTTTTGTAATAATATATTCCCTCGGTTTATTCTGTGCGCAACTGAGTGGAGCCGCAACACTGTCTCCTGTTAAAGTTCCTGCGGGGGGAAATATATACATTTGAAACTGGAGACAGGATAGTGTGATTTATTTAGTTAAATGTGGGTTCATGGTTGAACATATGCGTGTGTATAAACAGACCATTAGGTAACAAATACCACGCACACCGTTTTTCCATGTTCAAAATTAAAAACATTTTAATGCATAGATAATATATGGCTCTAATGCCCACATTTCGTAACACTTGTAGACTACAGTGTAAAGACAGCAGTTCATATATCAAATGCATTGTTCATTTAGCAAGAGGCAAACAAACCCATCAGTTTAATTCTTGAACTTATATAGTTATAATGAATATGCTCATACACTGATTTAAATGTCTGCGCGGTGTATGTCTATTTATGTACAGCCTATATATATATATATATATATATATATATATATATATATATATATATATTTCATGCACCGAGCTAGTAAAGCAAACACTAAGCAAAGAAAGATGTTTCTCTTGACTTGAATGCCAATGTTTTCCACCTTGTTGACTCAAGTCTGCAAACAACTCGCTCTTTTAGCACTTAAGTCTTTCCCCGGGCTCTTTTCAATGTCAAATATGCGAGCACATTGCTTGGATGCATTATGTTTCATTGCAGCTACGAATGCATTTTCTATAGCCTATATTATATCTACATGCATTGTACAGTTGTATAACTTCATTGTAATGTCAATCACGACGCACTCATTATCTAATAATAGCTGCACTCTTCATCCCAATGCGCTCTGCTGTACAGAGAGAAAAGAGCAGCTGCTGTGCGCTGACCGCTGCGCATCTACACACACAGCGCTAATGCACAGCGAGGTTTTGCACATGCTTACCTGCTCCGCGCCCCTCCTGCGTGTCTCTGTGCCGAATAACCCCGCTGCCTGTTTCCCATCCCCGGCTCACATGTTCCCACTTCCAGCTCCTGCGCTCAGACCGCACGAACCGCGGCCGCCTCTGCGCTTTATCCCCCCAGCCCGGGACCCCGCGCCCGGGAACATGAATACGGCGCCCTGCTCATGTTTCCCAGCTAGGCGGCGCGGCCTGCGAACATAAAGCTAATGCCGTACGCCCGTTCCGGGGCCCCGCAGAGGGAGGCTACTCGGCTACAGCGCTGCAGTGTTGCTTGTTAGTCGCAGCCTGGACCACTTCCAGCAGCCAGTCAGTGGGACACAGCGGTACTGTGCGGACGGCGATAGAGATGCTCATTTACACCTTGGGCCGGATTAAATCAAATAATAGCAAACTACAAACCTGCACATCATAGTGGTTACATTTATGATTAGAAGAAATAAAATCTTAATCAAAATGATGCCGCAACTGAGTACAGTGCTGTAGTTTTCTGTTAGCGGGTGGGTCACAGTTTTGATTTAATCCGGCCCCTTATTGAAAGTGTGTTGCTAATGAAGGCATCTCACTATTTACTGCATCACTTAGTGCTTTAGTAAATGCCTTGTAAGTCAAATGGATACATCAAGAGGAGGACAGAGGCTTAACTATCTCACATGAATAACTATCATTGGGAAACCATGTGTATTGAGGAATATGCTTATATTATTAAATTGTCTTAAAAAAAAGAATAGTAGCCTTATTATCCATTAGATCAACTACTCATTCTTCAACTCTACAGCAATAACACACCATTATAATGCCTATATATAGAACTATTGGAAGACTAATTAAAGTATGCAAAAGAAGCAACTAATCTCGCAGGTTTGGTATTTATACACGACAAGACACACCTCAAAATAAAGAGATGCACAAATACATCGATCTGCAAGTTGATCAGATGTGTTTTTGATGGTCCTATTTTTCAGGACATAGCTCGTTGTAGTTAGCTGAAAGGGAAAATTACAACCGATTTTCAGCATCAAGTTGGTATTAGTTATTTATTCACCCAAATCCAGGGCCAGGTGGGTGTTTTTGTACCGTTTTTATAATAATGTGATTATTTGTACAGGATTAAAAGTTTGGTGGGAAACTATATTTAGGAGGTTACAGAGTAAATAGAAATTTAACAGTATTTAGCTGCAATCAAAGTGTACGTCTAACTCTAAAATAAACCATTACCAGGTACCGACACCTTACAATATTTAAGAAACATCCCCACTCATAGTGTGATTAAAAATAAATGTTGTCATATCATTCAATATTAAGCCTATTTAATCTATCTATCTATCTTTGTCTCCCAGTTATCCGAACAGTGCGAATAAACAGTGTATAGGCCCACACTATACACTACAAATAATACTTTCTCTCAACAATACGTCGCATCAATGCTAACACTTCAATAATACCATTGTTTTAAACATTTAGCTTTTTAACGCACAATTTAGTAAAACACACTTTACAATACTTAATGGTGTGGTTAACCGTTTTTAAATGAGTGTTTACACAAATCTTATACTATATATTACACAAACTTTAATCATCATCATAATCAGAAAAATAACGCCAATTAGTTGTTTTGTTTCTTAAGGCACAAATAATGGCATTAAAAAAAGAAAACAGTGCGAAACGGAGACTATACGAACCAATGCTTAAAATAATATTACAGCTTGTTAAAAGTCAGAAATAGAGAGGAGGTGGAATTTAACACATTAGCTCAAAAACGGTTTCAGTCCTCAGTGTTTTATGAACCGGTGGTTTTATCATCTTGGTCAGTGGTCAAACTCAGTGTGTGTGAATCAGTGCTGTGCTGTATAGTCCTGTAGATAAAGGGGGAATATAAAAAACACATGAATTCGTCTGCATTGTGACGGGGGTAAGTGAGAAATCCGTCCAGCGACATTATTATTATTATTATTATTATTATTATTATTATTATTATTATTATTATTTATTAATAGAGTAGTAGAGGTAGCAGTAGTAGAAGTTCTAGTAGTAGTAGAATCTGTACTAGGCTACTACGACCATTAGATTTAATTGTTAATACTTTGAATAGTAAAGTAATTCTGTTTGCGAAATTTATTATTTTGAAAATTATTATTTATTTACTTCGAACACGTTTAAGTACTGTAACATTAGTTTTTAAGGAACTCAGATGTTCTCCTGGAAGATTGGAGCTTTTATGGATGCGTGTGCTGTTTAGGACTCTGTACTATATCCTGAATTTGTCTTCAATATAACAGACACCCCCACGGCGTATTTTCAGGGAAAATGCATGGCAAAAAAATAAGCTAAAGAAAAAAAAAGCTTTGAGCGAGGATAGGCATAAATGGTCAGGTTGCCTTGGATGTGCCACCTATGTAACTGTGAATTTGTGACGAACAAATTATTTTTGTACTTTTTGTATATAGGCCTAGTTGTATATGTGTGTGTGCTATATAATTAAATACAATACATGAATTATGATTATTGCTGTTTTTAAAACATTTCTTACATGTTTAATTGTGTGTTTGTGTGATGGGGAAATATAACAAATATTCCACGAATTGAAGTGACATATCAAAATCACAACAGCAAACTGTTCTTTCCTTATCACATCAAATGTACATTTTCTAACTATAGCCATCTAAAAGTGTGATATTATATATTATTAGGGAGTTGTTTGCATTTGTATTGCTTAAGTAAAATAACATGTTTACACTGTTTACACTGTTACACAGCTGTGTCTGTGAGTAAAGATTTGTTTAAAGAATGCTTTCCATTTTCTTTAGAAAAGCAATTAATACATTGTTTGGAAATGTGTCCCTTTTAATATCAAGACGAGGACAAGACACATATAAAAAATACTATGGATTGAATTTGTCAGATTTTGTCAGTTTGTTTGACATTTAATAGATTCAGCGTGTATGTCTTTCCTAATCAGTTTCATAAAGAGAACATTATATCAGTTACATTTTTGAGCAGAAGCCTAAGCAAATTCTGTCCCATCTATCTTTCTGGATGATGTTCGCTCAGACTCAGGATCGGGCATCCCACGTGTCATGTCAGTTGCAAGAGCCAAAATATAGGCTTGAAACACTCCGTCAACTCTCTGCGGTTCACTCATTCGCATTCCATGAAAATACAATGCAAACATGAATGTCTACAAAATGTCTATAATCTCATCTATATGATTCACAAATCATGATGCAAACTTCCAGTTAATACTGTATCAGCTTTTATGGAGAACTATAGAATAAACCATGATACCTTATATTTTACTGGAGGAGCCCTGCATTGTCTTTAAGTCTGAGTCTTGTTCTGATACTGTCAACTGTAATAACTATTTCAGAGAATCAAGCACAAATGGCTGTATTTTAAATTTCCTCAGAATCTTAACTGGGTAGTGCATTCCTTCTGCCATAACAGACAGCTTGCATATGGTCCCAAATTGCAGCCAATTTGATTGTAATCAGTGCATTAAATGGGATTAATAAAAGGACATCAACAGTTTATTTAAATGAGGCCCCAGCTCCACATGCATTATAAAAGGTGGGGATGTTACAGGTGCACATTTGACACACACCGCGGTTTTCATTCTGGCCCCAGAGAAGAGGAAATGTGTAACTTTTTGGCTTGTTTGTTTGTCTGTTTTTAAAAATCTGAATCCACTCCAAGAGCATGGCCTAGACCAAATCAAAACTTTGACCTCCCCACAAATCTCAAATTACAATCTTGTACCCAATCATGGTTTGTTTTATTGTCAGAGGCTGCTTTCTACAAATTATAAATAAAAATTGGCTACAAGTGTATAATTTGTGATTCACGGGTAGGTCAACGTTCTAATTTGTTCCAGACCCATGTGTTGATTATAGGCATTCACTACATGATCACAATCAAATCAGATGACTGTGGATAGCCACTTCTCCTTTAAAAAAATATAATTGGTGCCATGCTTTCATTGCAGTGACTGTGGCAGTCTTGCTAATTTATTTATTTATTTAGTTCATTTTATGTTTTGTTGATACTTAAAAACCTGAACATATACATATACAAGTAAAACAAAGCAAGACAGTTCATTAATGTAACTCATAGAACATATTACTTTCAAATTGTGATGGTTTTATGTAAGCCCATAATTAGGAATCACTGTAGTAATGGAAATACTTGAAAAAGAAGCAACAACAACAAAACGTTTCCTCCAGTCAATCCCTTTACCCTGAGCAAAGTTTGAGACCTAGATTCCAGACACTGATAGTTAGTTAGTTGTATTAGGGACTATCTCATAGCTGACTGTGACTGGGATTTCCCATGGGGTAGCATGGGCTGACACCTACTGGGGACTGGAGAGTGGGTTTGATTTGTCTAAGGTTTCCTTGGCTTGTGTTCTACAGTGATTATTTGTTGTGCTGTGCACTTCCAGTGTTAAAACCAGGGGAAATCTTTGCAGCGCCTAATTCAGAGTATGTGTGTTAGCTGCCTGTGTGAGTTAAGGAGTCGTAGTTGCATGCATTAACAATGGGCCACTACAAACTGTGATGATATAACATTAATGAAGGAATTAACATACAGGAATGAATTCCTCTCTGGAGGATAAATCTGACTTGTTCATAATTGACAGGATTTAAATATTCAAATCTGATTCATAACAGCATGAACATCTAGACTTGGGAAGGGCTGTTCGCGGACAGCTTTTGGTTATTGAGGTTTCGTGTGTGTACCCAATGGAAGACTGCCATTCACTTTTGGGTTTGGAATCTGCAATGGGTGAACGGGTTGAGTCTGACTGAATACCAGCACTAGTGCTCATAGGTCACACCTCTACTCTCCTGCTGCTCCACCTTGTCTGGAGGAAGATAAACTATCTGCCCTAACAACTTGTGTTCATGTTCACACTCAGCTGGCTGAGGCCGCAACGTAGGAGAGCTCTTGAAATGGCATGTCTCTGCAACGGATGACTGGAAAAAACAACTGCCTTGGCTTCATCATTACTTAGTTGAGAGAGGGAAAAGAGTCCCTGCTGACAGATAGACTTTATTGCAGGAATTCATTGGCAATGGCACCTCGACAAAACAGATGCACACTCAAAGCACTTCTGCAGTAGCTTTCCTGCAATTAACATCTCATACAACATGGACACACCTGTGACTAGCTTCATATTAGAGGCTAACTTATTACCATCGGGCTTGATGTCTATGACACATCCTGTTCTGTATAAAGTATGACAATGCTATCCAGGATATCAATAAGAAAAAAAAAATGTAGTTGTTCCGTTTTCATATTTATATTGTTTTCTTCTACTATGATAATATGTAATAAAGATAAGCCAGCACAATCTCTTGAATAAAAGTATGCATTACCATGAATGATAATACATTTAAAAACATTGTAGGAAAGTACAAAGTCTTCAGACATCAAAGAGACAAATGATGTTACAGTTGAGAGGTCATTAAGATGTTTATAGGATAGTCTAAATCTGGGAAAATTAATGCCCTACAGAACATTTCGGTTATGGCGAAATGTATAATAATATTGTGTAGTTTATTACGTGGTAATAACCATATAGCAACTGAAGATTTTTGCTTGTGTTTAGTTTTACCAAGTACAGTTAATATATAACTACAGTGATATAGGCTATACAACAGTGTTGTATTGTCATAGCACATAGTCACAGAATATGTATGAGACTGTCTATACTAATGCAGTTAAACTCATTCAAATCATAGTTAATTTTCATTTTTACACATATTTTTTAACACAATCTGTTTGGGGATCCAACAGACTATTTTTATTTGTCTAAAATTTTGACATAAAACTTGACCGACATAATAAACAATGGCAATTATTGTAGCTTATGTTTTCTCAATTACAAAGCTATCCAATGCCCTGTGTAAAGTCACACCAATACTGTGTGGCACATGCCAACAATTATTTGTTGTTTTGATTTTATACTGGAAATGTAGAGGAGACCATTTGGCTTTGTGACAGCAGTGCAGTTCTCCGTAAGTTATTAAAGGTCAAGTCAGGTGATAATATAACTATCCCCTCAGATAAACATTTCACAGTTAATATCTATGAAGCCTTAGAGTTGGGTAATTAAAAAACCTGTGTGTTTTGTCGTTATGCCAGATTTTGCCAATTTCTAATTTCCTGTTCTGCTGCATTTTTTCTATACATGTATTCAGATGGCATCAAGTAGATTTAGTTTGTACCGTGAAAAGTAGCTCCCTTTAAAAATATTTTTCCTTAAATTGTAAGCGATATGATTATGACACAACCATTTTGCTAAAACTTTGAAAGAAATACAAGTATCATATTGATATTTTACTCTCAACAGTGTATCCCTTCATTGAAGTCATTTTGGACACTTGCAAATTGTCTCATGGTAACACAGGTTTGTATTTTCTTACATACATCTGAAAAAAGAAAGAAAACATCCCTGACTTAAAATATTCATGACTACTACAGTATAAAGAAAAAAGTAATCAAGGCTTTAATTCAAGGAGACCACAAGGCCATTTGACTGTTGCCTACAAATTTTGATAAAAATGCCTATCATGTCTGGAATAAAAAGACATCAACTTCTATTAGAGTATTTAAAATGGCTCAATCTGTATGTTTACTTTGATTATTTTAAGATTCTGGGACACTGATCAAAAAGATACACATATTGTCTTTCAGCACATACTTAAACCAATTATGGATTCTTAGCCAGATATCATTAGTGGGCATTACGGCCTCTGTGGCAATAAAAGTACAGTGGGAAACCATTGTCTGCACTGGATCTGAGCTGCTGGATTTGCTTTAAAAGTGCTCCTTAAAACACAAAATAGACCCTTAGGTATTAAGCATTTTTCAAATATGTGTATTTTAAATAAACATTTTTTTGTATATATATATATATATATATATATACACACACTCACCTAAAGGATTATTAGGAACACCATACTAATACTGTGTTTGACCCCCTTTCGCCTTCAGAACTGCCTTAATTCTACGTGGCATTGATTCAACAAGGTGCTGAAAGCATTCTTTAGAAATGTTGGCCCATATTGATAGGATAGCATCTTGCAGTTGATGGAGATTTGTGGGATGCACATCCAGGGCACGAAGCTCCCGTTCCACCACATCCCAAAGATGCTCTATTGGGTTGAGATCTGGTGACTGTGGGGGCCAGTTTAGTACAGTGAACTCATTGTCATGTTCAAGAAACCAATTTGAAATGATTCGACCTTTGTGACATGGTGCATTATCCTGCTGGAAGTAGCCATCAGAGGATGGGTACATGGTGGTCATAAAGGGATGCACATGGTCAGAAACAATGCTCAGGTAGGCCGTGGCATTTAAACGATGCCCAATTGGCACTAAGGGGCCTAAAGTGTGCCAAGAAAACATCCCCCACACCATTACACCACCACCACCAGCCTGCACAGTGGTAACAAGGCATGATGGATCCATGTTCTCATTCTGTTTACGCCAAATTCTGACTCTACCATCTGAATGTCTCAACAGAAATCGAGACTCATCAGACCAGGCAACATTTTTCCAGTCTTCAACTGTCCAATTTTGGTGAGCTTGTGCAAATTGTAGCCTCTTTTTTCTATTTGTAGTGGAGATGAGTGGTACCCGGTGGGGTCTTCTGCTGTTGTAGCCCATCCGCCTCAAGGTTGTACGTGTTGTGGCTTCACAAATGCTTTGCTGCATACCTCGGTTGTAACGAATGGTTATTTCAGTCAAAGTTGCTCTTCTATCAGCTTGAATCAGTCGGCCCATTCTCCTCTGACCTCTAGCATCAACAAGGCATTTTCGCCCACAGGACTGCCGCATACTGGATGTTTTTCCCTTTTCACACCATTCTTTGTAAACCCTAGAAATGGTTGTGCGTGAAAATCCCAGTAACTGAGCAGATTGTGAAATACTCAGACCGGCCCGTCTGGCACCAACAACCATGCCACGCTCAAAATTGCTTAAATCACCTTTCTTTCCCATTCAGACATTCAGTTTGGAGTTCAGGAGATTGTCTTGACCAGGACCACACCCCTAAATGCATTGAAGCAACTGCCATGTGATTGGTTGGTTAGATAATTGCATTAATGAGAAATTGAACAGGTGTTCCTAATAATCCTTTAGGGGAGTGTATATATATCAACCTACCTAGTTTATCAAGAGTTAAAACAACAGTTGTTTGGATGACAAAGAAGGTTTAGAACTTAAAGTCTCATGACAAATATTTTGCAAGTATCAAGTTCATATTTTGTTTTTCAATATTTACTGTATGTCATAATTGCAGCCATGTGTTTTGTACCAGATATAATCGGATTTCACGTATTTACTGAGGAGAATGTTTTTTTTTTAATTTAATTTTTACTATGCCATATACAAAACAACAGCACAGAAAAACAGATAAATGCTTTTCAAAGAACACTAGATTTTTTTATGATAGTATATATATATATTTTTTTTTCAATATTTCAAAAGGATCACATTGGCTAAATAAATATATACGTATTATATAAACTGTTCAAAGGTGTAGATTAAAAAGCATATTAATCTATGCAGAAAGAAAATAATATAATAACTAATTATTCATATTATTATTACCTGTTTATTTATATAAAGTTAATTTTATAAAACAGTAGTATGTCATGCATGGTCATGGAAAATAAAAGTACATAATTACCTGAAATATAAACAAAACATCCTTACATTTAGCATTTATATTTCTGTATTTAACATCACAAACTTGTATATGAGTTTCAACTAGTAGGAAAAAAAATACAAGGGGTGTAAAACATAAACTGTTAGAAGATAAATGGTAGAAAATATGGCCAAAAACGATCAGAATGATAATCTACTACAAATAAAACATGCACGCAGACTTCAGAGTTATTTGTCAAATGTGTCAGCTGGATCTCAATTATTTTATGTAATCGTGTCAAGGTAGCAAAGCCTGGTTAGGAGCTTTACTCTCATGGTGTTAGCAATCTGTCTTGAAAGGGAAAAGAGTCAGAAATGCAAAGCAATCAGAGGAAGCTTTACTCCCTGGTGAGTTCATCATATTTTCCTCTGTTCCTCTTATGTTTAGAGTCTGATCGTTTGATGAAAACAGCTTGATGAAAATTCAAGGATAATATAATTTTTGGTAGGATGCCATAAGGAATTCTCGGTTTGGTTCAGAGCTCAGTGAAGAAAACCCAGTCATTTATGGCTCCCAGCTGTGTATTCTCCAGTGGAGCAACGCAGTCCTGTGAGGAAGAGTGCACATCTACCTCGATGTACAGCTGACAACTGTAACTGAGCTAAACTGCAACACCATAAAAGATTCATTCAATGCATATACAGTGGCAATATTATAACTATCACTTTTTTCTAGATCCCATTCTGTTAAACTTTTGTCTTTCAATTAGTTATTTCACATTCATATCAACTGTACAGCAGAAATAAAATATTTGCATTTCTGAAAACATTATAAAAATGCAAGCCACTATATACTTGCATATATATATATATATATATATATATATATATATATATATATATATATATATATATATTTTTTTTTTTTTTTAAAGCCTCTTGACTTATTTGGGACAATGATACACTGCTTAAAAAACAAAAATGAAAATATCAGTGAGAGATGAGAGCACTAACAGGTTAGTTGTCGGGTTCAGAAAGAAGAATACATTAAATGAGCCATTATAGGCACCTAATTAACAAAGACACCCACTTCAGTTTCTTGATTTGAGATGTTACATGAGTACAGTAGTCTTACAGTAGATAACATATTCAACTTTCCTTTTTGGGCCATCCTATGGGTTGGTTTCACAGACCCAGATTAGTACGAGTCATGGACTACTAATGTGAATTAATGCAGAGTTGTCCTTGCCTAGTGCTAATTGAGGTCTGTAAAACCAGCCATACTGTATATTTCAATTTCTCTATATTGAATGACAGTGCTGGATGACATATCCAATCTATCTAATATATGACACACATTTTATTTTACATTACTACTATATGGTTCCCACATGGAGATTGAATTCATTATTCATTTTTTGGAAGGACATTTATTATAAAGGGAATTTTGAAATTGATTGGGCCAATTAAACTATTTAAAATGTTTCTAAATCATAGTCGCGGTTTCTCTCTGTCTCTCTCTCTCTCTTTCTCTCTGTCTCTCTCACACACACACCATATATATATATAACATTTGAACTATTTAAAGTTTTTGGTCACATTCTAGTACATTGGTCACAAATGAGTGGGGGAGACTGGGACAAACATACTCCAATGATGAAGGAGCAGTTTGCAACACAGTAATATTAATATAAAACTTTACTTTACATTTTAAGATGAAGGCAGTATTGCACTCTGCTACTTTCTGAGAGCTCAATTTGTCATATGGAACAACAACTAAAAGCTTTTGTGTTTGTTTGTCTTTCCTTGTCATCGCGGCTGTAGCTGCACTTTAGACCGGAGTAATATTACAATGGTGCTGAGATTGTGAGGAGAGAAAACCACTTATGTTGCTTGGAAGGAACTTTTAAAGTTCATTAGTTGCTTTATGAAATTCTTTAGGCTCAGTGCCTTGGGAGATGTGGGTTATATAGGCTTCAAAGACCAAATGAATTTAAAAGGCATTAAACTGCTCTGATGTTTTGGGAAATGCTTCTGCACATTGTACCTTGTCTGGTACATAACACCTAGAAGAATGAATGAATGCTGCATTCAACAATACACACCTTCATGTGAGAATTCTGCCTTAAAGTGATAGTGAATTAATGTGGGGGAAAACACAACATTAAGAATGCTTTTCCAGTAGGAATTGACTGAATCATAAGTTGTGTTCTTATGCAACAATAATACAAGAACACAACTTTAATGATCAAAGTGAAAGAACTCTCAGTAAGTATAACACCAAACACCAATGTATGATCAGCTGTGAGTCTGTTAATGGGGAGAGATTGCACTTGTTTATTGCTCATTTTTATACAATGTTTATCATAAATCATTAGTAGCTCTTATTTAACTTGTCAAGACGATTTGAAAAGTGTGGGCACCTCTAATTTCCATCAGTCAATGTCCCTGAAGTGTAGGGACTTTGCAGAAAGTATAAAGTACTAGTTTAATTTCTGGAGGGACACATGACTTGGTTTAGAACCAATAGCTTTGAAAGTGACTATTCCCTGCTCCCTCCTTTTGCTCAACACTGAAATCAAACACACATGCCTCCAAAAGTAAAACCAAACCAACAAATAAAAGAGAGATGTGACACAATCGCGAAACACAAAACATAAAAAATGTAACCAAATAATGTGCTTAAAAGCAAACATACTTTACTAAACCCTAAACATATACATGTCCTATGCATTGACTACCTCTAACTAAACCTATTAATATTAATAGGTAAACCTATTTAATATTAAACCTATTAAACATCTCATAAATTCCTTTCCTTCAGTGAAACATGCAACATTTGTTTAATGATGCTAGTTGTGCATAGCCTTCCAGTAACTGGTCTTGCACATTGAGAGACATTATAGCAGTTTATTCCTGCTTATTTCGATGATCATATGAAAAAGAGACTTCTATTTAATGCTATAGGTTTTAGATTGTAATACAAAAATGTATTTGTTATTTGTCAATGTTGTTTTTAATTGATTTGAAACCAAACTCATTTGACTTTTGTCTTACACAGTCAACTGAATGTGACATGAAGTGGGGTCACTGACAGGTTAACTGGACCAATATGGAACCTACTGAGCTGCTTAGGTCCAGTAGACTAAGTAGAAGGTTAAAACAATGTGAGTAACTCTGGATGACACCCTAATGATAGATGACACCCCAGTATGGACTGAATTGTGTTTATTTTAGGGGTACTCACAACACACGTGTCTCTGAACACTCCCTTGTTTGAGAGGGATCCTGCCTTTCCTACATCATTGTCATGTTTACTGTAGCCACAATGCAAGAATAGCCCAAAAGAATAGAAAGGAAAAATGTTTCAGTGTTTATTTAATGCCATGCCCTTTGCTTTAGTATTGATAAGTACTTTCATGACTCTCAGAACATGTGTTTAATTTTAATTTCCATGGCAGCAGCAAAATGAGTGAGGAAATTATAAAATTATTTTCCGCTTATTTGTAATGGGTTCTTTTTCCATAATCTGATTGCAATTCCACAAATCTGAAGCATGTTAATTAGGGGGAAACTACTGATACACACTATTATTTCATATAAGTATTTTGTCTGACTTCAAATGCAATGAGAGTTTTCAATTCTGTCTTAAAATTGCTGGAAACTTTCCTTCCTTCCTATCAGTGTTAATTAAAGTTATGAGTGTATTGTTTTATTTAAAAGTATATTTTTTACTGAGTGCAATGTGCAATGTGATGATAACAAAAACATACCTGTAGCTAACCTACATTTCCTAAGATTTTACGAATCTGTAGCAGTTGATGTATGTATAGATCTCATATTTAGAAATGTGATGGTGATATATCATTTTTATTGCAGCTGCTTTGTGCTCTTCTTACACATATTAACTAAACCAGATGTGAAGCTTTTTTTATCTTAATCTCTTGTGTGGATTACAGAAAAAAATGTGAGCAGGGGATCCGTGCTTAGGACTGCTAAATAGAAAGGAAAATGTATAGCACTTGGCAAACAAAAGAATAAAAGCATTTATTGTTATTAAATCAGACTATATGAAAACAAGGCAAGAGTAAATGTCTTAAATCTCCACATAATGTCCAAATTAAATGGTTTCAATTAAACATGACTTCCTGGAATCATATATCCTACAATAACATCAGGTTTGCAATATTCTTATTCTATTATAAGGAATATTCATTGATATTGAGCAAATCACATATATAATATTAATATATTTTTCTGATAGTGCCTGGGCAGGTTACATGCCACAGTGCTGCTGTGGAGTCAGAGACGATGATAGAATATAATTTGTTTTAACCATATCTGGCCTTTTCATTAGCCAGAGCAAGCCTGCGGATGTTGGCCACACAACCAGCAGATGCCTCCTGCAGAACTTCATCAGGAGAACCGACCATGTCCAGGAGAAGCTGTTTGGGCAACAAGTGGGGAGAAAACAAATTATAAAAATAAATAAAATGCCAGAACTTGAAGAAATAGATAGTTTGATCTGAACAATGCCATGATTTTGTCCGAAATATTAAGAATATAATTTGTTTAACAACAGCATTTGTGCTGTCAAGAAGCTGGCTACTTCCGAGAATGTTGTCGTTATGGGTGGTGATATTTCTTTAAATACGAATCACTGCAACAGTAAAAACAAAATCAATAAACAAAACAAAAAAGACTGAACCTTAACTAGTATATACAACGTATTTCCAAAAAGACACTATACAACATTCAGCATAAAAAACTCCAGCCACTTCAGAAACTCAAAAACTTAAATTAATATTCTCATTTCTGAAGCTGGGTTGATATATGCTACCTAAAAATAAACATGGACATAAACAAATACATACTTTCTAAAGTGACACTAATGGACTGATACATTCAATGCAAGCTTTGGATTGAAGCATTACCTATTTTAACTTACTAGAAGGTATTAGGTATGAGCTACTGCCGCAAGCACATGCATCTTGAACCTCGTTGAGATGTACTTTAATCTCTTACAGGCATTCTCTGCATTAAGCAAATGAACATGGACTACAGTACTCTTCCACTGCCCCAGATTCAGAGCTGTTGTTTTACAGGCTTGTAAAATCTGACTGTAGAACATGTTTTATTTTTATTTTCCCTCAGCCCCACCCGACTCCACAAAAACAAACCAAAACAAATACCTTTAGGTAAGTAATGCATAAAATACTAAAATCTAATTTAATTAAAGGCAAGTTACTGTGTATGAACAGTCACTAAAAGTTTACATAATTAAAAAAATCTCTGCCAGATAGATAATATAGTTATGTTATATCCAATTTTTTTATGCACAGATAAAATACAGAGAGGAAAATTGATACATGAAGTCTGTGGTGAGCTGTGGTCTTGAATTTAAATAAATACACATTTGGGCTCATGCACTCTGGCCCTGAAACTATTCTAAATGTGTTCAGTGTGTGCATTTTTTTACATCAAAATGGTTTATTATTAAGAGCCTCCAAACAACCCTGAGAGAGGGAACATCGGAGGTCATGCAGTGGGTCTTCAAGATCCAACACAGTCTTCCAGTAACAAGACCAGATGTGAAAGAAATGTCACACAAGATTCAAGACACCCAGGAAGGAAGAAGCATCACCTGTATCTTAGGCAGGAGCCACAATACACAATACACAGAGACAGGTAGGCTGTGTCTGTTCAGCATGCAAAAATGATTGCAGCCATGTTAGGCCTCAATTAACACTTGTTTGTGACTGAGAATGAAGTCTGCATTATATTACATAGTAAAGGGAATGTACTTCTCAGTGTCATTTCTCAACATTTTAATCTATTCTAGATGTTATGTTTATAGTGCTGCAGACTTCAACACAACTGACAATCATAAATTTACAATTTACACAAGTACAGTAAGAGACTTCCTACATCCTGGACGGTGAAAACTAAGTTCTGTCAAGACGTAGGATCACAGACGAGGGCTACGGGAAAGTGAGAAAGGAGGAAAACAATCAAGAACGCGAGGAGCATAATAAGCTGAAGTGCTATCTAGCAGGGATAGAGGACTAATATTACAAGTGCTGTCGGAAGAGATGCGTCTAGAGTAAGCGCCGGAATGAGGTCAAGGACTCTGCTGTTGTACCATCCAGGTTAAGCATAAACTTCAGAATTGCACAGTACCGAAAGAGGCGCCACACTTTCAATTGTAATATATCAATACAGTGAGGGAAAAAAGTATTTGATCCCCTGCTGATTTTGTACGTTTGCCCACTGACAAAGAAATGATCAGTCTATAATTTTAATGGTAGGTGTATTTTAACAGTGAGAGACAGAATAACAACAAAAAAATCCAGAAAAACACATTTAAAAAAAGTTATAAATTGATTTGCATGTTAATGAGGGAAATAAGTATTTGATCCCCTATCAATCAGCAAGATTTCTGGCTCCCAGGTGTCTTTTATACAGGTAACGAGCTGAGATTAGGAGCACTCTCTTAAAGGGAGTGCTCCTAATCTCAGCTCGTTACCTGTATAAAAGACACCTGTCCACAGAATCAATCAATCAATCAGATTCCAAACTCTCCAACACGGCCAAGACCAAAGAGCTGTCCAAGGATGTCAGGGACAAGATTGTAGACCTACACAAGGCTGGAATGGGCTACAAGACCATCGCCAAGCAGCTTGGTGAGAAGGTGACAACAGTTGGTGCGATTATTCGCAAATGGAAGAAACACAAAATAACTGTCAGTCTCCCTCGGTCTGAGCTCCATGCAAGATCTCACCTCGTGGAGTTTCAATGATCATGAGAACGGTGAGGAATCAGCCCAGAACTACACGGGAGGATCTTGTTAATGATCTCAAGGCAGCTGGGACCATAGTCACCAAGAAAACAATTGGTAACACTACGCCGTGAAGGACTGAAATCCTGCAGCGCCCGCAAGGTCGCCCTGCTCAAGAAAGCACATGTACAGGCCCGTCTGAAGTTTGCCAATGAACACCTGAATGATTCAGAGGAGAACTGAGTGAAAGTGTTGTGGTCAGATGAAACCAAAATCGAGCTCTTTGGCATCAAGTCAACTCGCTGTGTTTGGAGGAGGAGGAGGAATGCTGCCTATGACCCCAAGAACACCATCCCCACTGTCAAACATGGAGGTGGAAACATTATGCTTTGGGGGTGTTTTTCTGCTAAGGGGACAGGACAACTGCACCGCATCAAAGGGACGATGGACGGGGCCATGTACTGTCAAATCTTGGGTGAGAACCTCCTTCCCTCAGCCAGGGCATTGAAAATGGGTCGTGGATGGGTATTTCAGCATGACAATGACACAAAACACACAGCCAAGGCAACAAAGGAGTGGCTCAAGAAGAAGCACATTAAGATCCTGGAGTGGCCTAGCCAGTCTCCAAACCTTAATCCCATAGAAAATCTGTGGAGGGAGTTGAAGGTTCGAGTTGCCAAACGTCAGCCTCGAAACCTTAATGACTTGGAGAGGATCTGCAAAGAGGAGTGGGACAGAATCCCTCCTGAGATGTGTGCAAACCTGGTGGCCAACTACAAGAAATGTCTGATCTCTGTGATTGCCAACAAGGGTTTTGCCACCAAGTACTAAGTCGAAGGGGTCAAATACTTATTTCCCTCATTAACATGCAAATGAATTTATAACTTTTTTTAAATTTGTTTTTCTGGATTTTTTTGTTGTTATTCTGTCTCTCACTGTTAAAATACACCTACCATTAAAATTATAGACTGATCATTTCTTTGTCAGTGGGCAAACATACAAAATCAGCAGGGGATCAAATACTTTTTTCCCTCACTGTATATAATCTCTCAACTGCTCATCTTCATTACAAATATAACAGAAGATACAGAAACTATTTAAGTTTATATATCATATAGAGTACATGCTGAAAATAACAATTACTGTTTCAACTGCAGAGATTGGAATTCAAACTAACATTATGTAAAGTTTATTTTGGGTAAAACATTCATTGAAGCTTATTGAATTATCCCAAAAGGAATTAACTGTAGTTAATCTTAGTACAGTTAAGCTTTTTGACTACATCCCCCCCAAAAAATAGCTATAACCTAAACTCTGTACTTCACAAGAGATGTAAAATAAAGCATAGGCCTACCACCTGTATACTCTCTGTCAAACACCTGAGATACATACTGTGATAGCATGCATTTATCTTTTCATTGTTTTTAGTGTATGTCCTTATTTGCACTTATTTTATTTTTCCTGGAGATATGCAATCTTAAAAGGCTGCTGTGCACATTTATGTGGTTAGCCCAGTGCCAAGGCAAAAGGAAAAGACATTCCCTGAAGTTTTTGTCGAAAGATAAATACAGAAAAGAAAATAGATGAAGGATGAAGGGTCTATCTATTGACAGCCAGATTCTTTGGGTGTTTGGCACCCCTTAAAAGCTGGCAAACTATTGCCATCTAGATTGCATTTATTTTCTACTGGAAAATTGAGCTATGGAACATATGCTTTTATATTTGTATCTTCCTGTATCCATAGTTATGGTATTATATTTTGTGCATATAATACCATAGTTATAACATGTATTATTATTAATATTATTATTATTATTATTATTATTATTTCTAGTAATAAAAATAATAATAGTTAATTGATTTATATTTTGATTTACTGCAGTTGTGGGCAACTTCTTTTACGTTAACAACTTTAAATAAGAAAGAGAGGCACTGCAAATTATACCAATATATAAGACAGCTACAGAAAACATACAGCTTACTCAGACAAGTCTCTTTTGTAAGAATAAAGGATGCTTGAAAAGTGCCAAAAACAGCCTTTTGCCAGCCTCATAGCATGTTATTCAGACTTGGCCAAATAAGGTCTCCCGAAGCGCACAGTCAAGGCAAAGATAAGCGTGTCTCTCTTTGCTTTTTTCTCCCAGCTGGGATCTGACAGACTATAATGCACCACTTGTTGGGTATTCTAAAATCTGAGTAACTTGATAACTTTACCCTCATTTGGAAAATTAACTCAGGTCAGTGGTCTTGCTCCCACAGATTCCACGGCTTCTTGACCTCCAGGAAGGAGTCCTAAAACATGCGTTCTGTGTTTGGCTGTGGTGCCAAAGGCTGCATACGGCTGCGTATGCATGTCAGGACCAGGCTTATACAGAGGTGTCGTGGCGTTAAGTTTGTGGGCAGCCGGCTGCTGCTTCCTGCTCAACAACAGCACTAAATCCCCAGTAAAGGTTTCCATCTGACAGCTCTTGAACAACTGCATGGAGTAAATAGCCCACAATTGCCATGTTTCAGGTTCCTTCCCATAGGTTAATAACACAAACAAGATGGGAGATTAGTGTGCAGGGACCCTGCACTGTCATGAGGAAGCTGCTGGAGTCGATGTGAACCAAATTCCTATTCATTCATTTTTCCAATTTTTCACAAAATATATTAAATAAAAATCCCCAAACTAAAGTCAAGATCTAGGGAGGATTTTCCATCAACATGAAACTTGGATCATTAAAAAGGAAAGAAAAATAAGGTCCACTTTATTCCCAGAATTCCTAATTTCTACAGTTTTTGTAACTCCATGTGTCACATTAAGTGCATTTTTCCTGAACGAAATGTAATGTAAAACCCACATTTACTTAAACGTTGATAAATAGGGCTTAATGGATAAAAATCTCCTGTGAAACCAACATTTTGTGGATTTAAAATATACAGAAAACAGAATCCTCTGGGGTGTCATCTGTTCGCCACACCTCTTGTTTAAAACTCTGTAGCCAGCTTTCAGAGATACGTAGGGATAGGGAAAAATAAAAGCAAAAGATAAATAAAAACAGATATAGCACTGGAATTTCCTATTATAATCCTGCTCAAAAATGTCTGCATGCTGTTTTTTATACTTGGTTATATTTTACCAAAAACACCCATTTCTTTTGAATATGTTTACACTGCAAACAAACACATACAATATGTGCGCACAAGTACATACATAGCAACAAAAGAACAACAACTATAAACATTTTTTTCATTTATGTTTTAAAGCCCAAAATACATACCAGGAGCTGGCAGCAGTCATTTTTTGGAATACCTTCAGTTGAAAATTACCAATAATTACCATCCGCATTTTGTAATTTACATCAATTTACTTCACAAAGCTTTTCTTATGAAAGAGGTTCTTTAATAAAAAAGCTGGCTAAAGCTGTCTTCAAGGATTTATGGTTTCAGCAAACAATCCCTAGCCCTCTGGAAGTAATGTATAGCAAAAGGCAGAGTGTGTTTGTCTTGTACAAGGAACAAAATAAAGCATATCCTTATAAAACTGTGAGATACCAAGTGTAGATGTCAAATCAAACTAGGAGACAATTAATGTTAGTGCCTTCTGGTTTCACAGTGCTATATAATTCTGTTTAGAATTTAGTTCAGTGCTTCAGTTCCTTAACAACATTGTTTAAATGTATTTCAACAGATTATTTAATAAAACATGCAATTCTATAATGGGAGAATCTAGTGAACAAAAATACCTTTCTACTAATATATTTCAATTTAAATGGAAATAAAAAGTGGGGGAAAGGCAAAAAACATTATTTGCAGCTTTTAATTATTTTAATGTTTCAGATAAGTAATACATTTAGTAAACATACTGTATATTCTAGTGGCTTTAGGGTAATTTACCTTGTTTCATCACTTCTTTACACTTCTTTCAATTTGTAAATAAAAATGGAAATAAACAAAAAATAAAGCAAAAAAACAAAATAATTACTTACATGTTTTCCAGTATATATATATATATATATATATATATATATATATATATATATATATATATATATATATATATATATATATATATTTTTTTTTTTTAAACCTTAATTTCCTTCTCAAAGCTTAAGGGACTGATTTATACGCCATTAAGTATGCTGAGAAGGAAAGTTACTTACTGAACAAGGTATTGAGAGAAAAGCATGTGCTCAATGAAATCATGGGAAATCCTTGTGAGTGTAGGTGTACATGTTTTTTAACATTGAAATATATACATATATATTTAGAATAATACAATAATATTGTCTTTAATTGTTGTTTTCCATTTGGTCAATTTAGTTGCAAGATAGACAACACATAACAATACTTAAAATAAAAAAAATGTATATTTAAAAATACTACTACTACACAATCAGTACCATATAGCATGTGCTTTTCCCATTGTGTCTAACGACAAAACCTGTGATAACAGATTTCTTAAACAACTCAAAGGAGAGGCTTTTAACTTCTCCCACGTCAATCAATTCTATATCAGAACAAACCATTTCTCCTGGTACAAGGCTTCCAAGTATTCTGACAGGTATGAATCAGTTTTTTACAACATGTGGTAGTATACATGACATTCATTGATCTCCTTTTATTAAAAAAAATTATGTAAAGGTTACCAGTGTCGGTGCAATCAGTGAACAATGCGTTTCAGATCTGGCTTCAATGTCTGGAGGTTGTGCATTGAATGAAACAATTCAGGGACAGTGAGGTGACCGTGCTTCAGTACACTAACACTACTGTCTGCTTTAAAGAAAAAACAGCTGCACAGATTCTGTTGTAGTTGAAACGGAAAACGTTCTGCTAAACGGCTTTTGCAAATTGGACATTACTCTTTTGAGGTACCAAAGTTTCAGTTCAGCTACCAATTATGGGTAGTGTTGAACCACATACAATGCAATGGCAGATCTAGCTGAAGTGCAGCATTAAATGAACTTTGGCAAAAAAAAAAAAGATTTGGCTGCAAGTAGAAAACCACTTCATAATTTATAACAGTGTTTTTTATTTTTTCCCGCTTTAAATCCATATGGTCACATATTTTGTTTTATGTGGAAAAAAAGTAAATTAATTTAGTAAATTAACTATAATATTATTATTATTATTATTATTATTATTATTATTATTATTATTATTATTATTAATATTCTTTACCTCATTACACCTTTCTATATGCCAATAGCTATTAAGCCTAAAAGCAACAAGTGTTGGATATTGGCAAGAAAGCAATAACCCACAAACAAATAAATACTGGATTGAGAAGGCCACAACAACATATATTTACATACATTATTGTATGGCCTTTCCTGGAATATGGTTAAACCTTATAATATGAAATACATAATTAAGCCAATATACTACATATCATAAAATATAATAAACTACTGTTCTCAGTCTTTTAAAATACATGTTAATTAAATATGAATGGTGGTTGTGAAGGCTGAACTGTAAGTACATAAGAACATAAAAAACATAAGAAAGTTTACAATTGAGAGGAGGCCATTCGCCCCATTGTGCTCGTTTGGTGTCCATTAAAAACTGAGTGATCCAAGGATCCTATCCAGTCTGATTTTAAATGATCCCAAATTTTCAGCTTCAACTACATTGCTGGGTAGTTTGTTCCAGATTGTGACAAGTCTCTGTGTGACACATACAGTAACAAAAAGTATGTCTACTGAGTTTAATTTGTAGGAAGCCGTTACTCGTCTGTGCAAATTAGGAGAAAATAAAATGCATACATTGATTTGAACACAAGTGACTCAATCAGACACATTCACATTAAAAAACACATATATTGTGTTTTATAATATATATGAATGTGCCTATTTGATTGACAATGCTTAATGATGTGTCTTTTGGCTCCCTTTCCAGTGAACAGTTGCAAAATGTGCAGATTTGAGAATTTTTATAACGTATGGGCACATTGACAAGGGAAGTGAAGCAGCCGCTGGTACTAATAAGAACCACCCATACAATCTGCGAAACACTGCAAACGCGCCAAGAAAACCAAAGACAGGAGTAAATTTATTGAGGATAATGTTCAAATGTGTGCTAGGGCCACAACCCCTATTGAAGCTTGACTACTCTTCAGTTCGATAGTACATGAATCATTTAATTTAGGGTGGAGAGAGGGAGCTTGTCCCAACACTTTTGAGAAGGTAGTGTTAAATGAGTAACACACACACTGTTGTCATGTAGGCTGCATATTAATTTGGCCTACAGCTGTTATTGTTTATTATATTTGAATAAGGCACAGCACTATTACGGTGTTGAATTTAAATTCCTCCTATTTGGCTTGTCCCAGACATAGAAAAACCCACTGGCATTATCACTTTCCTTTTAGATGTTGCTCTGAATATTCAGCCAATGATGTTAATGCAGTTACTGAGTACAGGTGTCATTAGAGATTGGCTCACACTGGTGACAAGGTTTTTGTCATGTGCGTTACTTTTTCGCCCCTCATGACCGAATGCTAAGAGCATTCCATTTGTGTTTGCCAATTGCGTCACTGATAAAAATAGGGCTATACATGCTCTGGTACACTTTTCTTTGGGAGGGGGGGTGGGGTAATTCAAACATTGAAAGCACAGGGCTTCTTACATGATTAGATTTATCACACTCTTAAATAACAGTGCAATCTTAATCATTTGTGAGAACTCATCAAATCCAGCTTTCAGAAAATATACAAGATACTTACTTCTCTATAATTGCCAGGACAGTTTCTCTTACACACTGTCAAATATGTGAAATAAAGCAACACCTGTTAAATACACCTGTGACTTTTAACAAATTAAGAATGTACTCAAACTGGAAAATATTTTCAAATCAGGTGTTAGGATTGTCTTTTTATTGCTGACACTAGTGCCGCTTCACTACTCCTGCAAACAAATTGGTACAACATTTTGCTTTCATGTCCAAATGTAACTCATAGCAACCGTTACCCAAGATACAGTCTTTTGAATTGGTTTCTAATGGCATTTTAAGTCTACAAGGGAAGTGGCGCTTGGCATACAGTGAAATGTTTACTTTTTCTGAATTCCCATGACTGTTAGAAGATTTTGTCATGTTTCCACCCAAGACAAAACAAGCCTTGTCTTTGCGTGATTAATCTAAGGCTTTCTGAAAATACCAACAAAACAATACATTATCAATAACATTTTCTTCTGATAATATAACTACAACATTTGTGTTCTTTTGCCTTGAAGTATCTATGTAAAGCAGTTATTGTGTCACTGAGATTGTAGAATGAGACATTACAGTAAAACAATATGAAGCAAGGCATGCAAGAGATTTATATTATTATATTTTCTAATACCCAGAATTACATACACTGAAGGTAAATCCCTTCAAAATATTCTTCCTGCAGTAACATAAAAGTTAAAGTGTAGTACTATAATCCCTTTAATAGTGAAGTAAAACAATATCATGTAATCGTTATTTTTGAAAGCTTAAGTTGATTTTTATTTTAAAGGTCACAGCCAGTAACTTACCTTCACGACTCCATTTTCATGCATGATGATGCAGTTATTGGGGTCCTTTGAAAGCTGAAACAAGGCTTGTGCCGTTTCCCTGTGGACTGCAATGTCTCTGGATTTGAGGTAGCGCACTAGAGGGGCAACAGCCCCAGCCTCCCCAAAGGAAACTCTGTTGGTGCCCCACATACAGCAGCGAGCAATAGCCTCTGCCAAGTGACGGCGCAGTTTGTCATCAGTCTGCAAAAGGTAAGTATTAAAAATTCTATTAATTGTATTTGCTGATTAAATGTACACACAAACAGATTTAAATACATGCATTTTAGATATCTAGGTGTCTCTGCACAACAGTTACTTTCTTCTTCAAATTATGTAGATTGTTTTCAGGGGAAACATTCCTAACATTTTCTAACATATGACCGTTTTCCTGCCATTGTAAGGACAAAATGGAAGGAACATCTGAAAATGTTGTAACCCTCCAAAATTGTGCTTCCTATATATTCACACACACACACACACACACACACACACATATATATATATATAAACCACACTGAATGACACGGGATAAGGTGTCTCAGGATACATGATCTCTCATTATCAAACATAACCTCAGTCTCATGAGACCTGGCCCAAATAGAGCTTGTGAAGAGACAAAGAAAGTTGAAATTTTATGGGTTGAGGCATGGGAAGCAAGCATTCCCAGTTATTTTGTAACAGGAAGAAATCAGGAGGATCTAAGCAGTAAAATCTATGTACTTGAACCCTATTAAACAGGTTTGAACCATGAACTCCACAGCATTTCCAGGATGCCCTTATCCAAGAATATGGTCTACTTGACACTTTTTATTAATTAAGAAAATATTATATTGTCCCTTATTATTAAGGAATTACATTACTATTATTGTAATAATTTATATCATGCAAGTGGAGCAATATTGTGTAGATTTTGTAGTTAGTTTACATCTAGTTTACATCAAATACTAAGTTATAGTTTACCAACTTATCATTAAGTATTATTATTTTATTTTTATTTCTTATGGTTAGACTATGCTTTTTTATTTGTAAGTAACTGATAAATACAGCACTATTAAGATATCCAACTTCCATTTCCTAAATAACATTTAATGTATGTTTCCTGATATGTAACACAGCTAAATAACTTAATAAGCTTAATAAGGTGAAAATGAGTATGTCAAATGTAAACTAATATCTATGCAATACTATGAAGAGTATAGGGCTATATTATTGTGACTGTTACTTACTGTATTTGTCAACTTTCCCAACATAGGCACAACCCCATGGTCCGTTATAACTGCCAAATTTTCTTCATCTTTGGCTATTTTTGCAATAGCAGCACATACACTTGCCAGAACTTCTTTATTTGTTGACTTCAACAAATTAACAATAAGTTCCAATCCACCCACGAAGGACCTCACCATTTCTCCTGCATCCTAATATAAAGTAAAAAAATAATAATAATCATTAGCACATTATGCCTTCAGTCCATGGAATTCAAGAAACTCAAAAGAATATTATCAGATTTTAGATTACAGTCAGTTGAACTATCTGAACTGATTTAATGAGCTGGTAAGTATGTAAAAAAAAAATAATAATAAAAAAAAAAAAATATATATATATATATATGCCACTTTAACAGAAACAGAGGACATTCTACCAAATATTAAGATATGTACAAACACAAATATAATTTGCCTCCATGAGTTTTGTGTACACCCTGTGTCCCAGAGTTTAGGGAATCCAAAAGATAACCCATGGTTACTCACTATTTATCACACACCATAAAATTAAGGTAAAAGTTTAAAAAGTCACTGCATTACATAGCTGTACCATACATGTAGGTCAATACTGGGCAACAGGATTAACAGCATGTGGTTACAATGTATAAAAAATACACCTGACTAATTTTGCCACCAGAGGGTGTATTGTTACTAAACGTGTTCAATTCCCCCGTCCTCATTCTCAGCAGACAATTAAGAAACAATGTTGCAAATGGCCAATTGCAACTTTCTGTGGAATATATGTGACTTTGCAGAGGATCGCATCCTTCAGCATAGAAAGCAGTTGAGCTACATCCTGGTACAGACATGCCTTGAGTTGACCCTACAATGACTATTGTGTGATCAGCTGATCAAGGTGGTGTGTTGATTGCCCAGTTTTCACTGGATGCTTTTGTATTATCTGATTTAACCTGTAGAATGTCAGCATTACATCACAAGAGAAAAAAGTTATTTACTCTTATGTGATATGCTCTTATATATGTGTATACAGTAGACTCTTGATTATCTGCATTGGGTTTATCTGATTTGTGGTTTAACCGTGCAGCCAAGATTGGACCTCTAATTGTCTGCTGGCACAAAAGGCAATGGTACTGCTCTGTTTAGAAAGATGAGACCATATCAAGAATACTAATGACCCACTAAAAAGGACTGCCTTCAGGGTCCATTAGAAAGAACCTCTTTGAACATGATACATGATAGTCATATCCTTAATATTCAATCCACAAAACTAAACAAACAAAAACTGAACAAACAAAATAAACCTAATTTAAGGAAAGTCTTCTACACATTTTGAGTCTTGACTGGGCTAGAATGCTATCAGCAGAGTGCTGATCATTATGAAAATCATGCAAACATAATCAAACACATTGCTTACTTGAATGAAAAGTGAAGCCGATTCATAAAATACTGCACATTACTGAATTTCCTCTGTTTGAGTAACATCTTAGGTTCATTCAAAATTGACTGCCTAATAGTACAATTCACATTAGGAAAGAGGAGCAGTGGTATAGGGCATCCAGCTGCACTTACAGCATGACTCCCTCGTAAATCCACACTGCAGTTGCTAACTTAAACCAGATGTGTTTTATCTAAATAACTACTGCACCAAGGAATATCAGATTCCTGCCCTGTACACGCGGAATGCACTGTTTAGCTCTTGTCATTGCCCTCGCTCCAGAAATCACAGGGATAGCATGTATTCTAAATAATTGGCACTGTAAATGTCAGACAAACATTGTCAAACTTTGTTAGATTTCAATAAGATCATCTGTCCTCTTTTCCATATGGTTCACATACATCATTCTTGCCATACTTGGGAGCCAGAAAAACAATCTTTAAAAAGAAAACAAAAAATCCCACAGCACCTGCTTACATACAATATTTATTTCAACCTAAGTACATGGTAATAAGGATTTGTCTTCTATGCAAAAATATTAATAACACATATCGTTAAAATAACACTAGTGTTATAGAATGCAGTTTAAGTAAAGCATGAATTTATTTTTAGTGCCATGAAACAATACAAAAATATTTGTTTGCTAAGCTGTAACAAAATTACAATTAAATATATGTATTATGTCAGGAAATTAAAAGCTGAATGCATCTCTTGGCATTGAGTCTGAGGTAAATGGTGGTTTTATAGATTAGAGTTGTGCATAAAAATATGTATTTGTCCTTTTGAGCTCCAGAATTCATGCAACAGGAAATTACTCTCTGCTACTTGCTGTCTGTCCCCAAATGCACCAACAGAGTGCAGCGATAACTGCTTTGTATTAGTGTATGTTCAATGTTACATTTCACTTAATTCGGTATCACCTCCACTGAGCAGGACTGCCTTTGAAAAACATATAAATACATTTGTAATGAAAGTTTGGATTATAAAATGTAGAGGGTGATCTCTAATGAAAATAATCTCAGCTGCTTTAATCGTAAAATCTCCAGTAGCTTCATGATGAAAATGTACATGAAATTGTTGCTTTTGAGAACAAGCTAACAAATCAAACGTCACTCCCAACCCAAACAAACAAAACTCAATACATGCTGGTTACATATATATTGCATAGTTAAAATGTCAGTCATCATTAGCTTCAGCTGGATGCTCAGTTAGATTTTCTTATTTTTTTCTCTACTGGAAATGTTTACATAGTTGCCATTTTCACACTTAGGCTAGATGCACTGTTATTATGGTTCAGTCAGTAATAAGGAATAAACAATTAACAATTTTACCATTAATATCAGTGCAAGAAATTGCATATACATAGTATCATTTGGGGAGTTCGGATTCTGTTACATTTTTCATTTTAGTTTTTCATTGATACATTATTTCTAAATATATAATACTATGCAGTTTTGCCACGGAGAAGTGTGTTGATTGTGCCAGTTAAATCAGTCTGTTTTAATGTGAGATTGTCAGCCTTTTTAACTGTAAAAAATGCATCATCATTCTGTACATATTTTTTATATTTGTTTTTCTCCCCATTGCCCTTTGTAAGAGTAAAGCAGGTCATATTTTTCATACAGACAATTACAGTACACGTCTCACATTTTAATGGGCCATAGGGAGGCATGTTCTTGCTCCAAATACAGCTCTGGAAAAAATTAAGAGACCACTTAACATTGATTTCTGAACTTGGATTGGTCTCTTAATTTTTTCCAGAGCTGTACATGTATATACCCAGAGCCAGCTAGAGGCCTAATACTTCTGTAAGGGCATGTTTGTAGTGTTGATTTAGCATACAGGGAAGCATGTGCTGCATGTTAAAATAAGTGTTATTCTTGCCAAATTTCAAGCCGAGAACCATATTACAGTGAGTAATCATCACATATTACCTTTGCGTTTTCAATACACGGACAAATAGCCCATGCGGCACTGGCCTGAACATCTGGATTTGGATTCTTCAGCAAGGACCATAACAAGCGAACCCCGTCCAAGCGATCAATTATCCTGTAATGTGTAAAAGAGACAGCATGTTATAACATGCAGTATATACTGATGGCATTACAGCTTTACTGGTCTATGTATCTCATTTGCCGCAACAAGAAAAAAAATCTTGGCAAAGGTTTTTCAGATTTTTTTTTTTTACCTTGAATATACTGTATTGTGTGTATGCCTTTCTACTCTAAAATACTTAAACAAGCACGCACTAGTTCCTTGCCTAGGATTCAATGGGAATTCTCTCTCAATCAAATAACTGTTGCAGAAACATTTTTCTGAGAATTTAATTTAGAGTTGAATTTACTTAGTGTAAGCCATATTTCAAGCTAAAAGGTATAAAGTATAAGACAAGGCCTGGGAACCAAAAGAGTTACACCACAGTGCACCCATAGTCTGGTATAAATAACATGTAACTTGTTTCCCATGTGTGTCTGACCAACAAGACCAACATTGAATACTGTCATAATTGCTTAAACACTCTCTAATCAAAGTATCTTCATGACTGGCAATAAATGAATTGTCATCAGACACATCTCTGCACCATCTGTCTAATGTTTATATATAAATCAGTCTAGGGGATCATAACTTCAGATTACAGTCCACTGGGTACTTTAAATTGAGAGTAATGCCAAACTGAATGTAATGTCATCAACACAAACTGCTTTATTCATAAGCACAGATAGGATTCAACATTGAGATGAGATGAGAAATACATTAAAAAAAAACTAATTTAGAATTATTACCCAAGACATGTCCAGCTACGGTACTTCTTATTTCAGAAATGATTATGAATACAGCAGCTTTGAAAAATTGATACATATTCGAAGCCTGGTGATCCTGTTAACAATGATTATTCAGAGAAAGATGATTCTAGGCCTTTAAAGGCAGCCCAGTCACCTGACCTGAATCCAACAAAGCATGTGGCAGAAGGCAGGGAGGAAGGAAGAACCGGAAAGCATGAACAAAGAAGCTCCAAAGAGCATACTGTACTTACCTTATTATGAAAAGACCACATCAAAGCAAAGCCTAAAAGACTTGTAGAAAAATAACTCTAACAAAATAGGAAAGTGGAACAATAAAGATCTGAAAATGGCAGTGAGTGAATGTTTTAGTAATACTCTTGTATTCATAAAGGTTTAGGTCATATGAAAACAATTGCCCAAAATACTCCTTTGATTTTGCTTAAATGTTAGACATACGTTTGCCTTTGAGAGAAATAGTTAAAGTTTTTAGGCCTGAATTACCACATGATTTGGACCCCCATCCCACCCCTTACATAGTTATAATTTCCTCTGTGAATGACATAGAAAGGTAGTTTACTTTTAAAGCTCTCAGATAGGGTTATCAGCTCATGCTTCTACTTTATGAGATGTAAGGTGAGAAATGTGACTTTGTGATCTTTGCCTTCACAGTTAAGAAGGCTGATCATGTCAAATGTCACCCTTGTCTACATTGTACCCACTAATGGATGACACACAGCACAGAGTTGGATACGGAGTGTGAGGTGAATCTTCTTCATGAAGCAAGCATGCCTCAATTCTAGCTGCTGTGTACTGCTGCAGCTTTAATAGATTAATGTTATTTAATTAATCAAGATGACCCATTAACTTAAATGCAGTGGTCCTCAACCTTGGTCTTAGAGGGCAATAAATCAGCAGGTCATAAAAATCAAACAGGATCAAGGCACAAATGGCCATTTGTATTGATTTAATGTGTAATGTCCCAAAGGTAAAGTGCTCAGAAAGGTCTCCCAAGTCAGAACTGCAAACCAAGCAAATATCAAAGTGGAACAGGTTTTACAACAAAAGAAAAGGTATTTAAAATGTATCTCCTCAAACAAGTGGATAAAAACATCTGCAAAAACCTACATCAATTTAAAAGATTCAAAGCAAGAAAAAAAGCCTTGGTTGTCTGGAGACAAACAGCTAAAAAGAGAATAGCATGAGCAAAAGAGCATAAAACAAGAATCACTTAGAATGTTATTGAACACAGTCTGCAGTTGAAGAAAAAAATATGTATTAATCCTATAAATGTTTTAAGTATCACAGTTCCTTATACTGTTCAATCTTCACTCATTACTGAAGGTTCTTGAAGCTGCCTTTTCAAGGAGAAGAGCTGGGGGAGACCTGGATTCTGATTTAATTGTTCCAACTTTGGCAGCAGAAGAGCTATATCCTAGGGGTGTATCTAATTGGCAGGCATTGGCAAAGTGTTAATGTAGGGGGATAAAATATGAAATCTATATAAACGCTTTGGCTAATGTTTTGAAGTCTGACATTATTGCCTTTAGCCTACTTTGACACCTTCTGAAATTCTCTTCCAGCTTGAAAAAGCTCTGTGCCACTGATTAAATTCAAGCAGGGAATGGTTTACAAGAAACCACATTGCCCTTCTCAGTTGGTCCTCCAAGTCTCTGACCTTAAATATTTAAGTTAAAGTGATGGAGATTATTATTCCAGGGCAGAAGTATAAAACAAGAAGAGAATGGAACAGAATGGAAGCTATCAGGATAGAACTTGTGGACATTATTCTGTGAAGAGGGTACTGTCAGAAATCTGTGCACTGTTTAAGCCCGGCATCGGCCTGAGACAGACCTGGTGTTTGAAGCTGCAGCCAATAATATGCACAAATAAATAATAAAATGACTCATAGCTTTATGTAATTTCAGCAGCTTATTGATTTCTTTAACTAAATATTAAGAAATAGTTATTTTGCCAAGTATACATGTTGAGAGAAAAATGGCAACATTGTGCTAATTTTAAAAGGATCTTTGTTTCCTCTGGTGTTAATTGTGTTATAACATGATTAGCTAATAACATATTAACATATAAACAACTGAAAACATTAATTCCACATCCACATTAAAGGACTCCTATATAATTACACTGCATAATTACATAATCAAGATACCAGAAAGAAAGATACCAGATAATACAGGGGAACATGTAGTGTAAGGCTATATTTTAGAGAATTGTGCTGATGGCTCCTGAAAGTAACTAATGCCCCTTTTCCACTGGCATATCCAAGCTGTGCCAGAAACAAGCCGAGCAGGCCTGGCACGGCTCAGGTGTGTATCCACTGCAATACCCAAGCCAGGTGAATGACGTCAGATGCTGTGGATGTCGAGAGTTGCTTGCCTGACGCTGAAAGATAGTCGGGTTTTTCAGATGACAACAATGCAGGAGCTTGAGAGTGTGGTTGTATTTTTTATATTTTACTAAAATGGAAGTGAAAACCAACTGGCCCGGCTACCAAACTGTAATAGTGAAAGCTAGGGTGTGCAATCTTTTCCAGAATTTTTTTTTGTTATACTGGTTGAAAGTTTCTTCAAATCCTGATAGCAATCAATAATTTAAGTGCTCTAAATGTAAAAAAAAAAAAATATATATATATATATATATATATATATACACTCACCTAAAGGATTATTAGGAACACCATACTAATACTGTGTTTGACCCCCTTTCGCCTTCAGAACTGCCTTAATTCTATGTGGCATTGATTCAACAAGGTGCTGAAAGCATTCTTTAGAAATGTTGGCCCATATTGATAGGATAGCATCTTGCAGTTGATGGAGATTTGTGGGATGCACATCCAGGGCACGAAGCTCCCGTTCCACCACATCCCAAAGATGCTCTATTGGGTTGAGATCTGGTGACTGTGGGGGCCAGTTTAGTACAGTGAACTCATTGTCATGTTCAAGAAACCAATTTGAAATGATTCGACCTTTGTGACATGGTGCATTATCCTGCTGGAAGTAGCCATCAGAGGATGGGTACATGGTGGTCATAAAGGGATGGACATGGTCAGAAACAATGCTCAGGTAGGCCGTGGCATTTAAACGATGCCCAATTGGCACTAAGGGGCCTAAAGTGTGCCAAGAAAACATCCCCCACACCATTACACCACCACCACCAGCCTGCAGTGGTAACAAGGCATGATGGATCCATGTTCTCATTCTGTTTACGCCAAATTCTGACTCTACCATCTGAATGTCTCAACAGAAATCGAGACTCATCAGTCCAGGCAACATTTTTCCAGTCTTCAACTGTCCAATTTTGGTGAGCTTGTGCAAATTGTAGCCTCTTTTTCCTATTTGTAGTGGAGATGAGTGGTACCCGGTGGGGTCTTGTGCTGTTGTAGCCCATCCGCCTCAAGGTTGTACGTGTTGTGGCTTCACAAATGCTTTGCTGCATACCTCGGTTGTAATGAGTGGTTATTTCAGTCAAAGTTGCTCTTCTATCAGCTTGAATCAGTTGGCCCATTCTCCTCTGACCTCTAGCATCAACAAGGCATTTTCGCCCCCACAGGACTGCCGCATACTGGATGTTTTTCCCTTTTCACACAATTCTTTGTAAACCCTAGAAATGGTTGTGCGTGAAAATCCCAGTAACTGAGCAGATTGTGAAATACTCAGACCGGCCCGTCTGGCACCAACAACCATGCCACGCTCAAAATTGCTTAAATCACCTTTCTTTCCCATTCAGACATTCAGTTTGGAGTTCAGGAGATTGTCTTGACCAGGACCACACCCCTAAATGCATTGAAGCAACTGCCATGTGATTGGTTGCTTAGATAATTGCATTAATGAGAAATTGAACAGGTGTTCCTAATAATCCTTTAGGTGAGTGTATATATACACACTCACCTAAAGGATTATTAGGAACACCTGTTCTCATTAATGCAATTATCTAACCTGACCACCATGTACCCATCCTCTGATGGCTACTTCCAGCAGGATAATGCACCATGTCACAAAGGTCGAATCATTTCAAATTGGTTTCTTGAACATGACAATGAGTTCACTGTACTAAACTGGCCCCCACAGTCACCAGATCTCAACCCAATAGAGCATCTTTGGGATGTGGTGGAACGGGAGCTTCGTGCCCTGGATGTGCATCCCACAAATCTACTGCAAGATGCTATCCTATCAATATGGGCCAACATTTCTAAAGAATGCTTTCAGCACCTTGTTGAATCAATGCCACGTAGAATTAAGGCAGTTCTGAAGGCAAAAGGGGGTCAAACACAGTATTAGTATGGTGTTCCTAATAATCCTTTAGGTGAGATATATATATATATATATATATATATATATATATATATATATATATCTCCTGTGGAAGGAGCAGGACTAAAAGATGATCGACCAATCATTGCATTCGGTCCGAATGTAATGATAGGATGTCCTTCCTGTCTGTCAATCTGTATTTGCATACCGCCGCGCAACTTGTTCGCACAGACAATCACACGTCATCAGTGCGGGTTCCTTGACGCTGTGCAGAGTGAACCACAGCTACCTTATGTTCCTCCTGAACCACCAAACTGTGCTAAAAGCAGAATTAACATTGGCGTTGCTTTTTCACGCTAGAGGCAACCGTGGGACTCAAAGGGTCTGAAAAATGACGCCATGGTTGCCGTTTTTCTTTTGGACAGGTAATTATATGGTTTGATTTATTTTTCATATATTTTGTTAATGTAATGACGTTAGCTCATGTAGTGTGAATGAGACATACGGTAATCTGAGACCCTTTGCGATCGATTCCACCAACACGTCTCTCCTCCTGGCACTTAGACTCTGCTCTGTGTGTGTGTGTGTGTGTGTTCATGTGTGATAGAGGAGGCGTGGCTTTGGAGACACCTCTGAAGTGAGGGCGGGCTCTATGCTTTCAAAGCTAGCTTGCTAACTGCTAGCCTCTCTGGATTACACACCCTAGTTTGAAGCTGCAAAGAAAAAATTAAAACATTCTCAAATGCGACAAAAACAACATGTGTTTTGAGAATCTTTTAACAAGCGACCAAGGGGGAAGGGAGCTCTGAAAATGGGAGATGTTCTACGAAGGAAAGAAAACCAAGGGAAACTGCAAGTAGGAAAGTCCTGAAATGTTTGTACCTCAATGCCAGGAGTAAAAGGAACAAGATGTTAGACCTAGAAGCCACAGTGCTGGCGTGTGACTATGATGTTGTAGGAGTGACAGAAACATGGCTTACAGAAAATGATGGGGATGAATACAAGTTGAAAGTATACACACAATTTAGGAGAGACATGCAAAATTGAAGAGGTGGTGGGGTAGCATTATATTTCAGAAATGACACTGAGGCAGGATCTAATTTGAGTTCTTCTGCTAAAAAAACAGAATCTTTGTGGGTTAAACTTTTAAATAAAAGATCTGGAGGATTAATGGAAGGGGTTTGTTGCAGACCATTCATTTCAGAAATTCAGAAAGATGTTGCATCAACACTGCATGTAGCAAGGATGTGACTGTTATAATCAGGGATTTCAATTTCCCAAACATAGATTGGGAAAGCCCAGTTGGGATTACAGAAGCAAAAATAGAAAATCGTTGAGATGGTAAATGACTGCTTTCTAACTCAATTTGTCAGGGAACCAACCAGAGAGCGTGCATGCATTTATTTGATATTTTTAAATGACCAAGACAGAGTCAGAGGGACACTAGTTAGAGAACCAATGGCAAACTGTGGTCACAATATGGTTAGCTTTAAGGCATACTTTAAAAAAACAAGGACCAAGTTTAAAACAATGGTCTACAATTTTAGAAAAGCAAACCTTGAAGGTATGAGGCAGCACTTAGAAGAGTTAGACTGGAGCACACTGGATACAGATTCAGTCAAGAATGGATAGTTATATTTTAAGAATATACTACTAGAGCCTCAGGAGAAATTTGTACCAAAACTTAGCAAATTGAGGACCAAAAAACATTGGCCAAAATGGTTTAATAGAAATATGTTGTATAGCACATACAAAAGGGATGAAGACGAAACAAAATACAAAGAATATGTTGAACTGCAAAGACATCTTAAGAAAGGGATGAGGAAAGAAAAGAGGGAAATAGAAAGAAACATAGCTCTTGGAGCTAAAACTACGCAAAGAGCTTTTTTAAATACTGTAACAGCAAGAGGTCAATAAAGGAGGAAGTGAAACGTGTAAAGGCTAAAAATTGAAGTATCTTAATAAATGATCAATATGTTTTTTAAATGTTATAAAATTACTATTTCACAGAGGTTTTTACAAAAGAAATAAAACAGATAACATGCCACAGGTTAACAATGACACTTAGAACAGGGGATGTGCCAACTGACTGGAAAACTGCAAATGTCATACCTATCCACAAGAAAAGGGACAAAACTGAGTCACCTGCATTACCTGTAACATTTTGGAAACAATGATTAGACAGAAAATCGAGGAGCATCTTAATGAAAATCATATTCTTGGTGATAGTCAACATAGGTTTAGATGAGGCAGATCATGTCTTACTAATTTATTAGTTTTGCAGCTGTAGATTATGTGAAAGCATATGATAGTATATACTTAAGATTTTCAGAAAGCTTTTGTGCTGCAAAACGACCTTCTCGCAGCTCCTTTCATGCACAACACGAGAGAATAAAACACAGCTTTCACACAGCCACTACTATAAAACTACACAACTGTACTCAGTTGCACTTTCATGTTTAGTTAGATGCTACTCTCTTCTAATTTTTAATGTAAATCCCATGATGTACAATTGTGTAGTTTGCTATTAGGGGCTGGTTAAAGTTATGGTTAATCCCGCCCAACAATACAGTGGGAGTGGTTACATTTTCGCTGTATTAAATCAAGAAAACACCCTGAAAATGCTCTCAAAGCTCCTCTAGTTTTAGACACTTCAGAGTTGTCTAAAGCTTCTTGCAGTTAAGGCACAGTGGAAAGAAAGTCCAATTGGCACAGGTTTGCGCAGGCGCAGCTTTGGGTTTATTCACAGCCTCCGCAGCTGTGTGTTCAGTGGAAATAACTGATTATTGCTACAGTAACTACAATACAGGTGTACAGTGCGGGTAACAAATTACATGTTGCGCCCAACATCCACACAAACGAAATGTTGTCTATTGTTCGTGCACAGAGAGAAAATATGTTGTTATTGATTCTCATTTTATATAATATATTTTGTTCAGCAATGTGTCAGTGTTTTGATTAAGTTTTATATGTATATTTTCATGAGTTATTTGTTTAATTCACTCATTCGTTTTTTCAGCTGTTGCATTGTTCGTTGTTCTGAAAACTATTTCATGTCTTAAAAATGGTTTCCTTATTAACACATCTTTCATGGAAGTAGTGCCTACTATCGAGTAAATATTAATCCTCACTCGTACTCACTACAACATTATGTATATTCAGCCTATATCACATAGGGGGGTGTTTCCATGCATGATACCTTTGCCATTAGTTTTACACGTAACAGAAAGGTGGGCTGTGTTCATTTCAAATTTAAAATAAGAAAATGCACTCACCAGTGAGAAACAGCTTATTACAGACGGGTATATCCAACAGAAGGACAAAGGTAATGCCGTCCAGTATCCGTTTATATTAGGTAAGCATACATATTGTTGTTAAAATATATCAGTCACTCACATCCAGATACAGCCTAGAAATCCGTATAAGTATCCTTTCATACAGTGTATCTGTACCCTAGAAGCCCATGCAGTAACGCACTCACCGCAGATTGAATGTGTATCTAATGTGTATCTAAAGTGCATCTCATGTAAGCATTTTGTAATCGAAGTTCGTACATATCAGGTTTTCAAAAATGAATGCAGCTCTCTCTATATGGACTGAACGCAACTTTTAAGAGACGAACACTGCTTCGAGTGACACTGCTGTCAGAGCGGCTGTAGCGTAAACATACAGTATGATTGCAATTATTAATATTTACACAAATAGGTAAAGCATGGAGACGTGTGGTTGATATTTATAGAATATGTACAGGCATACACCAATCAGCCATAACATTATGACCACCTGCCTAATATTGTGTAGGTCCCCCTTTTGCCGCCAAAACAGCCCTGACCCGTCGAGGCATGGACTTCACACAGGCCATGATAATGAGATTATCAGTGTTATTCACTTCACCTGTCAGTGGTCATAATGTTATGGCTGATCGGTGTATATGGTTGTGTAACTTGCAAGCCAGTACACATCCAGTGTATGAGGTTTGTGCACTGCACATTGGGCGGATTAAATAAATAAATAAATACATACAGTGAGGGAAAAAAGTATTTGATCCCCTGTTGATTTTGTACGTTTGCCCACTGACAAAGAAATTATCAGTCTATCATTTTAATGGTAGGTATTTTAACAGGGAGAGACAGAATAACAACAAAAAAATCCAGAAAAACGCATTTCAAAAAAGTTATACATTGATTTGCATGTTAATGAGGGAAATAAGTATTTGACCCCTTCGACTTAGTACTTGGTGGCAAAACCCTTGTTGGAAATCACAGAGGTCAGACGTTTCTTGTAGTTGGCCACCAGGTTTGCACACATCTCAGGAGGGATTTTGTCCCACTCCTCTTTGCAGATCCTCTCCAAGTCATTAAGGTTTCGAGGCTGACGTTTGGCAACTCGAACCTTCAGCTCCCTCCACAGATTTTCTATGGGATTAAGGTCTGGAGACTGGCTAGGCCACTCCAGGATCTTAATGTGCTTCTTCTTGAGCCACTCCTTTGTTGCCTTGGCTGTGTGTTTTGGGTCATTGTCATGCTGGAATACCCATCCACAACCCATTTTCAATGCCCTGGCTGAGGGAAGGAGGTTCTCACCCAAGATTTGACGGTACATGGCCCCGTCCATCGTCCCTTTGATGCGGTGCAGTTGTCCTGTCCCCTTAGCAGAAAAACACCCCCAAAGCATAATGTTTCCACCTCCATGTTTGACGGTGGGGATGGTGTTCTTGGGGTCATAGGCGGCATTCCTCCTCCTCCAAACACGGTGAGTTGAGTTGATGCCAAAGAGCTCGATTTTAGTCTCATCTGACCACAACACTTTCACCCAGTTCTCCTCTGAATCATTCAGATGTTCATTGGCAAACTTCAGACGGGCCTGTACATGTGCTTTCTTGAGCAGGGGGACCTTGAGGGCGCTTCAGGATTTCAGTCCTTCACGGTGTAGTGTGTTACCAATTGTTTTCTTGGTGACTATGGTCCCAGCTGCCTTGAGATCATTAACAAGATCCTCCCGTGTAGTTCTGGGCTGATTCCTCACCGTTCTCATGATCATTGAAACTCCACAAGGTGAGATCTTGCATGGAGCCCCAGACCGAGGGAGACTGACAGTTATTTTGTGTTTCTTCCATTTGCGAATAATCGCACCAACTGTTGTCACCTTCTCACCAAGCTGCTTGGCAATGGTCTTGTAGCCCATTCCAGCCTTGTGTAGGTCTACAATCTTGTCCCTGACATCCTTGGACAGCTCTTTGGTCTTGGCCATGGTGGAGAGTTTGGAATCTGATTGATTGATTGCTTCTGTGGACAAGTGTCTTTTATACAGGTAACGAGCTGAGATTAGGAGCACTCCCTTTAAGAGAGTGCTCCTAATCTCAGCTCGTTACCTGTATAAAAGACACCTGGGAGCCAGAAATCTTGCTGATTGATAGGGGATCAAATACTTATTTCCCTCATTAACATGCAAATCAATGTATAACTTTTTTGAAATGCGTTTTTCTGGATATTGTTTTTGTTATTCTGTCTCTCACTGTTAAAATACACCTACCATTAAAATGATAGACTGATCATTTCTTTGTCAGTGGGCAAACGTACAAAATCAGCAGGGGATCAAATACTTTTTTCCCATACTGTAAATAAATAATCCATTAAAGGCAAACTTGCACAATGTAGTGGATACATTTAGGATTGGAAACAAATATAATCTTAGAAAAATGATCTGAACAGATATTCTTTTAGGGGGTGGTCAACGTTTTGCCTTTATCCCAGGCACAGTATACAAAGTGGAAGTGATAACTATACATGTTACATTGACACACACAGACACACACACACAGTACACGAAGCAGGCTTGGTGCGGTCGGATCGCGCACACACACACACAGAAGGACATATTACAAAGGTGTACTGTAAAGAGTATTTATGTATGGAAATGCAATTCAGACAATGGTACAAGTGTAAATATATCTGTGTAACATGATCATATATTTAACATGTATGCATAAACATTGAACATTGGTTTACTGGTTTCTTCATTACATATTTTGTCAGTGTGGCCACAGTGCACACATTCTTTGGAGAGATATGGCGAGTGCGCAGGTCACAAAACCTCAACAAATATCACTCATATACACATCACGTATACCTTTTAATTAAGTAGAGTATAAAAAAACAAACCCGTTAAATAAATAATCTAACATAAATATGTATTCATTTTATAGTATCATATCTTATTTCATAATCAGCTTCCACCATACCGTTGGAATATAATAATTGTACTTTAAAACATAAGTGCAGTTTCCTTCCATTTATCTTTTCGAGGTCAATACACAGCTGCCACTGGGAAATGAATATGCATGCTCAGTATTTGCGTATAAATCTAAGAAATGGAACCTGAAAGGGGGGTGGGAAGTTTTGTATGCCCGTACACCCTCCTGCTCTTCCGCCCCCGGTTTCTCTTCAGTTTCAGACACTGTGGTTGGCTCACAGTGCCTCTCGCGCTGCCGCCCATCTCGGAAGCCACGCCAGCAAAACAGGGCTCCTCCACGAGAGGAGATTCCCTCCTGCGACTCTTCCACAACTTTTCATGTTCACACTTTGCGAACATTTTTGATTTAATCCTGCCCAAAGACATAGGAGTCTATGTGGACTCCTCGGTTTCTCCAGCCAAACAGTGTGGGGAAGCAATAAAAAAGGCAAACAGAATCCTAGGGTATATTGTCAAAAGTGTAGAATTGAGAACAAGGGCAGTGCTGTTCAGACTGTACAATGCACTAGTTAGAGCTCATCTGGATACTGTGTGCAGTTCTGGGCTCCACACTACAAGAAAGATATCGCTGCCCTAGAGGCAGTTCAGAGGAGAGCAACCAGACTTATTCCAGGTCTGAAGGGAATGTCCTACTGAGAGACTGAGGAACTGAACCTTTTCACCCTGGAACAGAGGAGACTACGTGGGGACTTGATCCAAGTCTTCAAAATCATGAAAGACATCGACCGCATCAAACCAGAGGAGCTTTTCGAGATCAGCAGGGACACACGCACCCGGGGACACAAATGGAAATTGGGTTTCAAGACATTCAAGACAGGAAAATAGGAGACACTTCTTCACACAGAGAGGTGTCACAATCTGAACAAACTCCCCAGCGATGTGGTTGAAGCTGAAATCTTGGGAACATTCAAAAATACACTGGATAGTATCCTTGGATCACTTAGTTATTAATGGACACCAAAACGAGCACGATGGGTCGAATGACCTCCTCTCGTTTGTAAACTTTCGTATGTTCTTATGTGAAAAACCATAACAATTGATTTTAATTTCTATTTGTGAGGCTATAGTATTGTTTGGTTATTGAACCCTGATAATATGGAGTATTCCAGCATGCACTGAAACAGTCTATTAATATAATGTATAAATATATCGATCTATATATAAAATTGTGAACATAAATATTAGCTTTTAACAGGAGAGTCTAAAACGCTTAATATAGAAATTGCTTAATGTGGCTTACTGTACATAAAATGTAACCATTATTTCCAAACTTCACACATTACAAGACTGACACCATCAAGACTGATACACCAAAGATTTATGTTTAAAGTGATAAGTATCTTGTGTAGCCAAGCGTGTGTTTCGCTTATGTGGTTTACTATATTGGGCTTAATGTGAAGTTTATATTGATTGTTGAATTTGACTTTCAAGTCAAATTGGTTATTGACATTAATAATTATTATCTTGTAAGTACAATAAACCATATAAGCACAGATTATATGCAGGGCTTTACATAATTATTAGATTGTTAATGTTAATTGTCTCCATCTTTTATTGGTAACATTAGGATTAGAAACTTTGACAAATAATGGTTATGTTTAAGCACATGAAGGTACGTTATGCGATACATAAGCATTTTAGACTCTCTCGCTTTTAACGTAAAATAAAATATAGGTCGAATCTTGTTAAAACCAAGTCCCAGCCCATTGTAACGCGTACTCTTTCGACAATGACATTTCAGTACAATTAAATATTCTAACCTTATAGGTGGATTTGACCTGTATTATTAGTTTACATGTACATTAAAAACTTGTCTTTCCAACAATGCGCCGACAATGAAAAGAGAAGAGACAAGCTTTTCTGAGAGAGAGAGAGTATCTCACAATGTACAGCTTGTGAGAAATCTACTCAGTCGTAAGCAACTTTGGGGGGTAAAGGGAAGGATACATTTTCTAAGCTCCCCTATTTCAAAAGCTGTTTTGCAACATGCAAATGTTTGGATTTATCCTTGTTACCATGGTTTAATTCGTAATTAAAAAGCTATCAGCGTTTACTGTTATAAATAAATAAATGTATACATTGTGAGAGAGTCGAGAGAGGTGAGAGAATGAGTTTTAAAAAGTTATTGGATGTTGGAGGTTAAAGACCTAACTTACAGTTGAAGAAGGACTATCGCTCGAAACAGTAACAAATTCATGTATTTAAACTCGTTGTGTAGATCAATCCTACGATTCTTTTACCAGTATATAAATAACAATAGTAGTTTGTTAAGTATTTGTGGTGTATTTTATTAATGTATTAAGTATTTGTAATGTATGTAGACCCAGTAATTGAGTAGGCTGACGCTACGTGAAGACGGGTTCAGTTAACTCCTCCCCCGGCACAGCGCGGCCTGGGGCCAGCATGAGGTTAGGAGCAGGACCAAAAATTCACGACCTGGTCCTCGGATATGCCAGTGGAAAAGAGGTAAAAATGACTTATGCTCACATTCATTTATTATTCATTCATTTATAGCCTGGCATATGCCAATAAATAAACAACAATAATAGCAGCTACTTCGTACAGCAGGTATTGGGGTGGTGCTGGCTTAAGAGCATGATAAAAAATTGAAACAAGAGTACCTCAAAAATTCTAAGAGTCCAACTGTGTGAAGTTAAAAAAAAGATTATATATATATATTACTCATAATTAATAATGGCTTTAGATTTGGGAAAATGCTACATTTCTTATTTTATGTGTAAGACAACACTTGGCTCAACGACTAGTTGGTGAAAAGAAGTTGTGAAGAGGGCCAGGCAGGAAGGTAGATGCCAGATAGGAAGCATACCTTAATGGGCTGCTGAGTAATTCTATATTGCTTATTCTGTTTGTTTTTAATTTAAAAAAAAAACTGTAAATAACTGCAACATGAGTACCTGGAGAATCTTTATAGTCCAAATGTGTGTAGTAAAATTATATATATATATATATATATATAAAGGTTTTTTACTTTTAATAAAAATACCCCTAAACAATTTACATTAACTACTCAGTTGCCAGTATTTTATGGGGTACCTAATAATTTTCACAAAGGCTCTTACGAGGGTGCTTAATGCACAAACATGGCTTAAATATGACAAATTCTAAAGTACAACAAATAATCTGTAATTTTAAAAATATAATAAAAATGGTAATATATAGAGAGAGCTAAAAGCTATGTAAGTATATTAAATTAAGTATCTGGTCTAGTACTGAACATATTTTTGTCAGTCAAAGCAAATATTTCCTTTAATCAAAAATAACGATGTTTTGGAAACTGTAAATGACATTGTACTGTTGATATTGATTTTATTAAAATATTTTATATAGGAAAAATTTTCCAGAATCATGTTAATATTTGAGATCAGTTGGTCTGGATAAACACTGAAATGAGATAGACATCAGTAGTGCCAAGTCAAAGTAAAGAAACATAAAAAATAATAATGAGTTCAATGTGTAATTGGTGGTGCATAATGACTGTTAAAAACGGGCAGTAAATCCTAAGGTTGATTTTCTCATTCTCTTCACGAGCAGACTGTAGTAAAAACCAAGGATGCACTACTATGTCGTCTCACTTGCTGGTAAGTAAACCAGATGGAGAGTCAATCTAAGCTACATGGAGAACAGCTTTGCTGCTTGTGGTTCTCCATCACCAAACGATGATATTATATAAATGGTTTGAAAATACCCTTAGTCCTGTATAAATAAAGTCTAGCATATATGTAGTATATATTAACTAAAGTTAATGATGGCTTTGGATTTGGGAAAATGCTACATTTCTTGTTTCATGTGTAAGAAAACACTTGGCTCAAAGACTAGTTGGTGAAAAGAAGTTGTGAAGAGGGCCAGGCAGGAAGGTAGATGCCAGATATGAAGCTTACCTTAATGAGCTGCTGAATAATTCTATATTGCTTATTCTGCTCGTACTTAATTAAAAAAAACACACTGCTGGGAAGCAGGACAAAAACATATGAGGACTATGCACATTATTAATCAAACTAATATAAACTATATTATACAGTATCTAATAAAATATAACATGGCCGCAAGAAAGATAAAAGACAAAACCACTATTAGCAATACAATATTTCCCTCTATAACAATGCATAAACTCAGAATATATGCTGAAATTACATTCCCTTAGAAAATATGAAATTAATGATTTTGTCTGACCACTATGTTTATCTATAACACCTTTGTGAAGTTGTGGGAACTGTAAAGCAGGCACAAACTCTAATTTGTTAAAATGTTTTTTATGCCATAATATCCAAGAGATACAATTGCTTTTACGTGACCATAAAGTATGACTATTATTGTTTAAATATCTCTGGAAAGGAATATAAATATATATTATTTATAATAATGCCAAGATTAAGAGCAAGAGATTGTAATGATATATTGCCTTAAAATAACCACTTTTGGACTTTAAACATGTACGCCCAGAAGTGTAAGACCATTTAATGTTATCAACTCTTAGCTAACAAAAACACACTAAAACTAGTTTACTGCTTACTTTAGCCTGGTGTTAATAAAGCAACAAGATTTAAATCTGTAATTACATTGTAAAAGTGACACGAATTAGATAGACGTTAGAACAAGTCTGAATGGTAACAATGAAAGCTCCAAGACTATAAGTCGGTGTTTATTTTCATTGTTATTACAGCAAAAAGCATTCTGTACAGCTGAGACGTGCTGCTCCTATATTTCTCGATCTGATGACAACCATAAGATCAAAAACCCATTACTGTGTATTGTGAAGCAGAAAATAGATATAAAAAATGTTCCAAGTCTGCAGTTAGCTCTTTGCTCATATAATGGTGTTCAACATGATTTCAACCTGCGTCAGCATGTAATTATGGGGTTCACTTCTGTACATGCCAGAGCATCTTTCACTGTTGCAAGATCTCAATAAGTATTTGAAGCCACCTCAGACGGAGGGATAACAACTTTACAAAAGTATAAAGACATTGACTTACGCCATATTTTCAGGCTCAGTAGCACATGCGCCAACAGCCCTGGTAACATTGACAAGTAGTGCCTGATTGGTTCCAGTAAGCAGGTTGACCAGTGGCTGAATGCCACCACACTTTCGAATGACCGCTCGATTGACTGGTTCTTGGGCACACTCTCCCAAAGCCCCCACAACATTGACAAGGACTTCTTCAGGCTGGTCAGTCAGCAGGCCAACCAGGGTTTCGATGGCTTTGTACTCCTGAAACCTAAAGAAATAAGAAGGAGAATTTACATTTTATGTTGATATTAGCAAAGTATATAATGTGGTTTGAGAAAGCCTCAACAAACCTCTGATATATAGTTGAGTTATATGATTCTGTTTTTATACACATTTACGGTCTCTGGCACCAATGTCTTAAGCTATTGTAGAAAGTGTCCAAGGTCATTTGGTTTTGGTTGCAATCCACAAAAACTTTTCTTGCAAGTAAAAAAAAGTAATGAATGGGGAGGCTGCCAAAGTTAACTATAATACTTCAGTTTACCGAATTCAGCAAAAACATTGTTATTCATGTGCCGCTATTGAAGTGTTATCTATAGTACATAGGATTATGGTGTAATTGCCCACATTACTGTTAATAAATTTAGTGTAGTTTTGTCTATTTTTGTCAAGCCAATACCAATTCAAGCAATTAGAATGGCAACAGAAACACAGCTCCAGAAGAAAGGGCTTCTGGCTGCCTTAATTAGTCCTTGCTATGAAACAGGCTCCAGACATGATCGGACATTATTATATCTTGGCAGACTATGCAAGACCCATACAGGTACAACTGATTTATGATCCCAAATGCCAGAAGATATGTGTATAAGCCATACACTTATACATTATGACATTATACACATTTTCTACTATAAACTGCTTTGCCTTTGAACTGTATAAGCTTGATAATGATACATAATATAGGCCATAATAATGCCCCAGCATAATGACAATTGTTTTGTATAGGAGGGATAATATTTCAGATGATACATGAATCCAAAGTCCTGCCTATACTAAAGCACATGTTTAAAGTAATAGGGCAGCAAACATAATATATATATATATATATATATATATATGGTATATTCAATCTCAATGAGCAAACCTTGTTTTAATATGAATGTTGCAAATATAGACTTTTGCTTATCAGTCTGCCACACATTGCTTAAGTTACACGAGTAAAGGAATTCACTAGATGCTGATCGTTTACACCAACTGGTCTGAATCCTATCAATGGACCATTCTACTGTTGAAGTCAATGAAGCTGAGTAAGACCCTTATTCTATACATCTCTTTGAGGTAAAGATAAGCAACAACAACAAAAAGGTAGCCAATCATATTTAACAAAAGGAACAATCTCAATTATGTACAAAGTGAACTAAAGGTCACCTTTCACTAATACACAGGTATAGCATCACATTTTGTTCCTTATTGACCTCTTGCTAATAACTATTTTAAGACCTTAGTCTCTCTCCAAGTTGTATCTGAAATCTTTGAAAGGAGTGCAATTTTTTGTGTGGTGCACCTTAGCTGATATGAAAGGTGCGCTATGGCTCTCTACAGTACAATAGATGTAATTTACCAAATTTGCTTTGCAACTATTGCATGCATCGTTGAATTGTGTCAGTAAAGACATCTACAAATATGTAGTTTTAATAGTGCAAACACTATTTATTATCAATTGAGACATAGAAACATATATTATTTATTAGAGGACATTATTTTATTTATGTTAAACAAGTTTTAGGGAAAACTTAAATATCTGTGTATTATAAAAAAGATCTAGATTTAAATTAACATCCTTCAGTTGTGACAGTAATTATATTTTTGCAATCAATCATTATTTTCATTTTGATGCTTCATTAATCAGGCAAATAGTTACCACATGCTTGTGTGCTTAAAAAAAAACAACTTTGTATTCCCCACATCTTATAGTTCATACACTGTATGTATGCCACATATTATTTATACTAAAGATTGCCGTCTGATATCTGCAATATACATTATTTAAATTGAACATGTACTTTCAAGAACCCTTCAATTATTGTTGTAACAATATATTTTAAACACCAGGTTTTCCTCACAGAATATTTCTTGTGTTTCCTGCTTGACTTTACAATGAATACATGCCAGCACTGAGCAACATTACATTATATATTTTCTCTTAGTATTAGCATTTTTTTAAATAAAAGAAACAGCTTGTTCTTTTCATTCCAATAGTCAATTTGAACATTTATATTTATATATATTTTAAACCGGGAGTAGTATACCACATGCACTCACCACGCCAAGTGCACATTAAAACATTCAATGTGCATCACGCTGATTTCCTGATGTAGTAAGGCAGTTTTACTTTCTTTCACACCCAACCCGCTGAAAGATCTAACACGAAAGGCACACAGGGAAATATTTCTGTAGCCATTATGTGTTAAGATTATAAAGTCGATTCACGTGATACAATTTCTCATTTTATCACACCTATTATTAAGTATAAGAGCAGTAATTTAAAATTTTGAAGTACGTTAATGAAGTGTCTCGGATTGGGGTTTCAGGGAAAACTTAAATGCTATTACTATTTTCATATTTTTTTCTGCATAGCAACAGTGTTATGAATAATTACCAATGAAGCATGAAGTCTATATTGGGAGTAAGTATGCAAAGTGCAAAATTACTCATTGCCAGTTCAGCTAATCTTTTTATCACTTGCCTGACTGTTTGAAACAGCCAGTCTTTGCCACTACTGTATAACCTTAATTTAACAACTTGACTATGATTAACAGGACTGCTCCGTTGTGTACAAAACTGGTTTTGTGTGCAAATTCATGATTAATTGGCCTTAAAATAAGGTCCACTCCAAATCAAAAGATTCATCTGCCTGCCAATTGAAAATTATAATTCCAGAATTTACTGGCAACTTTCTGGTAGACAGGGATCTCTTCCTACCTAATGGAAACCTGCCATTTTTAGTTGGCCATTGGCAGGTCGGTCTTAACTTGCTTTTGATTCAGGACTAAATAGTTTACAGACAATTAATAAAATAGGCTATATATATATATATATATATACACACACAAACACACACACAAGCTTTATTTTATAAATTATTTCTGATTAATTTCTAGAAGAAAATACAGTACCTTAATCGATTATTATTATTAGGTAATGATAATGTGTTATTTTCATTTAGTTTTTACCAGAGCTCTGTCCATTCAGTCCTGCAGACATGTCAGTGCAAATAGTTGTATGTGTTAATAACACTTAGAAAGCTTTATTGTATTGCTTTTAAGAAGTTAGCCTATAATACGTCTTAGAAGAACAAGATACTATAAAACTTCAGAAAAATGTAATCAAGAATTGTACTAACACAGTGAAAAAGAGAAACTGCTGTAGTTATTCTTGGTGCAGTCCATTTTTACGATTCCGGCTCACTTCATTACTTTTCTATAGAAGTGAAATTCACAGTCAAAACAGTCTAAATTGTTGCTTTTAAAACAACTACTAAGTTATCTGATGCTAAAATGCTTTTTTGGACAAACCCATTTGAAAAATATCTGGAACGATTTAATGGCTACCAAAATTAAAATAATGTGGACTGTATATGAGTTTCATTAATGTCCTGTTTCATTAGTTAAAGGGGAAAAGCTCACACATTAAAAATATTCAATTTGTTTTATTATTTTATTTTAATTAGTATTATTTTTCAGTAAAGTCACCAAGAAAGCTTCAAAACATGTCACTGTCTGTCTGTCTTCTTGCGTCTCCTTCCAAAGCTAGTAGGCAATAGGAGGCAATGAAGACAGGCTATCTATAGGCCTATGTCTAAATATTTTGTATAATTAATCTTACATTTTGTTATTCATTCTTCTTTAACTGTTTCACACCCTCTACATCATGTTAGGTCGGCGTTTGTTATGAACGTCCATTCTAAAATACAATTGCAAATCTATAGTTTCTACAGCCATCATCAATGTGTGTTAAATCTACAGATTGGTTCAAAGCCATGCAATTTCATGCTATTGTTTGAAAACAACATTGCTTAAAACATCTACATAGAGAGGTGTGTGGGGCTGTAACAAATTCCCTACACTGAGTAAGTGGACTCCTTTAAAAAGGGAGACTCCAAAAAGCAAACTGGGCTGAATGGCCTGCTCTTGTCTAGGGCACTAGAAAATAATTAATTGCACAATTCATATTTGCTAATAGCCTGGTTACTGTTTGGATTTACGATTCACCGGTAAATCAAGGTTTTGATTTTGTTTAGGCCTAGACGTTGGGCTGAAAAAGGGGGTACTGTTTGCATACTGCATATTCTTGGCAGCTTTTCTGACAATGGTGTTAATGCAGATTCCTAATTTAATACATACTTCACAACATTCTCCATGCTGATGGAACATTTCCAGATAGCTCCAGTTGTAGCAGCTAAGAGTTGCTTGTTCTCAGACATGTTCAGAAGAGAAACCAAAGGCTGAAGCCCCTCATACTGTCTGACAAGGTCACGTGTTTTCTTGTCTTCTGCGCACTAAGAAATAAGTCAATAAAAACATTGCATTTCCTTAAGTTCACATTTAAATGAATGACATTCACTTCACATTTTTAATTCCTCTTACTAAAGGGTCTTTTTATTCCTATAAAAAATACAATTGTCTTTCAAATGCACTCCACTCATATTTACTTTAATTGGTCTATATTCTTCTAACACAATAGAATTTTGCAGAATTTTCCATTATTTACAGATCAACAACCAATTGAATTTATCCAAAAAAAAATTACCAAAACATTCCACTTATAAAATATATTTAAAAACATAATGCTGGATCTGCGCTTTATTCTAGGCATCACACAGTATACTCACATTAGGAGTAATAATAAACTTTATCTTGTTAAAAACTTTTTTAGAAGAAGATAATGTAGCTTATAAAACATGGTTATGAATGTATAATTAGTTAAATGATTTGTTCACACATAATAATCCTAGAATTACTGACAAGTTCATAATATGGTAAAATAAATCCTTTGATAGTAGTTATCGTTATTTCAATAATATTTCAGTATTTTTTTCATTAAAAAAATGATATTATATTTAATACATCATATTAAAGAGTTGCAAATTAATGAATACCTTAAAGATAGCACTGGCACAATGCATTTGAAGTTCCTGGTTATCACAATTAAGATTTTTCACCAGGTCTTCAATCATTTTTTCAGTCTGAATCGCAACCCTGTATCTTTGCTGTAAATACGACAAAGAAGGTTACACAGTTTGGAAGTTAACAATGAAGTTAAAAAAGTGGAGAAAGTACTTATTGTACTCTGTCAGCAGTTCCTTTTGACATTGCTTTGTTGCACTGAAGAGTTTATAAAGTCTATGGTATTGTTCAAAACCACACTTCTCCAAATTAATACTTTCTCCAGGGATAATTAAAACTTTTGAAATACATTACCTCAGAAGCACATTCCTGCAGTGTACCGACTACTGGGATCAGCATGTTTTCATGAGGTGATTTCAGGAGCCGAGCTAGCAGTGGAATGCCCCCCGCTTTGCGAATGGCTTCTTTGTTCCTGGGGCTCTTACTGCAGCTCCACAATGCCAGGGCACCACACCGCGCCACCTCGATGTCTTTCTCCTGCTCAGGAGTCAGGGTGGCAGAGTCTTCGGGGACACAGTCCAGCAGTTCCACCTGAAAACATTAGATTTGATGACTGTAAAAGATTGGTCTATCACCAAATGAATAAATATAACAATGGGATTGGGGGGGATGGGGAAGATAGAAGCATTTATTAACATTAATTTCACATTTGTATGCTTGTTTTTCTTTTGTAAAAATAAATACATATATAAATAAATGTGTGTTCATAAAACATTATATTTAAATTATTTAAAATTTTAACACCTTGTATAATTTACAATCATATTTTTTATCATGACATACAGAGGTGATATATTTGACATACTTGGCAGGTCACCTGTTCAGAACAAAATGGAGCAAAGCAAAGAATTACACAAGGAGTCACAGATGTGTTCACAGCCTATTCTGGATTTAACAAATTCTGTCTGAGTTTATGATTGAGTTACCTATTATGTCATAAACCAAATTTCCTTAGATCTAGGCTGATGCCCACAGAATAATTATATTTGTGTTAAAAGGTGGTCTGTGATTTTGGAACAAATAAATTTGCGGTTGCAAATATCTAGCATCTAGCAATGAATGGAATAAAATATGAACTTACCAAAATATACACCACTGTTGCTTTAAAGATCTTAGGTTGCTCCATCAATAAACATAACTAAATTGTAGGATGATGGTATATCTCCTATTTCACGAAATTTCATGATGTCACCATATTAACAGTTTATGAAATGAGACTGAATAATTAGCTCGTTTAAACATAAGAACTATGACACAAAATATAAAAGGCTGAAAAAATAAATAATTGCATGAAAAAAAATAGGAAAGTAATATGGTTTAAGTGGTTTCGATTTTTACTTACAAGTCTCTTTATTCCTCCATGCTGTCGTACTGTCCTTCTTGCCCTTCTAAACTTGGCCACATTAGCGATTGTCTCTGCAGCTAGACATTTGAGGTCCTTATCTGGGGAATCTAATATTTTCACCATGGTTTGTAAACCACCAAGGTCAGCAATGGCTCTCCGGATCTGTGCGTTTCGGCTGATTTCCTTTAAGATTTTCAGGGAACCAATCTAATTGGAAATGAGAACCAATCCTTTTAATTGTGCACAATTCTTAATACACTTAATCTGAAGAACACAATAGCAATAAGTTGATAACTTTGCTTTAAAAGTACCTTACAGATCACTGTAAATTTGAATGCTGTTAGACAATTGTTTATAAAAATGGAAATAAAAACAGAGCAACTGATACAGGATGTGTTTTTATTTAAAGTTTCACTATAAACATTGTATCTGAAAAGCATAACAACAATTGTTACCCTACGTCTTTAAACACTAGCATTTGTTATGCTGACTAAGAGAGCTCTGTACTAAATACATACTGGCATACAATATAATGCTGTTTGCCTACAGGCATAAAGGTTCTTTGGCAGGACTACTCACATTGCATTTAATCTCTTCTGTATCCAGCAAGTTAATGAGAACTTCAAGGCCACCTACATCCCTGATGGCCAATTGGCATGTCTCCTGTGCTAAATTAAAGTCCCTCATTGAGCACAAAGCAATCACAGTTGCTGTCTGGTTGCCTCCCTGAAATAATCATTCAAAGCATGAATTAATTAAATGGTTGGCATAAGAAGATTTAAGAAACAATTCAAATTTAATGTGCATAATTGTAATTAAACTTACTTTCTGACATGATTTTGTTTAGACCACATGAGTGCAAGTGTTTGACTTTGCCCTTTTTAAAATTAGCTATATGCAAGTTATATGATGTCCTTTAAGACTACACGTCCTACTGAGAATTAACCAGGAACCATACAGAATAATCAAAGATTGCAATTTAGAGAAAAGTAACACCAGCAATTTTTTGACAGTTGCTATAGACATTCATAATAAATAATTCAGCTACACATTCTCCTAGAATTAAATACTAAGTGGTTTAACTGGTTTATGTAAAGCAATTCATAAGATTTTTACAAAATCCGGCAATATAAGAAACAGGATATTGAACAGATTTTGTTTTTTATTAGTTTTAAATTCAGTATATGCATAGATTAAAAACATGTGGTCTAAAAACAGTTTATCATGTGGCTATCGCTAATAAAAACATACCCACATCTCTTTTCACATGTTCAAAACAATATGAATATTGTACCACTTCAAAACATCACTGTTTGTAATCTCCAGTGCCTTTAAATAAGGTTTTCATTTACCTAATTGATAGATTCCAAGCATGCTTTTCGTTCCATACCATGACTGATGCTTTCCCTATTGTTTACTGCACTGCTACATTGTAAAAACAGTTTTAAAAGGGCAACTATATAAAATAACAAAATACATTGTTTATGTTCAGAAATGTCCTATTTTATCTTTAATCAACTAGTCTGATACCAATAATTGTGAAAAAAAACTTCAACATCAACTGTGTTTTTCAAAGGACTTCTTTCATGTTAGAAATAACAGGTAAAGTGACTTTGAGAAATATGTCACAATTATACTATTTAGGAAGAGGATGAAACAAAGTAGTAGAGATGTGAGAGTCAATATTGCCTACTACTAGTTTATAAGTATGTTTGTTTGGCTGTTTATGTTTTCCCAAAATATAATTTGTTCCTGCAAGACAACTCAAAAAGTAAACGGAAAGACAAAACAAAGATTAAAAGAGCAGGAACATAAAAAGAATAACTCAAAGCATAATACTAAAATTGTCATATGACTTTGAAATGTGATACTGGATACAAAAGTAAAATCTCCTGGCAAGTGAACAATCACATTTTATGGTTTTAAATTAACCCCAGATTCAACCAGTATGTCCTTCAAAGTCAAGTGCACTCCTGCACTGCTTTTGCCTGTGACATACTTTACAACTGTTCTAGATTTAGGACTTCTAAGACAAAAGTTTAAAAAAATAAAAAGCTGAATTTAGCTAACAGTTTAAAAAAAAAAAAAAAATATATATATATATATATATATATATATATATATATATATATATATATATATATATATATAAAACATGTTATGTGTATCTACATTATTATGTACATTTTCAGATCATTGATTTTATTGATTTTTTTACTAACATTTATAAGTATTTCAAATAATACTTGTCAGTTCAGTTCAGAAAAATATGAGAACAGCCACTGTTCATCACAGTCATTGATCTAATATTCCTATTAAGTGTTAAAATGAGCAAAAGGGCTTCCAAATGCTGAACATGTGTTACCCATATTATGATGCATCTTAAACCATTTGTCTAACAGTAGGTGATCTACTGTTCCTTTCTGTCTTCACTATTTTCAATCGTATAAGAAATCCACAGGGTTATGATTAGAGTTATTGAGATAGACGTTATATTTCCAAATAAGGATATATATTTTTTCTCTTTTTGATAGCTTTGGTCTTTAGTTAGCACCAGCCACCTTTACTATACATATGATATCACTATCTATTGTGTTTTGCCTCTTCTAGCTTCTTTCTTGTACAGAAAGTTTTCTGGCAGTTGTTCAAAAGGGGACAATTTCAGAACAATTCAGAGTGAATTAATTAGCTACTGGACAGAAATCAAGTATTCTGGACCTAATATTTTATTATTTAATTATACATTTGTTAATCCACATGATTGATTAACAGCTAGAATTTATTATGCAAGAATGAAGAACTATCAGAAAAATAAATCCAGAAATCAACTAATATTTATGTATTTTGTCTGATAACATTTCTCTGCAGTCCTGATTTTCAGAGTACAGATCTAGATTGTGCAATATCTGCTTTTGTCAAAGTTGCTGTGAAAAAAATTACTCTAACTTGCATTACAGCACAATATAAAAAGGGGCAAAGTCGTTCATTCAATCTGTTGTACCAAGGTGAATAGAAGGTCCCTATTGCATTTTATATTCTGATTGATTCTGGTACAAAAACCTAAAGACCCACTGTTCAAGACATTTGCTACCAGCAGGGTTTGGCAAAAATAACAGCAGCGACTGAATGTCCTCATAAATTACATCCTTTGGAAAAATATCTTTAAATATCACACATTACAAACTAGGAAAGAATGAAGGAGATTCATAAATCATCTTAAGTGTTGACCAATACAGTCAATTACCAACGCATGAGAAGGCAACAATTCCTAAACAATTTTGTAAGTTCAGTAATATGCATAAGCATGACAATTCAACAAAAATTGTAAAAGCTGTAAGTGAGAAATGGTCTAAATACCTCTACAAGATACAGTTTGTACTGCATTACATTTGTTATATATATATATATATATATATATACACTCACCTAAAGGATTATTAGGAACACCATACTAATACTGTGTTTGACCCCCTTTCACCTTCAGAACTGCCTTAATTCTACGTGGCATTGATTCAACAAGGTGCTGAAAGCATTATTTACAAATGTTGGCCCATATTGATAGGATAGCATCTTGCAGTTGATGGAGATTTGTGGGATGCACATCCAGGGCACAAAGCTCCCGTTCCACCACATCCCAAAGATGCTCTATTGGGTTGAGATCTGGTGACTGTGGGGGCCAGTTTAGTACAGTGAACTCATTGTCATGTTCAAGAAACCAATTTGAAATGATTCGACCTTTGGGACATGGTGCATTATCCTGCTGGAAGTAGCCATCAGGGGATGGGTACATGGTGGTCATAAAGGGATGGACATGGTCAGAAACAATGCTCAGGTAGGCCGTGGCATTTAAACGATGCCCAATTGGCACTAAGGGGCCTAAAGTGTGCCAAGAAAACACCCCCCACACCATTACACCACCACCACCAGCCTGCACAGTGGTAACAAGGCATGATGGATCCATGTTCTCATTCTGTTTACGCCAAATTCTGACTCTATCATCTGAATGTCTCAACAGAAATCGAGACTCATCAGACCAGGCAACATTTTTCCAGTCTTCAACTGTCCAATTTTGGTGAGCTTGTGCAAATTGTAGCCTCTTTTTCCTATTTGTAGTGGAGATGAGTGGTACCCGGTGGGGTCTTCTGCTGTTGTAGCCCATCCGCCTCAAGGTTGTACGTGTTGTGGCTTCACAAATGCTTTGCAGCATACCTCGGTTGTAACGAGTGGTTATTTCAGTCAAAGTTGCTCTTCTATCAGCTTGAATCAGTCGGCCCATTCTCCTCTGACCTCTAGCATCAACAAGGCATTTTCGCCCACAGGACTGCCGCATACTGGATGTTTTTCCCTTTTCACACCATTCTTTGTAAACCCTAGAAATGGTTGTGCGTGAAAATCCCAGTAACTGAGCAGATTGTGAAATACTCAGACCGGCCCGTCTGGCACCAACAACCATGCCACGCTCAAAATTGCTTAAATCACCTTTCTTTCCCATTCAGACATTCAGTTTGGAGTTCAGGAGATTGTCTTGACCAGGACCACACCCCTAAATGCATTGAAGCAACTGCCATGTGATTGGTTGATTAGAAAATTGCATTAATGAGAAATTGAACAGGTGTTCCTAATAATCCTTTAGGTGAGTGTATATATATATATATATATAATTTCAAAATCACATAACTTATGAAAAAGTTTGAACAATTTAGATATTTAATAAACAGAACAGTATGGGAAAGAAAAAACATTGGGTCAATAATCAGTAAGAGCTCCTATTAGATTAACATGATAATTATACACACATCTTCATGCAAATACCTAAGAAAAAAAAAGAAATACACAAAATGATTTGCACCCTTATATATATTTTTGCATTAGGTTTCAAAACATGCATTTCAATGTATTTGTTTTAGTCTTATACCATTTCCTTAATTTTCAACTCTTGAGATTAAAATCCAGATTAAATCAGGAGAAAAGGTTATCCTTTGAGGTATTCTAGTCTTGCTCTGAACAAACAGTTCAGCAAATATTATGAAAATTCTAAAATCAGACAAAGGCTTATTAAAAGGAGTAATAAGTACAAAGGAGTGTAATCACGGACAACAACTGCAGTCAAAATCTTGCAATTTACGTTTCATAATCTGTTAAATTTGCTAAATTGCCACATTGTAGGTTTTCTCCCAGAACGGCAACAGCTAGAATGCACCCATAAGTAGTAATTTCCCTCACAAATTCTCTTCGAGAGATTACTAAAGCTCTCGTACTATTAGTCTGAATGGCATAGTAATTGTAAGGGAAACAGTATTCAGGAACTAATTAAATCATTTTTAAGAGAAGCCTTCAGACTAAAAAATAATGAGTCATTTAATATAGTACGAAAAAAGAAACAAGATTCATCTAAAATGCTATCATCCGTGTAATTTTCTTAACAGCTTTGGGTTCTATGCAGCTGCAGTTTTCACGACATTGGGGCAATCTCAAATGAAGTGAGGCTGCTGTTTCAAGAGGCCAGTTCAAAGTATTTATTGTGTCATGTAACCTCATTGCAGTAACAGCTTATTTCCACAGTTATGCAGTCTACTAAACTAATTCTGAGCTGCAGATTACCTCAAATGTGCACCTGTACGTACGCAGCAAGAATTTTCATTGCAATAAAATCCTTAACGCTAAAATCTCTTTTGAACTAGATGCCATATTTCAGTATACTAGCAACACAAACTACTAAATCTTCATTGGGAAAATGTTGAAAATTGCTCCAGTCAACCGTACACTCTCAACCAAAACCTCAAACGTACAGACACCAGAAATGTATACAGACAAGCCTGCACTGCATAAATTGTTTTGTCCATTTTATTTACTTTCAGTTTTTCAATTTTCTATGCTTGTCAATTTCATATACTACCAAATATAATTACCATACAGTGCCAAGATCTTTGAGAAAGATGTCAAGAGGGACACTTGTCATTATAGTCAATAATATCATTTGATTGATTAGAATAATGTATTTTCTTCAGCACAGACTGTTAAAACTGCAACACTATACAATGATAAAGCTTCCAGTCACAACCTGAGCATCCTACCCACTGCATCAAAGCTCCATCATCTATTATTAAATGGAACAAAGGATCTGAATTAGCAAGCCTGGTATCTTTAGACCCCGTTCACATTTGAGATTTTGGCTAGCCCAGGACCACCTTAACTCAAATGTGAATGGGGTCATAGTTTTAAGACGGCCCTGGGCCTTTTTTGACCCAGCTTAGATCTTTTGAGGGGCCTAAAGGCGACCCGACTGTGAATGTGACGTGCCGGGCCCTGGGCCGCGTGGAAAGCGTCAGCGTGTGACGCAACTCAAGCCCCGCCCCCAGAGACTGCGTGTCTTATTCAAAGGAGACGCCGCTTCTCGCCATCGCAGAATAAACACTGGCACCCAAACAGCTTACATGACTTCACAAGACAAACAGTATTGTCTCTATATTGTTTGCATGACATATCAATCTATAGCCTTAAATGTACTGATACATTTCTCTAGTTCACATCTTTATATATATAAAAAAGTATAGGCTAAGTAATCGGTTCAAATGAGTGTAAACAGTTCAAAAGTACTCGGTCAATGAAAATAAAAGTGTGTGTAGCTGTTAAACTTACTATTGTTTTTTTCTTCTTATATTCTAAGTATGATTGAAGTCTGAAATTTAACAGTATGCAATTTTCAGGTATAAAATGCATTGTGAAAATGTCAACGGGACCAGGTAACTTTATTCACGTATCCGGATTTTGCATTAAAACAATATAAATTTTACCGAAGCAGGTTTCCATTAAATCCAATGCATTTTAAAACGAGAAAAGCTGTTTACTGTACTATGCAAGCCTACATGCAATTATATTGAGCTGAGCATGACAATTACAAATGCTGGCTTTGGAGGTACCTGGGACGATGCAGAAATTAAAGCACTGTTTACAATGTGGATGGAAGATAAATTTAAAGAAACCGAAGGAAGTGTACGAGTGCTGCTATGAGGATATAACTATAGAAGCGATCAGGCTTCTTTCGATGGGTATCAGTCATTCACCCGACAAAGTTAAAAGGAAAATAAAAATGCAAAGATCAGACTTTAAAAATGACAACAAACGCAGTCGAGTCCAGAGAAAAAGTTGCATGTTTTTCCGAGGAACTCTGAGAAGAAATACTGAGCAGCAGCTTGGATTGCATTGGACAGATCGATCTGCAGCAAACAGCACCAAAGAGGCAGACACTTTTGAAGTACTACTACTAATATATTATCTACTGTATGTGTATGTGTGTGTGTGTGTGTGTGAGAATGTATGTATGCATGTATGTATGTAATACACATTTTCAGATTATAAATCTCAATAGGCTATTGATAATTAACGCATACGATTTGTGATTTAATGTAATGTCCTACTAAATGTGCTTTGTTTTCAGGTGAATTGTGTAACAGCACTTTTGACTTGCAGAACCGAAGATAGACATTTGAAAAGGGAAATATATTAATTCGATTCCCCATTGAACCATCACATCGCATACACCTGTAAGCATACCTAATGTCATGCGTAACTGGTTTGTTTGAGCAGATTTGTTTAATTCCCGCCATGCATTTCGTTTAAGCCTCCTTTTCAGCTGCATATGTGAACACACTTAGGCCTCCTAAAAGCTCAACTGTGAACGGGGTCAGAAAAAAAAGCCAGACTAAATTTGAGGTGGCCCAGGACCGGTCTAATTAGTGTGAACAGGGTCTTAGATGCACACTTATATGTGTTTTAACAAAGTGAGTCACTGGAAACACCATTAATTGATCAAACCAAAATCCCTGCAGTAAAGCTATTCAGAGTGACACATATTTTAAAAAGTCTCAAGTTAGAATGAGAGTCTGATGATTCCACGTGTGAAACCAGGCTGTGCTGCTTGGCCACGGTGGCCGAATGTGGACGGTGGTGCTGCAAAATTGTCTGAAAGCCACCAGGGTTGGGTGAAGTACAGCTGGTTATGAGATCGTCAACCTGCTCTCCGACTTTGATACCTGTCACTGGCCAGGCATGTGCAAGTCCAGACATCAATCTTTTGGAGTTATGTCTGTCCTCCGACTCAAATTCAGAGCTCCAATGTTTGTGTTTCAGATTCCCAGTGCGAAAGGAAGGGACTGGCTTGGCAGGGAACACGCCTCCGAGGATGCATGTGGTTTTCAGTTTTCCCACTTCAGTTTAGGATTGCAGTGGTGGGATAGACTGAACAAGGACAAGTGCCAATTCCATACTGAGATGTAAAAGGGTGTGGGGGGGTGGGAGATGACTGTGGGTTCTAAGCACGTTAAAAAAAAAAAAAAAAAAAACACCCAGAGGAAGAATTTTAATATATATTTAAAATAAAACAGAAGAACAAAAAATCATGTGTGAACCAAACACTATTAATAATACCATTTTGAAATGGTAAAGACCTAATGGATGTAAATTGTATAACTGGCATGCGGATGATTCGAGTATGAACATATTTGAAATGAGATCAAGATCAAAGCTTTTATGTATGCCTATATCTTGAAATGGTAAACAAATAAGTGGGTATACTCCATAGGCCAAAGTCTGGCCTGCGAAGCTACATAATTAGTTTCTTCAGGCTATAAATCTCCATATAAATTGTCCAATCAGTGAATAGTGATTTATCAAAAATATAATTAGGAAAACAGGATGCACTGTGACTAACTACATTATAATTTAGTTTTTTGGGTGAAAAAAAATGAAGTCAAGAATAAATGTATAAATCACAGATATATTATGACAAACAAATTTCACAAAAGTGTGTTGTTCAGATACATCCATGGTATAAGGAGGTAATGCAGGTTACAAAGTGCATTATGGTGCAATTGCACCCTGTCCTGGAGGGGAAAGGCTGAGGTACAACAGGTATACATTCTGGACAGCTGTAGCTTTGGGAGACGCCAGGCCTCCAAGCACTGGGGCGGCCCTGACCTCTATGAGAGTAGAGAGAGAACTAGCTCTGGATGCAGGGTAGTGAAGGGGGGCGTACAGCCTGTGGACAGGAGGGGGTATGTAGAGAAATGAGCAGTATTAAATCAAGGCTAAACGTCTATGAAATTAAAACAAAAACAGTTACAGTGCAAAACAAATGTCTTACAGCCTTCGTTTCACAGTGTGCAGAGTCTCGTTCTCGATGTATTAAAACAGAAAAGAGCCCTCGGAAAACAACCTGCTAATGATTTTGCTGATTTTGAAACCTTTTCAGTTTTGGTTCAAAGTATATGAAGCACATACTACTTACTTACTAGTGACGTACATAATCTTTACCAAAGAAAACTATATGTGTGAGTTAAGATGAACACAAGGCTATCCACCTCACAAATACTTATCATTATAGAATTCTGAAGTGATGATCAAAAGACTCCGTTCATGGAACAGGGTATTGCAAGCTGATAAAATATGAAAGCCCCAACAGAACACCTTTAATTCCATAAGAACCAAACATTTGGTAATGTTTATCAGAGAAAACTAAAACAAATGCGGCACACAGACAGATAAATGAGGAGACTAAAATTCTCTCACGCCAGCAGAGGGTGGACACCCCTTATAAGGGTTAAATCACACTGAGTAATTATGAGATCTGCAAAGAATAATAATGCCCTGTGTCAAGCAAACAAACACATTCTTAAATCAAATATCTCTAATTGCTACTCCCACACTCTCCTTAAATACATTAACAAAGAAATAGGTGACTTCAATATCAGATCTAAAACAAAATTGTCTCTCTGTAAGATAACAATAATTTTAATAGTTTATTCACTAACTTGTTGCTAATTTCAGTCTTGCAACAAACCACTCGGTATAAAAGGAAACAGGGCTCCAGCACCTTAGAGATTGCATGATAGGCAGTGGCAGCTCAACAAACCTTCTATATATTAATACAGCTAAAATTTCACCAGAAAGAATATCAAGTAACCTAATTCAAAAGTATTCCAAACATGATATCAACCACTGCAACTCTATGCAAAACACAAAATTCATAATGTTGGTTTCAGCACTTCTCAGATACTGTGTTTGTGTTTAATCAGTTTTGTTCAAGGTACTGTAAAGCATGCATATTATTTCAACTTCAAGTAGCTAATTGTAATGTTTGATAGTTGTTCTAATGTTTTTGTACTAAGCTGCTCTTGCTGGACATATGAATAGTTTTGCATTCTACTCTGTGTTGACTGTCTGGGTATGGTGATCCATTTCACGTATTCACTGGTATACAGCTGTTGAGCCCAAACATTGCACAGTATTATTGCTTTGTATTGCTCTTATATTTTGTAAGTCACCCTGGACTAGGGCATCTGCTAATAAATATATACATAATTATAATTCACACCATTAGCAGAGGTTATGATAATAACACTACTGATTCTGTTTACTGCACTTTCTTTATTACCTTTTCAACCTCATCTCTGCTGGTCTCATTTGCTCAGTGTTTTCTCTGCTTTTATTTTTATTAAACTTACATATTTACTCCAAGTGTTAACACTATAATAATCTATAAACCATGTCACAACAAAATGCTTGCTGTATTCATGTAATATATATTTTACCACATATTTTTAATCACAGAGACAGTGATATTTAGCTGTTTAAATAAAGGAGTTTAATTCTCCATACAACCTTCAGCAGAAAAAAAAACAATTACAGCAAGGTCTTCAAGTGTAATTACATTTTATTGTTAATTATATTATCTAGAAAAATGCATTTTTTGAATAACTTCACAGTTTAATGCTAGTTACGATTAATTTTCTTAAGAAAATTAATCAAAAACAGCAGTGTGAAGTAATTGGTAACAGGCAATGTGAAAGGATATTCTATGAAACACTGTTGTGTTGCCATATATATGTAATTCTAGCTAATTAGGCAATTTAGTTTCTGCTTGTAAAACAAATATCCTGTGGTTACCTAAATATCAATGCCAATTATTTATTATGGAAACTGTACTGCTTGATCCTTGACCATTTAACCAATAAATTAATACACTTAAGGTGTGCTATATACCATAGTCTCTTGTTTAAATATGTGCTTTAACTAGGCTATATGTTGCTTTTAGTTGAATATCACAAACAAAGTTATAAAACATGTTATACTTATAAAATCCAGGAAAATACATCAATAAAGAACAAAACTGATCAGTAAACATTTGCTCTTTGGAAGTCTCTCTTTGTTTAAACTACAAATGCCTGCATATATACTGGGAAAAAAGTCCTCTCCTAAAATAAAGCAGATATTTAACTTGGCTCAGGGCAAATTTTAGCTTCTGATGGTAATGATATTATAAAATAACTACTGGACAAACCCCCATAAATAACTTCACAGCATGGTTTCCAGACATACTGAATGCTGGGAAGTGCATGTTACAAATGCATCCTGTTGAAGTACAATCATTTAAAATACATTGCTAAATCAGTTCTCAGAATTCCACGTACCCAAGAAGACAACAACAGACATCTGATTCTAATAAGCCAGAATGTTAAAAGCATTGATTCAACAACAACTGTTTCAGCTTTTGTCATCTGCCATCAACTGTTGCATGTGTTTTTCTTCTGGGATAGAGCTGTAGGTTTCCTAAGAGGAATTTAAATTGATTATATTGAGTTTCATTACCTACCTATCACTGAACTCAGTACAAAATATTCAAAACAATTCACTCACTGGATGCTGTCACTAAATAGTGTATACTTATCTATAGTTAACTTGTTAAAAATACATTTAAAAGTAGTTAACAAATGTACACTTTCAGTCCCAAAGTTCAAACTTGTTCTTATTTTTCCAGGACCCTGAATTTGCTTATATGAGTGATATGTCAAAGCTAGGATTTTGTTTTCTGAATTTCTCAATCTCATGCACACTGCTTTCTTTGGCATAGTCTTCAGTATTCCAATGTCATGTATATTCACATAAACAAAGCCAATAAAATATGCTTAATCAGCCTGGATGACAAACTATTTTAATTTTATTTTCACTCATTAATAGACTCCATATGCACTGTCACATCTTCAGTATTTTGTACTCTGGGGTATGGTGAAACTGCGTACAGTTTCTGACAGTCTTCATGAATGCATATGTATTGCAAGAGTCCCATCTCAAAAGCAAAACTAAGAAACTGGCTAACACATTCAATAAACAATGTGATGTTGAAAATCACATTATCCCACTTTTACTAATCATATAATAGCTAGTTATTTATTACACCAATTACACTTTATTTTAAAATTAACCTGCTATTCTATTTGTTTCTAAAATTGCTGGACATTTTAGCTCCAAACATCACTAAGTGATTATTAGTACAAGGCCCCATTTTGGACATTAAACTTTTCAAAAGAAAATACAAAACTTACCTTAACTACATTGCATCAATTCTGTGAAAGGTAGGGCCAAACAAATTTCACACATGGAAATATGTGATGTGGCTTTCATTATTCAACCAATGTATCTTCAAATGATTTATTGAAAGTTAAATGCAAAATTGCAATGCTGAATATATACACCAGAATTATCAGTGAAAGTTTACTTTACTATGAACTGCAATACAAAATGCAAATAAAAATACATACATGCACATAAGCCATTCAAATAAACAAAGACAAAAAGCCAAGTGATAATATGACATGCTTGACATGATATATACTGTACATTGAGGGAAAAAAGTATTTGATCCCCTGCTGATTTTGTAAGTTTGCCCACTGACAAAGAAATGATCAGTCTATCATTTTAATGGTAGGTGTATTTTAACAGTGAGAGACAGAATAACAACAAAAAAATCCAGAAAAACGCATTTCAAAAAAGTTATAAATTGATTTGCATGTTAATGTTAATGAGGGAAATAAGTATTTGATCCCCTATCAATCAACAAGATTTCTGGCTCCCAGGTGTCTTTTATACAGGTAACGAGTTGAGATTAGGAGCACTCTCTTAAAGGGACTGCTCCTAATCTCAGCTCGTTACCTGTATAAAAGACACTTGTCCACAGAATCAATCAATCAATCAGATTCCAAACTCTCCACCATGGCCAAGACCAAAGAGCTGTCCAAGGATGTCAGGGACAAGATTGTAGACCTACACAAGGCTGGAATGGGCTACAAGACCATCGCCAAGCAGCTTGGTGAGAAGGTGACAACAGTTGGTACGATTATTCGCAAATGGAAGAAACACAAAATAACTGTCAGTCTCCCTCGGTCTGGGGCTCCATGCAAGATCTCACCTCGTGGAGTTTCAATGATCATGAGAACGGTGAGGAATCAGCCCAGAACTACATGGGAGGATCTTGTTAATGATCTCAAGGCAGCTGGGACCATAGTCACCAAGAAAACAATTGGTAACACACTACGCCGTGAAGGACTGAAATCCTGCAGCGCCTGCAAGGTCCCCCTGCTCAAGAAAGCACATGTACAGGCCCATCTGAAGTTTGCCATCTTTGGCATCAACTCAACTCGCTGTGTTTGGAGGAGGAGGAATGACCCCAAAGAACACCATCCCCACCGTCAAACATGGAGATGGAAACATTATGCTTTGGGGGTGTTTTTCTGCTAAGGGAACAGGACAACTGAACCCCATCAAAGGGACAATGGACGGGGTCATGTACCGTCAAATCTTGGGTGAGAACCTCCTTCCCTCAGCCAGGGCATTGAAAATGGGTCGTAGATGAGTATTCTAGCATGACAATGACCCAAAACACACAGCCAAGACAACAAAGGAGTGGCTCAAGAAGAAGCACATTAAGGTCCTGGAGTGGCCTAGCATTAACATTAACATGCAAATCAATTCATAACTTTTTTGAAATGCATTTTTCTGAAATTTTTTGTTGTTATTCTGTCTCTCCCTGTTAAAATACACCTACCATTAAAATGATAAACTGATGATTTCTTTGTCAGTGGGCAAATGTACAAACTCAGCAGGGGATCAAATACTTTTTTCCCCTCACTGTAGGTCCAGGGCTAATCTCACCCAAAAGTTTCTCAAGATCTTAATCTCTGTAATTAAATCATACAACCACCAGATGTCCACTGCACAAAACTGTGCCATTTTTTACCATTTAATAGACAATTACTTAACAAAGACATGATTGAACCATATGCACATCTGTTACAATGTATCCAGAGCTAACCTAAATTATAAGTAAATCTAAGTATATCATATCATAGATCATGTGAAAGCATATGATAGTATATACTTAGATTTCCAGAAAGCTTTTGATAAGGTTCCACACCAAAGACTGATCCTCAAATTGGAAGCTGTAGGCATTCAGGGTAATGTAAGTAGATGGATTATGAACTGGCTGATGTAAAGGAAACAGAGGGTGTCGATTAGAGGAGTCGCTTCTAAGCGGAGTGAGGTTGTTAGTGGAGTTCCACAGGGATCAGTACTAGGGCCTTTGCTTTTTCTAATCTATATTAATCATCTGGACTCTGGGATAGTTAGCAAACTTGTCAAATTTACCGATGATACTAAAATAGGTGCCTCAGCAGATACAATCTCGGCAGCACAGGCTATTCAAAGGGACTTGGATAATATTCAGTTGTGGGCTGACACCTGGTAGATGATATTCAATGTGGACAAGTGCAAGGTATTACATGCAGGTAACAAAAATATCCACTATAATTACACTATGGGAGGAATAGAACTAGATGAAGTATCGCATGAGAAAGACCTAGGAGTCTATGTGGACTCCTCACTTTCTCCATCCAAACAATATGGGGAAGCAATAATAAAGGCAAATGGAATGTTAGGGTATATTGTCAAAAGTGTAGAATTGAGAACAAGGGCAGTAATGTTCAGACTGTACAATGCACTAGTTAGAGCTCATCTGGATACTGTGGACAGTTCTGGGCTCCACACGTCAAGAAAGATATCGCTGCTCTAGAGGCAGTTCAGAGGTGAGCAGCCAGACTTATTCCAGGTCTGAAGGGAATGTCCTACTGAGAGACTGAGGAACTGAACCTTTTCACCCTGGAACAGAGGAGACTACGTGGGGACTTGATCCAAGTCTTCAAAATCATGAAGGGCATCGACCACATCAAACCAGAGGAGCTTTTCCAGATCAGCAGGGACACACGCACCCAGGGACACAAATGGAAACTGGGCTACAAGGCATTCAAAACGGAAAACAGGAGATGCTTCTTTACATAGAGAGTAGTCAAAATCTGGAATAAACTCCCCAGCAATGTGGTAGATGCTTAAAATTTGGGAACATTCAAAAATAGACTGGATAGGATCATTGGAACACTTAGTAATTAATGGACACCAAATGAGCACGATGGGTCGAATGGCCTCCTCTCGTTTGTAAACTTTCTTATGTTCTTATTTTCTTGTGTAATAGTAATTATAAACACCACGAATATCAATATATTTAATGTGCCTTCAATCATAGATTTGAAAAAGACAAAAAGAAACGTGACAAAAAAGTATTTTAAATGTATGACACATTAAATACATGGATCAGATAGAGCCATCCATCCATCCATCTATTTTCAAAACCACTTATCCTGGCGAGGGTTGCAGGGAAGCCGGAGCCGATCCTGGCAGGCATAGGGCGCAAGGCAGGAATTTCACCCCATAACCAAATTATTAAAATGTATTCTACTGTGGTGTACACACACACACACGTTTTACCTTGAGGTACTTGACCAGCTTTTGAATCTGCCAGTACTCAGAAGGCAGGTCAGTGTTGCTTTCCTGTCTGCGCTCGGGCTGATCCTCATCTTCCTCACTTTCTGTGGAGCTTTCACTGAACTCTGAAGCCCCAGGTCCTCCACCAGGTGTCTTACTTTAAAAAAATAAAATCATATCATCAGAACATTGGGTTCAAGTCATTTACCATAACAAAAGATTTTTCTTCATAAGCTGGAATCATTACTGAATAAAATAAAATAAGTTTCTCAGTCTTAAGAGCAAGTAGACAATGAAGAAAAGTCTTGCTTATCTGAGCAAAGGTACTCCGGACAGACAGAAGCAATTAAAAGGTTATAAAACAGGCTGAGGAGGAAGCTTTGTGATATAATGATTTAAAAATCCCTACTACTAATCGGTACTAATTTTTTCTGGAAGGATTCTGGTAGACGTCTTGATTGTGAGGAGGGTAGCTGAGGAAATGATTGCATTGTCCCCATTATCATAAGTTATATTTGAGGGTGTCTTGCAGAATGGCTTTGTGTTAGGATTGAATGGGTTAGACACTTACACAAACAGATCCAGAAAGGCTTTGATGTTCTCTATTAATAACTTATTCCTTCATTCTGCAAGACCTAAAAGTCTTATCCAACAAGATAATGCTCCATACTTTATACTACATGCTGGGGGAAATTAACTTACATGAGACCAGGGCCTGCATATAAGTTGTTCATTTTCAAGTATTCAAGTCAATAATTAATTAATTACAAATCTTACAAGTGTATGACCCTGAAAGAAATGTTTCAGGTTAAATAAGCGTAAAACAAATAAAATATTAATTCCAACAAATCCCCTTTCATTACAATTATTTATGTGAGCAAGTTAAAGACTTACATTTTGTGTGATGAGTATCGCCCAGCTAGAGAGGAAGAGGAAAAAATTGTTCTTTTTTTACTCTCTGGACTGTGAGGCAAGATGTCTTCCTGTGTTTGCTTAGGTTTTTCATATTTCCCAATTTTTTTGTTTTTTAAATTATAATTTTTCTCCCTGAAAATAAATGTAATATTAATTTGACACTTATTATACACAGATAATAGATTTGTATTGCTATACAATGTATACATATACAGCATTCAAGTAGATCAACACATAAAAGCCTCCTCGTAGAGCACAGAGTGAGCTCTATGGACACAACGGAATTTGAAAAGAAACATCTAAAAAGAAATGTAAAAAGGAGGCTATCCTCCTCCTCAACATAGCATGCAGAGATTTGACCATCCATGTTTGTTTCAGGTTTAATGTCCTTAATCACATTTTCCCAACATAATACACTCAGTGGCCACTTTATTAGGTACACCTGCTCGTTAACACAAATAGCCAAACAGTAAATCATGTGGCTGCAACTCAATATATAAAGCATGCAGACACGATCAAGTTGTTCAACCAAGCATTAGAATTGGGAAAACTCATGATCTAAATGACACCAGATGTGGTGGTTCCAGCATCTCAGAAATAGCTGACTCCTGGAAGATTTTCACATACTACAGTCTCTAGAATTTACAGAGAATGGTACGGTAAACAACAAACATACAGTGGCAGTTCTGTTGGCGAAAACACCTTGTTAATGAGAGATGTCAGAGGAGAATAGCCAGCCTCGTTCAAGCTGTCAGAAAGGCCAGTGTGTGATTGAAGATTGGAAAAACATTGCCTGGTTTGATGAATCTTGATTTCTGACATGCAGAGGGTAGGGTCAGAATTAAGCATAAACTGGACGAATCCATGCGTGCATCCTGCCTTGTGTCAATGGTACTGGCTGCAGGTGGTGGTGTATTGGTGTGGGGAATGTTTTCTTGGCACACATTAGGCCCTTTAATACCAACTGAGCATCATGCCACAGCATACCTACGCATTGTTGCTGACCATGTGCATCCCCACAGTCTACCCGGTTTCAAATGGATACTTCCAGCAAGACAATGCGCCGTGTCGCAAAGCACGCACCAAACTGGTTCCACGAACATGACAGTGACTTCAAATGCCTGCACAGTGCCCAGATCTCAATCCAATAGAGGTCCTTTGGGATGAGGTGGAACAGGAGGTTCGCAGCATGAATGTGTGGCCAAAAAATCTATAGGAACTGTGTGATGCCATCGAGTCAGCACAGACCAAAATCCCCTAGGAATGTTTTAAGCACCTTGTTGAATCCACAGAACGAAGAATTCAGGCTGTTCTGGAGGCAAAAGTGGGTCCTACCCGGTACTAGATGGGAATACCTAATAAAGTGGCCACTGAGTGTATGTTCTAGGTCGTGTTCCATATACCGTAAAAATCCTAATACTCGCTGGGTCTCAAATAGCAGCCGGTCTCCAATAAACGCCAGGTTACACATCTTTCTTGTTTTCAGTAAATATATATATACTGTATATTAATTAAAAAAACACCATCACTTGTGTTTTTATTAATTTATATCTTACTTTAACTATATATATTATATATATATATATATACACTCACCTAAAGGATTATTAGGAACACCATACTAATACTGTGTTTGACCCCCTTTCGCCTTCAGAACTGCCTTAATTCTACGTGGCATTGATTCAACAAGGTGCTGAAAGCATTCTTTAGAAATGTTGGCCCATATTGATAGGATAGCATCTTGCAGTTGATGGAGATTTGTGGGATGCACATCCAGGGCACGAAGCTCCCGTTCCACCACATCCCAAAGATACTCTATTGGGTTGAGATCTGTTGACTGTGGGGGCCAGTTTAGTACAGTGAACTCATTGTCATGTTCAAGAAACCAATTTGAAATGATTCGACCTTTGTGACATGGTGCATTATCCTACTGGAAGTAGCCATCAGAGGATGGGTACATGGTGGTCATAAAGGGATGGACATGGTCAGAAACAATGCTCAGGTAGGCCGTGGCATTTAAACAATGCCCAATTGGCACTAAGGGGGCTAAAGTGTGCCAAGAAAACATCCCCCACACCATTACACCACCACCACCAGCCTGCACAGTGGTAACAAGGCATGATGGATCCATTTTCTCATTCTGTTTATGCCAAATTCTGACTCTACCATCTGAATGTCTCAACAGAAATCGAGACTCATCAGACCAGGCAACATTTTTCCAGTCTTCAACTGTCCAATTTTGGTGAGCTTGTGCAAATTGTAGCCTCTTTTTCCTATTTGTTGTGGAGATGAGTGGTACCCGGTGGGGTCTTCTGCTGTTGTAGCTCATCCGCCTCAAGGTTGTACGTGTTATGGCTTCACAAATGCTTTGCTGCATACCTCGGTTGTAACAAGTGGTTATTTCAGTCAAAGTTTCTCTTCTATCAGCTTGAATCAGTCGGCCCATTCTCCTCTGACCTCTAGCATCAACAAGGCATTTTCGCCCACAGGACTGCCGCATACTGGATGTTTTTCCCTTTTCACACCATTCTTTGTAAACCCTAGAAATGGTTGTGCGTGAAAATCCCAGTAACTGAGCAGATTGTGAAATACTCAGACCGGCCCGTCTGGCACCAACAACCATGCCACGCTCAAAATTGCTTAAATCACCTTTCTTTCCCATTCAGACATTCAGTTTGGAGTTCAGGAGATTGTCTTGACCAGGACCACACCCCTAAATGCATTGAAGCAACTGCCATGTGATTGGTTGATTAGATAATTGCATTAATGAGAAATTGAACAGGTGTTCCTAATAATCCTTTAGGTGAGTGTATATATACATACACACACATATACATACATATATATGTATTGCTTTTAATTGCAGTGATTGAACTAACTGTCAATTGCAACATAAACAATGCATTAATGAAGTATGTTGGTTTGATTTAAAGTGTATTTCTACAGTTTTCTGTTTATCACAGTATATTGAATCTTAGACTGCGAACAGAATTACCGGTATCTTGTTTTCAATCCAGTGTATAGTTCACCATACATTGAATGTGATTTGTTTGAATCTTTGGAAAGTAAATTATTAAAAAAATAATAATAATTACAAAAATAAATAAATAAAAGCCTGGCCTATTAGCCTACTTCTACAATTAAGCAATGTTTCCAGGCTCTTCTTACCCTGCATGAGTCCACAATATCTTTTTATTTATTAACATTTAATATAAACGCCAGTCTCTCTCCAATTGACGCCAGGGCTCCTTGCAGTTATTTGGAATAAACACCTGGGGCGTTTATTTGAAGTTTTACTGTATTAATTTTTTGTCCATATATTGTACTATTTAGCATATCTGAGATTTCACAGGTTTCACTCAATTCCCACTCTAAAGTATCGGCAACAGCAGTACTCTTTCTATAAGCAGCATCCACAGGAGAAATAAATCAACATTCAAAAGACCAACCCTTAATAAGTACTCACTCACTGCAATGGCAGCAGAAAGATTCCATTATTTTGTAACATGGTGACATTTACATTGACATTTAAAATAAGACAGATATTGAAGACTTTAAATAGAACATACTCATATGAAGATGTTATACCAAGGTTCCTCCATTTTAAAGATGGTTCTAATTTCTTCTTGCTACTTGGCTTGTTCTGAGCAGGCTGTTGTCTCGTCTTCTCGTGCATATTCTTCTCTTGATGCTCGTAAGACCTCTGGGTTTGGCCTTGTTCCTCCACATCAACAGATTCCACATGTGCCGTCTTTTCAGTCGATGGAGGTTCTTCATAATTTGCAAAGTCCTGTTAAAAACAGTAAAAAGACGTTTCTGTATTTTTACTGAAACACCAGCACTGAAATATACAATAAATTATAGTTATAAAATTATACAGACTTGGGTTGTAAAAGAAAGAAAAACATTTTCCCACTGAATGATTGTTCTTTTAACAAATTCTTACAGATCTTTTATGACTCTTTCAAGTTATAGGACATACTTTCCATTTGAGCATCTGATATGTTGCCTCTTTATTCTTTGTTGAGAGACATATGGCACATTGTGAAACGTTCTGGAGCTGTCCATGCCACACATAATCATGTCAAATTAACAATTAGGTATTTATGGCTTTATTTAAATATCACTGCTTAGAATAATTCCAACAGTGAAAGTACCATTCAGTCTTTGTTAGCCACTAATAAAATACAAAATTTCAAGACCTCACATGAGTACCTCTCAATTAACATGACTAATATCAAGCTTTTATTTTTTAAAGATTCCATGAGCACAAGCTTGCAGTTTGGCACATAGAAGGCACCATTAATGTGACTAAGTTATTCAGCAATGATTTTTAAGGTTTGAATTCTACCCTTTTCAACTTACAATAGCATGCCAACTGGACATGCACACATGGTTTGCAAAACAGGACATTTTTTTTAAATAGACAACCGTTTCGAAGTAAAAAGGTTAAAAGAATTGTGTTCTTTAGGTTTCATCCCATTTTGGATTTAACATGATTACAGGGATTTTTATTCACAAGATCGATTTCACAGGACGGGCACCATTACTAGTAAGCAAGCTTATAAGCTTACAAGGTACTGTAATATTATTGGGTTTACTACTGAAAGACAGTCAATACTGAAAAGGTAGAGAAGTAGCACTGTTAAAGCAGTTTCCATTGATTTACTGTTTATAAAAACCAATGCGGGGGTGGGGGATTACATACATGTTAAAGTATGGAATGAAATGGAAGGAATGATATCACTTGACATGTTCTCCTAAACTACAGATGGGATATCACCAGTGATTCAAATGAATAGAGGGTTATCTATCATAAAAATATAAAACCAAGGAAATACTACAATCAGGGATTACTCCACTATTGAGATTTGTAAGTTGCTTACTGGTTAAATTTGTTTCCAAAGATAACCAAAACACTGGTCTACAGAACTAGATGGTGTGTCCAGAAAAATAATAACATCCAATCCTAAATGTACATCCCATGAAAATGCCTAAGTACATACAGTGAGGGAAAAAAGTATTTGATCCCCTGCTGATTTTGTACGTTTGCCCACTGACAAAGAAATGATCAGTCTATCATTTTAATGGTAGGTGTATTTTAACAGTGAGAGACAGAATAACAGCAAAAAAATCCAGAAAAACACATTTAAAAAAAGTTAAAAATTGATTTGCATGTTAATGAGGGAAATAAGTATTTGATCCCCTATCAATCAGCAAGATTTCTGGCTCCCAGGTGTCTTTTATACAGGTAACGAGCTGAGATTAGGAGCACTCCCTTTAAGAGAGTGCTCCTAATCTCAGCTCGTTACCTGTATAAAAGACACCTGTCCACAGAATCAATCAATCAATCAGATTCCAAACTCTCCACCATGGCCAAGACCAAAGAGCTGTCCAAGGTTGTCAGGGACAAGATTGTAGACCTACACAAGGCTGGAATGGGCTACAAGACCATCGCCAAGCAGCTTGGTGAGAAGGTGACAACAGTTGGTGCGATTATTCGCAAATGGAAGAAACACAAAATAACTGTCAGTCTCCCTCGGTCTGGGGCTCCATGCAAGATCTCACCTCGTGGAGTTTCAATGATCATGAGAACGGTGAGGAATCAGCCCAGAACTACACGGGAGGATCTTGTTAATGATCTCAAGGCAGCTGGGACCATAGTCACCAAGAAAACAATTGGTAACACACTACGCCGTGAAGGACTGAAATCCTGCAGCGCCCGCAAGGTGCCCCTGCTCAAGAAAGCACATGTACAGGCCCGTCTGAAGTTTGCCAACATCTGAATGATTCAGAGGAGAACTGGGTGAAAGTGTTGTGGTCAGACGAGACCAAAATCGAGCTCTTTGGCATCATCTCAACTCGCCTTGTTTGGAGGAGGAGGAATGACCCCAAGAACACCATCCCCACCGTCAAACATGGAGGTGGAAACATTATGCTTTGGGCGTGTTTTTCTGCTAAGGGGACAGGACAACTTCACCGCATCAAAGGGACGATGGACGGGGCCATGTACCGTCAAATCTTGGGTGAGAACCTCCTTCCCTCAGCCAGGGCATTGAAAATGGGTTGTGGATGGGTATTCCAGCATGACAATGACCTAAAACACACAGCCAAGGCAACAAAGGAGTGGCTCAAGAAGAAGCACATTAAGGTCCTGGAGTGGCCTAGCCAGTCTCCAGACCTTAATCCCATAGAAAATCTGTGGAGGGAGCTGAAGGTTCGAGTTGCCAAACGTCAGCCTCGAAACCTTAATGACTTGGAGAGGATCTGCAAAGAGGAGTGGGACAAAATCCCTCCTGAGATGTGTGCAAACCTGGTGGCCAACTACAAGAAACGTCTGACCTCTGTGATTGCCAACAAGGGTTTTGCCACCAAGTACTAAGTCGAAGAGGTCAAATACTTATTTCCCTCATTAACATGCAAATGAATTTATAACTTTTTTGAAATGCGTTTTTCTGGATTTTTTTGCTGTTATTCTGTCTCTCACTGTTAAAATACACCTACCATTAAAATGATAGACTGATCATTTCTTTGTCAGTGGGCAAACGTACAAAATCAGCATGGGATCAAATACTTTTTTCCCCCACTGTTAAACTGTAGGAGAGTTGTCCATTGCGCAACAGAAGTCTGTGATGGAAAAAATGGAAGTCTGTGTGTACAATTTTGCTTCATTCTCCTATGATGTAGTTCATCCAGGAATTTACTACCGAAAATTATTATTTTCTTACTGAATGAGCTCATGGACCCTAGTAATTATTTCTGGAGCTGCCAGTGATATTGAATATTATAATCCTCGCTGATCACTGCAAGCATTCTGGTTATGTTTTGGGAAGACATAATTAATAACAGATAACTACCTGCAGAGTCTAGACTTAAGCACTCATTTAAAAACATAACATCCATAAACTGTGCAAGAAAGAAACAGTAACAGTAATATGACCTTTTGACAGGAATACAATCTAACATTATTTGAGAACATATTGGCAATTGGTTATTGCCTTCTGTTACACTCAGATTGTTTTTGAGAGCTTAGAATGTACTTTTTAATGTGATTTTCAAAAAGGCAAAATAAGAAGTGGTTAAGATGTGATTTTTAAATCCTTAGGAAACCAAATCACTTCATGTATATTTTTATTTTGCAGAAAGTGGATACACAATAAGGCATGGACCTAGTGATTTGCGATTTGCAGGTAACTTTTGATTTGATTAAAATCTTTGGCCTAAACACCAAGCAAGGAGTTTATGGCTTATGTTTTAGAAATTACTTTGCAATAAACATCTGATTTTGCCTCTCTGAAAAACATGTTATTATTTTGGGATTCTGTTTATCTGGGTGAAGGTTATCTAGGGAAATTATTCTGTGTTATATATTAAACTGAATTAATATTCACAATAATAAACTGAGTATTACATATGCATGCTTATTTCTGATCTTTCATTAAATAAAAGATCAAATTAAATTAGCTCTTGACAGTGCATCTGAAATAATGTTATTGTTGTGTTAATATGTTCATAGATGAATTTGTTGTCTTTGGCTGTCATCCTTCACTTCATTTGGAACCATGCGAGTTACATTACGTGTTGAAATAGTGGAATAAAGAGTCAGCTTTTTAGTTCAGAGCATCTTTGAAAGGAAAGATTACATTTGGAGGTAATTACAAAGAGATTAGTTTACTCTAAATGGCGAAAATTATTTTTAAGCTTCTACCTAGTTCATGTTGAAATGAGACGTATCAAAATGTCAGAAAGGTTAACTTTTTCAATTGATTCTCCAAGGAAAAGTAAATTGGTCTAAAATAAAACAATATGTTCAACAAAAACAATAACAACTAGGCTATATAATGGAAGCTATTGCCTACAGGAATTGTTTTCACAATGCATATACAATGTATTTGTTATTGCACATGTTTACCTTAAGTGAAAATACTTTCACAGTACTTTTAATTTAAGAACATAAATCATATGGTGGTCTACTGCAATAGTTCAGGGCTCTGGACTCCTGAGTGGAGGGCTCTGGGCTCAATCCCAGGTGCCTTTGTATCCTTGAGCAAGGTACCTAGATTGCTCCAGTGAAAACCCAGCTGTATAAGTGGGGTTCTGTATGTAAAAATAACGTGTAAAATAGAAATAATATGATTATTATTATTATTATTATTATTATTATTATTAATAATAATAATAATAATAATAAACTGATAAACCAAAAAACAGCAGAGCATCATTACACTTTGCTAAGGCATCTTCCTGACAATTGACTTCCTCAATATTATTGGATTTAAATCCTGTATTATTAATTTGTAAGACATTTAATTTGCTAGTTAAATATTTTTGTGGTGTAAATGGTAAGACATGTGGGTATAATTATAGTACAATAAATATTAATGAAGCCTACAAGGACACTGATATTTCATTTTATTTTTTTAAACGAGCGATATTAATATGACAAAAATAAATTCAACTGTGTATACAAAGGACTTTTGTTCTTACATTTTTAGGTTAGGTTCGGTTTTGCTTCTTTCAAATATAGTACTAGGTCACTAACTACCAAAACTGTATTAACTTTACAAAAATGTTTATTTTAAACAGACTGAAACAATTAACTGGTGATTGGTTAATCTGTCACTTCACTTCACTAGGAATATACAGTGCTTATAGAAAGTGTACACCCTACTTTTTTTTGTGTCAGTGCCTGTTTCATGCTCTCTCAATTTTTTCCCCCAGTTATCTATACACTATACTCCACAATTTTAAGATTATATATACCGTAAAACTTCAAATAAACACCCCCGGTGTTTATTCCAAATAACTGCAAGAAGCCCCAGCGTCAATTGGAGACCAACGTTTGTATTAAACATTCATAAATAAAAAGACATTGCGGACTCATGCAGGGCAAGAAGAGCCTGATACATTGCTTAATTGTAGAAGTAGCCTAATAGGCCATACTTTTATTTATTTATTTTTGTAATTATTTTTAAATAATTTGCTTTCCAAAGATTCAAACAAATCACATTCAATATATGGTGAACTATACACTAGATTGAAAACAAGATACCGGTAATTCTGTTCGCAGTCTAAGATTCAATATACTGTGAACTCTCGCTAAATAAACAAAAAGCACTTCAACAAAACTGTGGAAATACGCTTTAAACCAAATCATCAACATACTTCATTAAATGTATTGTGTTAGTTCAATCACTGCAATTAACAGCAATACATATATAATATACGGTATATATATTTACTGAAAACAAGAAAGACGCGTAACCTGGTGTTTATTGGAGACCGGATTTTTTTTACATGATTATGCAAATCAACGCGGTGACTATTGGAGACTGTTTGCTATTTGAGACCAGGCAAGTATTGGAAGTTTTACGGTGTATATAGTTAAGTCCATAAATATTTGGACAGTGACACAATTGTCATCATTTTGGCTCTGTACGCCAACGCCACCACAATGGATTCGAAAGGAAACAATTAATTTGACGGTAGTTAAAGCCAAATTAGGTGGACAGTGTAGGAATTACACCCATTTGTATATGTGGACCCCCCCAGTTTTATTACTTTTGAGCCCGTTCACCCAATTTGGATGTAACTACTCTCAAATTAATTGTTTCCTTTCAAATCCATTGTGGTGGCGTACAGAGCCAAAATGATGACCATTGTATCACTGTCCAAATATTTATGGACCTAACTATGTATGTGTGTGTATATATATATATATATATATATATATATATACACACACTCACCTAAAGGATTATTAGGAACACCATACTAATACTGTGTTTGACCCCCTTTCGCCTTCAGAACTGCCTTAATTCTATGTGGCATTGATTCAACAAGGTGCTGAAAGCATTCTTTAGAAATGTTGGCCCATATTGATAGGATAGCATCTTGCAGCTGATGGAGATTTGTGGGATGCACATCCAGGGCACGAAGCTCCCGTTCCACCACATCCCAAAGATGCTCTATTGGGTTGAGATCTGGTGACTGTGGGGGCCAGTTTAGTACAGTGAACTCATTGTCATGTTCAAGAAACCAATTTGAAATGATTCGACCTTTGTGACATGGTGCATTATCCTGCTGGAAGTAGCCATCAGAGGATGGGTACATGGTGGTCATAAAGGGATGGACATGGTCAGAAACAATGCTCAGGTAGGCCGTGGCATTTAAACGATGCCCAATTGGCACTAAGGGGCCTAAAGTGTCCCAAGAAAACATCCCCCACACCATTACACCACCACCACCAGCCTGCACAGTGGTAACAAGGCATGATGGATCCATGTTTCTCATTCTGTTTACGCCAAATTCTGACTCTACCATCTGAATGTCTCAACAGAAATCGAGACTCATCAGACCAGGCAACATTTTCCCAGTCTTCAACTGTCCAATTTTGGTGAGCTTGTGCAAATTGTAGCCTCTTTTTCCTATTTGTAGTGGAGATGAGTGGTACCCGGTGGGGTCTTCTGCTGTTGTAGCCCATCCGCCTCAAGGTTGTACGTGTTGTGGCTTCACAAATGCTTTGCTGCATACCTCGGTTGTAACGAGTGGTTATTTCAGTCAAAGTTGCTCTTCTATCAGCTTGAATCAGTCGGCCCATTCTCCTCTGACCTCTAGCATCAACAAGGCATTTTCGCCCACAGGACTGCCGCATACTGGATGTTTTTCCCTTTTCACACCATTCTTTGTAAACCCTAGAAATGGTTGTGCGTGAAAATCCCAGTAACTGAGCAGATTGTGAAATACTCAGACCGGCCCGTCTGGCACCAACAACCATGCCACGCTCAAAATTGCTTAAATCACCTTTCTTTCCCATTCAGACATTCAGTTTGGAGTTCAGGAGATTGTCTTGACCAGGACCACACCCCTAAATGCATTGAAGCAACTGCCATGTGATTGGTTGGTTAGATAATTGCATTAATGAGAAATTGAACAGGTGTTCCTAATAATCCTTTAGGTGAGTGTATATACATATACACACACACACACATACACACACACAACCCCAATTCCAAAAAATTTGGGACATTATGGAAAATGCTAATAAAAACAAAGAGGAGTGATTTGTAAATGTACTTTGACAAAAAACGTATAAAGACAAGGTATTTGATGTTTTACCTAATCAACTGCATAGTTTTTTTAAGGTAAATGTTTATTTTGAAATTGATGCATGCAACATGTTCCAAAAAAGTTGGGACGGGCAATTTAGGACTAATAGTGATGTGACAAGTTGAAATAAGAAAGTGATGTAAAACAGGTGAGGCAATCGTGTTATCATAGTATATAAGGAGCCTCCATAAAAGGCCTAGTCCTTCAAGAGCAAGGATGGGTCGAGGCTCGCCAATCTGCCAACAGATGCGTCAGCGAATAATCCAACACTTTGAGAAAAACATTCCCCAAAGACAAATCAGATTTCACCTTCTACAGTGCACAATATAATTAAAAGATTCAAGGAATGCGGTCAAAGCTCGTGCATAAAGGGCAAGGCTGAAAACCACTTCTGAATGCGTGTGATCTCCGATCCCTCAGACGTCACTGTCTTAAAAACCGTCATGAGTCTTTAATGGATATCCTGACATGAGCTCGGGAATACTTTGGTAAACTTTTGTCAGTCAACACCATTCGCCGCTGCATCCACAGATGCAAGTTAAGGTGTGTCAGTGCCCATGGCATGGGTAACTTGCACATCTGTGAGGGCACCATTAATGCAGAAAGATATGTACACATTTTGGAGCAACATATGCTGCCATCCAGACGTTGTCTTTTCCAGGGACATCCCTGCATTTTCCAGCAGGACAACATCAAACATTCTGCCCAGATTACAAGTGCATGGTTGCATAAGCAGAGAGTGCGGGTGCTAGCATGGCCTGCCTGCAGTCCTGACCTGTCTCCAAATGAGAATGTGTGGCGCATTATGAAGCACAAAATGAGGCAACGAAGGCCCCGTACAGCTGCGCAGCTGAAGAAATGCATAATGGATGAATGGGGGAAAATTCCGCTTGCTAAAATTAACCAATTGGTGTCTTCAGTGCCCAAATGCTTAATACGTGTTTTTAAAAGAAAAGGTGATGTTACACAGTGGTAAACAGTCAACTGTCCCAACTTTTTTGGAGTGTGTTGCAGTCATCAGATTTGAAATGAGTGTATAAATGTATATTCTCAAAAATAAATTAAATTCATAAAGTAAAACATCAAATAATGTGTTAATAATGTGTTTTCAATATAGTACAGGGTGAATTGAATTTTCAGATGACTCTTTTTGTTTGTTTTCTTGCATTTTCCATACTGTCACAACTTTTTTGGAATTGGGGTTGTATAATATATATATATATGTACACCGATCAGCCATAACATTATGACCACCTGCCTAATATTGTGTAGGTCCCCCTTTTGCCGCCAAAACAGCCCTGACCCGACGAGGCATGGACTCCACTAGTCCCCTGAAGGTGTGCTGTGGTATCTGGCACCAAGACGTTAGCAGCAGATCCTTTAAGTCCTGTAAGTTGCGAGGTGGGGCCTCCATGGATCGGACAGCACATCCCACAGATGCTCGATTATATATATCTATATACACTCACCTAAAGGATTATTAGGAACACCATACTAATACTGTGTTTGACCCCCTTTCGCCTTCAGAACTGCCTTAATTCTACGTGGCATTGATTCAACAAGGTGCTGAAAGCATTCTTTAGAAATGTTGGCCATATTGATAGGATAGCATCTTGCAGTTGATGGAGATTTGTGGGATGCACATCCAGGGCACGAAGCTCCCGTTCCACCACATCCCAAAGATGCTCTATTGGGTTGAGATCTGGTGACTGTGGGGGCCAGTTTAGTACAGTGAACTCATTGTCATGTTCAAGAAACCAATTTGAAATGATTCGACCTTTGTGACATGGTGCATTATCCTGCTGGAAGTAGCCATCAGAGGATGGGTACATGGTGGTCATAAAGGGATGGACATGGTCAGAAACAATGCTCAGGTAGGCCGTGGCATTTAAACGATGCCCAATTGGCACTAAGGGGCCTAAAGTGTGCCAAGAAAACATCCCCCACACCATTACACCACCACCACCAGCCTGCAGTGGTAACAAGGCATGATGGATCCATGTTCTCATTCTGTTTACGCCAAATTCTGACTCTACCATCTGAATGTCTCAACAGAAATCGAGACTCATCAGACCAGGCAACATTTTTCCAGTCTTCAACTGTCCAATTTTGGTGAGCTTGTGCAAATTGTAGCCTCTTTTTCCTATTTGTAGTGGAGATGAGTGGTACCCGGTGGGGTCTTCTGCTGTTGTAGCCCATCCGCCTCAAGGTTGTACGTGTTGTGGCTTCACAAATGCTTTGCTGCATACCTCGGTTGTAACGAGTGGTTATTTCAATCAAAGTTGCTCTTCTATCAGCTTGAATCAGTCGGCCCATTCTCCTCTGACCTCTAGCATCAACAAGGCATTTTCGCCCACAGGACTGCCGCATACTGGATGTTTTTCCTTTTTCACACCATTCTTTGTAAACCCTAGAAATGGTTGTGCGTGAAAATCCCAGTAACTGAGCAGATTGTGAAATACTCAGACCGGCCCGTCTGGCACCAACAACCATGCCACGCTCAAAATTGCTTAAATCACCTTTCTTTCCCATTCAGACATTCAGTTTGGAGTTCAGGAGATTGTCTTGACCAGGACCACACCCCTAAATGCATTGAAGCAACTGCCATGTGATTGGTTGGTTAGATAATTGCATTAATGAGAAATTGAACAGGTGTTCCTAATAATCCTTTAGGGGAGTGTATACACACACATACATATATACACTATATATATATATATATATATATATACACACAGAAAAAAATGAAAAAAAGTCTCCATTGCCATGAGTTAATACTTGGTGGAAGCACCTTAGGCAGCAATGAGTCTGTTGGGATAGGTCTATATCAACTTTGCACATCTAGATTTGCCAATATTTCACCATTCCTCTTTATAAAACTGTCCAAGCTCTGTCAAGTTCCTTGGGGAGCACTGATGGACAACAATCTTCCAAGTCATGCCACAAACAGTACATTGTGTACTGAAAATTGGAGCTTCTAATACTGTCATAAGCTTGGGCTCAACAAACCACAGTAAAGGTTGTCGATTACACCCCCCCCCTCCCCCATTATTAGTATTATTATTATGATTATTTATGTATTTATTTATTTCTTGGCAGACGCCAGGGCATCCAGGGCGACTTACAAAACATAAGAGCAATACAAAGTGTATACATACAGTACAGTTCAAAGCATAATGCAATTTACAAATTTCAATTTAGACGCTTGTATAGGGAATATACAGTAAACAATACAAATCCTAGATCCTAGATAGCTAAAGCTCTTACAACAGATTTTCAGATGGTGACCAATTATATTCTTTGTGGATATCATTCAGTTTTATCACAAAGGAAAAGACAGTAGGAGGGTAAAAGTATGAGTCCATATTTCAACATACCTGCTTATTTATATTTTCTTCAAAATGTCGGGACTTGTTTTTCAGGAGTATTACAAGATCTTTATATATATCACTTTTTCTTTCATAGTCAATTTCACCATCATCCTTTTTCTTGCCCTAAATGTAAAAAAACACAGAATTAATACTTTTATAGAGAAGGACTGCTTGATGTAGTACACATTTTATGTCGAGACATTGAAAACACAGGATTTGACATGATTGATTAATATCACTGTGCCACAGCAAATCATGACAAAGCAGCTACCCTTTCCACTTTGAACATTGCTTTCAATAAAACCATATGAAGAAAGAAGACTGCAAACCATAATGAATATGTGCAAAAGAAGTCTGTATAGTAATCCATCAGAAACCAAGGGCTGAGAAGTTCAGGACATTCCAATGAAACCATCTCCCAGGTTTGAATGTTGATTTCACTGGGCAGTCAGTAAGGGTGCACACTCATTATCAGGAGTGATGAGTCAAAGCTGTATTTGTCTTTCCAAATTAAGAATATATGAGGAAACAAAATTGGGCAAGATATAGTAGTCCATGGGCTGTACGCTGTATTATTTAGGTCTGTTCCATTACATTAGTTTATTATACCATTGATAAGATAACTCTTTGTATTATTTGTTCAAAGTTGGACACCTATATTGTATTATATCACAGAAATCTAAATCTAAATTGTATTGATTAAAATCATTGTTAGTTTAGACTTCTAAAGATAGTTATATTGATTAATAGATTAGCAGGCAGTTAATTTAAAGCTTTAAACAAATATACAAATAAACAAAGATGGTAAAGTATGATGACGTTTCAATTTTGCCTTTGAGATATTGCATAAAGTGTAGTTTTACGTTTTGCTTTACATTGTATGTAAAAGATAAGTCTCCCTGGCATTTAGACATTTTGATAGAAAGTACTAAGGTCTATAGGACCTTATAAAATCAGCTTGTTAACTGAAGAGATAGTAAAGTTATTGGGTCATGAAAAGCGGTGATTGATGTTGTATTACTGAAATACTGGCAAGTTTCACATGGAGAACTTTTATTTCCAGCTTAAGTAGATTGTTGCAATCAAGAAACCATTGAGAGAAAGTAGTCCCCATGTCGGTGGAATGGAACCATATTTCTAGCCACATTCTGAATTACAGCTTATGGCATATGGGATTTTTCTACAAAAGTGGGTCTAAAGCAGTGTTTCTCAAATGTTTGTGGCCCACAGTCCACTCCACTGATGCAAACATTCCCAAGGACCACCCAGCCCTCCACCCCGCGTGACTAAACACATTTGCTTATCTCTAAATACAAGTTATGCACAATTATGCATATTACACAAACATAAATGGGAAAGGCTTACTCTAGCCAGTAAGAAATTACATATTGTTTATTGAAATTAGCAAATGGTGTTTTTATTTGATCAGGGAACTTCACCTACCTTTATTTTAAAATGTAATATCATAAGTAAAATATGAATTCATGTCTGAAACAAAAAGTGTAAACACTTATTTCTAGATCAACCTGTATTTGAATCAGCCCGAGGACCACCTGAACGACCGCCCTGGTCCACTGATTGCACTTTGAGAACCCCTTGTAAGTGGAGTGTACAAGATTCAATAATGTGTATATGAATGGATATGTGTGTGTATGTGTGTGTATGTATTATATATATATATATATATATATATATATATATATATATATATATATATATATATATATATATATATATATAATAAAAGCAGTTTATAAAGCACCACAAAAAAGTATTTTTGTAACTTAAAAAATTACTAGGTATTTGATGTATTTCAAAATGTTTTTAAATTGGTAACTGCAAGCCAGGCATTCATCTTCTACAAGTATATGTAAACTTTTCATTTGCACTTACCTAATATTTTGGAACATATATATATATATATATCTTTCATTAAAGTTAATTAAAACTGTAAAACTTCAGTGAATTCATTACGATTGAGTTCCTTGAAAAGTCGCCACATTTCTGCATAAGGTTCACATCAGATGTTGACCCAGAGGGCTTTGAAACATGTCAAATATGCTGCTTCTGATTAAATCCAATTTGCACTTACAAATATATCCTTATAACCCATTAGGACTTCTGACTGCTTTAATAATTAGCCATTCTAAAATACTTTAACACAGATATTTTAAGGACTATGCAAAGTCTAAGTATTGTTGCTTTGGTAACATCAAGCAGGGGTTGAGCATTCAAATAGTTCACAATTATAGTTTGAATGCATTCTGACATATGCTGACAATACACAGTGATGTATACTTTATTAATAGCTCATTGTAAATATATGTGTTCTGCTTAGTACATACAAATTAACTTAAAATAATATTTACAATGTTGCTTAAGCACACACACACACACACACACACAAACATAAAAAACTGTAATTTTACATTGCCATTTCTGACCCAGATCAAATGCATCAGTAGCATTTGATCTTGCTCAAAAATGGCAGTATAAACGCACGGATCAAATGTACCTCTCAGGGAGAAGGTACAGAGCCGGATCAAATGCATCGGCAATGTAAAAGATCGACCGTCTCAAGCCATGCACTGCGGTGGTGTTCATTTTAGAGGCAGCGGGGCAGACAAACACTCTTCGCATCAGTGGAGCAGATTGGAGAACACTTCCCTACTTCCCTTATTATTAATAACATTTTGTAAAAATATTGTAAAAACAGTAAATGGATTGTTATTTTATGTTAGCAAAAATATATAATTGTATTTTTATTTTAAATGCTTTGGTTGTGAAAAAATAGGTAAACGTGCATTGGTTTTACTTGTTAGAATAATTCATAATGAGATAAAGACAGTTTTCAATATAGCTCTGTGTTCTGAAGGACTAATTTAATATATATAATTAAGTTTGGACTTTCAAACTATTGCGGCAGCATTTGTTTTAAAGGCAGGAAGCAGACGTGCATCAGTGGCACAGATAAGAGACCCTTCCCTACTTCCTTTATTATAAATAAAATATTGTTAATATTAACACTAAAAGGCTTGTTACTTTATGTTGGTAAAAATACATAATATTATTTTTATTAAAAATATTTCGGCTGCGAAAAGTAACTTATTTTATGTTTGCAAAAAATGTTTGTATATTTATTTTAAATGCTTTGGTTGAAAAAATATGCAAGTGCGTTGGTTGTACTTGGACTTGCGTACTAGTGTGCATGCGAGGGCCCCTGTGGCGGCTGAAAGCTGATCCTGATCAAATGGCACCGATGCATTTGATCCGGATTAGAAATGGCAGTGTAAAAACGCCTATTGAGACAATGCAGCAATTACCTATGCTGAAGAACTTACTCACCCCATTAAGAAATACTCCCGTTGTACTACACGTAATGTACAAGGGCTCTGTGTCACATGGTTTAATAACAAGGTAGCATATTTCTCCGTGCACTTGCCTCCATGGTGGCGTACGACAGCCATTTGAAAATTCATAGTCTGAAAGAAAAAGAGTACTTATTGTGATGTTAATACTTATGAAATTCATCTGCACTTCCTGCTTAATTTTTGTTTGTTACAAAAGTAGTTGGTTAAAAAATATATTAAAAATTACTAGACATTAAAAGAAAGTACTAGTACTTAGAATCTGCCAGAGTATGTACCAATACAGTTGCCTAAGAATTTGACTGATCACTGAATTATACTGTTCTGAAAACAACTGAGGTTATATTCTTTATTTCACACAGTTATAAATCATCTTTTGAAAACACACCCTATCATGACACAACTATAAATTACATTATTATGATATCTCAAGTGTAACTATTTGCATAGAAGGTTTCGATTTCCCTTAGCATAGGGGACACATTTTTCAAAGACATGCATTTATCACTTGGTATAGTACACATTTATAGGAACACTAAATTGTTATGGTACTGTAAATCTGCCCCTGCAGGAGAGAGAAAAAATAATTAATCTTTTACTAAACTACAATCTGACATACATAATGACTTCCATGTTTCTAAGAGTTGAATACAGACATTTCATATTTTGAAATATCCAGTATTACCCCTAATAGCAATCACTTTTTCAAACCAAAAAAAAATAATTCAAACCTGATGTGTATTCAATAGACATCAACACCCTTTTCTCCCCTTCGCCACAGAAGCGTTTCAGCAATTCCACATCATTCTTTACTGCGGCTGGAGAGAGTCGAACCTCTCTGTAAATATCAATTCAGTCATTAATGTAAGCAGTTTACTACTTAGCCACTAATTTAGAATTAAAAATTGGAAACATGGTCTTCAAATCACTGAACATAATGAATCTGAACAGAATTTCTTAATAGCCATACATGCTTGCTACAGAATACAAATAGGACACGTACTGTGAAATTTGTTTCAATGAGTTATTTAGCAGCTGCATGTCCAATTGCTGGATGAGGAGGAAGACCTTCATCTTGACTTCAGACTCATTATCCTTATCATCCTGTTTCACTTTCTCCACGAGTCGTAACACTGAAGTGTCTTCTCCTTCTATGGTAGCAAAGCTCGGCCCAATAATTTTTGCAACCGGATCTCTGTTAGCTGTACACGGAATATAAACACAATAGTCTTTTTCGTATTGTTTCAACAACAAAATATTACTTCATTACAGACTATTCCATAAGTTCGGCAATTTGACCGTGGCTGTTTAGTGAACTTTTTATATGTGCAATAGAAACATATTTCAGGATGCATTTACACTACAAATTGCATTACCAAAGAAAATATATTTGTATGTTAGTTACATTAAAAGAGTAGAAAAACATTAATTTCTGTGCACCAGGACTAAACTAAATACATCTGGAGCAAACCATGCAGCGTACAAAAGGGTGTCATTTTACACAGTACTGTACTTTTTAATGTGTTGCTCTGTACGGACTGGCTATGGCCATTGTTCTTTTCAGTTTATCCTCAGAAGAATAGCGTAATTACTTAGCAGACATTAGAAATCTGGGTGAAAACAAAACCTAAGAAAAATAACAGAAGATTTGTAGGACAAATAGAAATGCATAATATGACAACCAAGTGAAGGGTGAAGTTGAGGGAAAACCATATGCGGTTTGTACAACTGAAGTATTTGGCCTTCAGTTTCAGATCTCTGTCTCTATGTCCTGTTGTAGCCTGAACACTAACCTTCAAGACACGCTCTGACTTCCTTCAATTTTTTATCCTGTGCCATCTGTATGACTTTGGAAAGCTGATTAAAGCTCGACACTGCTATGGATGACGAAGAAAGGTGAAGCAGAGGATTCCCATCTTTGCCTGTTTCTCTTGATTTTACTGTAGATCCACTGCAAAATAGAATTACAAATATTCTGATTTAACAGTATATCAATAATTAACACAATCCTCAAAGGAACATAACACACTTAATTAAAAATTCTTGGCTTTACACTGGTGAGCCGTGGTATTACGTGGTATGTCAACTTATCAGCCATGCGTTTGACACATCACTGGGTAAGTATAGATTCTGGAAAATATGATGTGTGAAATTTTCCTTGCAACTGGAAATCACCAAAAGAGAAAAACAGTTATATCAGCTTTTCAATTTTCCACTGTTTTGTTAAATTGTACTTTAATGCTTACACATCATACAGTGGAAAAGATTCAAATTTACTCAAAACGTATAATTTGTATTATTCTTATCAGTGAAAAATAAATACATTTCTATGTTTTTTCCTTAATGTTTAATGTACTAAACTGAGAAGTCACCGCTTAATCACTTACAGATTTTTAAATCCATACAGCTATTTTTCTCTTTGCTAAGGAATATATAGATAGATTCCAAATATTAATTAAAAAAAAAAATCTATTTTAACAACATTATATTATTTTACAAATGTATCATGACTTTTACTTTCCAGTTATAAATAAATAAATGTTAAGGTTACTAATTCCCATTGCTTTTCAAAAGGGTATTGTTTGAATGTTATGAATTTGTAATAATAGTAATAATAATAATAATACAGAATTTGTCAATTCCTTCAAAAGGAAAATTAAATATATTACTTAATGGAAACAACAATACGTAAGTAGTTAACTAGCTGTACAGAGTATATTTTCATAAATAATATTTTTTTACTAAACCTGAGAATTAAAATTACCTGATATCATAGTCCGTTGTAAAATGTGAAACATCTAAAGTTGATGTCCATTCAAGAGGTTCCTTAAACACAAGTGCCGCCTCTTGAGGATACCTGGCACTAAAGTTTTCCACAAACCGAATTATTTCTTTCAGCAGTGACTCATTCAGTGGGGTGAGTTCCAATTTGCCAGTTCCAGAACCAGCCGTCGTCCACTGTGCTGCTCTGGTCAGTGCAGCCCCCATGACATTAAGTGTGGATTCGTCTTACTCCTAAAAAAATGCTCCCAATCAAAAATATGTTTCATTTTGCATACTGACTTGAACCAGAATACGGACAAGGAAACACCAATACAAAACTGAACAAGGATGAGCTTTTGGTGTCTGTTTACTGTGGGTTTGTTGATTTGATTACTTTCTAACCTCACACGTATAAGCTTACCCTTATAAAGCCTGGTTCAATAATTCATGTCAAAATATTCCTTAATGATAAAGAAAAGTAAATGGAATCTGTTTGAAATGAAGTACATGCTACTTTTCAATTAAAATACAATGGATACATTCCATACTGTGATACAATAAAACAGAACTGGATAATACAAAGAGGCACAGTAGTAGCTGCTGTTTAATCAGAGGAATGCATATCCTATACACATTTTATTATTAACTGGAAGTCAGCCTGGATACAGGAGTTGGGCAAGTAAAATAATCCTAAACATTAAAATACTGCTAGAAGATACCAGTGGATAGCTGGTCACTGTCTCATCAGAGACTTTACTTATTAAGGAAGCTACACTACTTTGATGTTGACCAACCAATTGTGACTCTCTTTTATAGATCTTTTATTGAATCTGTTTTAACTTTTACTTGCATCTGTTGGTTCCCAAAAGTGGTTAATATGGTTCAGATATTACAGGAATGCAACAACGGTGTTTAACTCAGTTATTTGAGTCTCATACTTACCATCCTGGGTGACCCTTTACATCCACTCCAATCAGATGTTATATTGCTTCGTTCAGGTCATCGATACATGGTACCTCTTATCAGAACTTCCAAAGGCTAACACTCATTTACTCCAATGGCTATACATTCAGTTCATTTAAAACAACAGTATTTTCAGTAACAGTAACAGTAACATCCTTGAAGTTATTTATGTATATAGATTGTAGTGGACAAAATTACATTAATAGGGGACATTGCTTCTTTCCATACTTGTTTGGGTCTGTCAGTGCCCATTTTATGCATTCATGCACTTATGTATTGTATTTATGTTTTGTGTATACTTTTTAGACTGCACACAAACTGCCCTGCAGAGACAATAAAGATTAACTGAAACTGCCCTGAGCACAAGCAGATTCTCACAAGAATTGTCCCATTACCTTCCAGCTTGAACTATACTGAGTGATTGCAAACAATCACTGTCTTTAGTTTCCTGAAGTCATGTAATTGGCCAGAGAAAACGTCATCCAACGTGTCATTTATTATGCACAGCATGGCAGCATAGTTGTTAAAACTTCATAAATAATATATAGTCTAGAATTATTATATTAAAAAAATAACATAGCGAACAAAACGTTTTCCACGGAATATTTCTACTACGGTATTTGAATGACATAATAAATTGTGGAAAAGTAATAAAGTAGCGGAGGAATAGTCGCAGAAACAGTATAATTTCTGCCTTCACTTGTTGATCTCATTACAGACGAATACAATCACAAATAGAAAACTAGTCTTCATGTACTATTTCGCTTTATTTAAACAGTATGGTTTGTTTTCTTTAGTCTTACCTGTCGAGCTGCGTCCAGCACTGGCTTGTCTTCAGTTGTTACCTTGGAAACACGCAGGCGCAGTAAGAGCGAGGTTTATGTTGCTAGGATAATCACAAACAACGAATGCCTGGCGGGGTCAAAATACTAGGTGGACGGAGCTGGCATTTAGATTTGTCTTGTAGGGAAATACAGTGCACTGCTACTGAGAGACTATAATTCCTGTACTTGTGTCTGTCTAGATTTAAACTTTAGTATGCACACATCTACACAGGGTTTTATTCTATTCATTTGTATTGAAATCCTGTATACAAGCACATGATTTGATTACATACACCAATACCAAATTAGGAGGTACATCAAGATTACATATGAGTGTGTGTTCATGTAAAGTTGTACCAGTAGGTGAAAGACAACCATAATTAAAATTAATGGGGGGGGGTTTATTCCCATGAAAATAAAATCACCAATCAAATTACTATTCTACCCTAAAACATATTACTACTCAGTAATAATAGAGAAAACTGGTTCTCATATTTATCATAACAGGAACACAATACAACCTTCCTGCAGAACAATGCATTAGTGGGTTTGTTTTACTGTTATGTCTGAAGTCTCCCTATGTGTGCTGCATTCTTCTGAAGTAATGAAGCAGGCTACATAAAAATAGGGGATGTTTTATCCAAGTATATATAAGCGTTTCCTGTTGAATACTTTATTATTCATATTGCTGTGCTTCTACGTTCCTCGCAGGTAAACAATAATCAATCTATTTAACTCAGTGGATTGAATTGCACATTTTCTCTCCATATCAATGAAAATAGAGACAAAAATAATTGACTTCTTTAAACCTTGATTTAGAATCTGGAAATTGATCTGCTTCACTTTGAAAATATATAGTGTGTGTGCATGCGATGGTTTCCAGTCAGGCATGCAGCTGGATTAGTAGCTAACACTGACGCTAAATGAAGCGAACCTAGATATAAAGGTAACCTAATTTTTTAGTGTTCAAGCAAGCGTTCGACGAGACCATGATTTATGGCTTCAGGACAGACATGTTTTCATACGATTTGAATAAACTCCTTTTATCTTGGCAGAATGAATTGCACAATTTGTGCAAATCAACAGTGTTTCTCATTGTTTGGCAACTGCCCATGGTATCTTATGACTAACTGGAATGACAACACATGTATTCCATGGCCAATAAAACTACCTATTTCCTAGATCTCTAGTTTCTATTGCTTCACTCTCCCTGTTGGCCTATGATTCAAAAGTCAGCCTTTGAAATTATGTTATTTCTGCCCATCCAACACAGCAGGTGGAATTATTCTTTATCGCAGCTGAAGAGATATTGTGACTTTGCTTTGAATGAACTATGCAACATGCCATGTAAATCATTCATCTTAAACTCTCTAGTGGAAAACAGTAGCTCATCCTTGGAATCAGACATAACATTCACAATGTTGTTGTTGTTTCAGAAACTATTTATGGTTTCCCTTTAATGTATGTAGTTTGGAAGTAGGGACTCTAAATTAGGAATTGTCCATGGAAAAGTGTGCAGGTGTTGCAGGACAATGACTTTGTGAGATGCTACTCTAGTCTGTGTGTGTGATCTGTTAATAAAATATGTATGTATGGGTTACGTACGATGGTGCATACTTTCAATTGCAGCTCGAATTGCGTTTTAATTCTGCTAAATAGAACAAGCTGGTTTGGCCTGGCCCATACAGCTTACTCAGAACATAAACAAATATGATTTTCAGTGAAAGTACCTGCAATTATTCTTGATATATTTAGCCCTTGGCTTGCAAAAATTATAATAAACATAAACCTAAGCTGTTATTTCCCTCTTTCCATTCATTATTCTATTGTTTTATTTCACTGTTACAAATGTAGTGTAATAATTAGAGGACATTTGGTTGAGATTCCTAAAATATGTGTAAATATTTATTTTGGAATGAAAGAAAGAAGACATTTAGATGGTATAAGACAATTTACAGTAGACATACTTCATATACTGGATCTTAATTAATTAATGCACTTGGAATAAAACTTGTGAAACACTAACAGAAACTTTAATTCATAATATCTTATTTGCTTTTCATTTTGTAAAGCAACGGTTGTAATTAAAGTAATATGTATGTATTTGAATTTGACATGTAGTATAAATATTTCCAATGCAGTAGACCAGCTTGAATAGAGAGGCATTTGAAAACATTAGGTTAAACTAGAAATGCAGCCAGAGTGACTGGAAATACCCCAGAAGTCCAGTCAAAACATTAAACACTGTGGATACATTTAAATTAAAGAGTCTCAGAGATGAACTGGCACTCTCCAATTATATACAATAGCTTTTCTATCCTGTATGTTGTTTCATGATAAAAAGACATACTCCTAATATTTCTTCCAACATGTAAAACAGGAAGAATATTAAATATTCTGAGTGTTTAATATCAACACATTTGGTACTTTTCATGTAGTCATGCATTAAAATCTGCATCTGCATATTGTTCTCTTGCAGGATCCTTATTATTGATCTAAATGAGAACATGCATGCACTATGAACATTGTTGTGAGAACTCAAAAAATCTAACACTATAATAACCCATAAACATAATTCAACTGAACATCCATATATAATTGTTATCATAATCAACCAGACAGCTCCGAGGTACCAAGATGATCCCCTCTAAATGTGTCACCTTTGGCTTTGAAGTTCTTTACAATATAGATTTATGACACAGTACAATAATGATGTATGTTGTAGAGCAATTTAATGAAAAACAATACCGACAGTAAAACTGACGTCTGATTGAGACTTGATTAGCACTCATATGGCTTATTCTAAGGATATTTTAGGATACTTCACTTCATTGTGCAGTATAACCCTTCTCTCAGGATACTGCTGAACAACTATCACATTTTGGCTCAAAAGACATTGATTTATATTAAATATACATTATGCAATATTTATTAATTAAAAAATATTATACAGAATTGTATTGACTGTTCAAACAGTTAGTGCACAGAGTGATAAACTCATGGGAAAAGCAGTGTGTCTACTGTTTGTGGGAAAGGTAGGTTAATGGAAGTTTGTAAAAAAAAAAAGAAAAAATACAGGTTTTGGAGCATCTCCTGGTTTCCAAAATGACTTTTCATGACATGATTCAGGGCAGTTTCTTTGGTTAATTGTTTAAATTAGATATGGATTTCTTTAAAGAAATGTTCTCAATGTCTGAAAATCTTGGAACTACCACTAAATGGCTAGGGTACATTAATTTACCTGCCACTAACAGACAATGCATCTTGAAGAGTAATAAACTGGGATTCTTGGAAAACAAGCAGCACAGCAAAAAAAAGAGGCTAAGATTAATGTGAAAATGGTTTCCCCACTCTATTCCATTGACTTCTTAGTGTCACTTGAATTGATTTGAGCTCTTTTGCTATCCCGGTTAATTCGGTGATGTATTTTATGAAGCGTATGCCAAAACATTTATATTTACATTACAACCTTCAGTCTTCATCCGCCTCTGCAGAGGATTCTTCAGCTCCCTGTGAGCCCTTTTTCCATTCTGATGATGAAATGAGGCAGAAATGTATTTTGTTTTGTTTTGCTTTTTTACTAAACATTTTCCACCCAAACAGTAAATGGAATAAGGTGCTGTCTCCAGAAATGTTCCACAGTGCTGCAGCACAAGATATTTTCCATTCATCACCACCAAAATGCAAATCAGTGCCATGTAAACACGAAGAGTATTTTTAAGGAACTTGACACTATTACAAATCCATAGATTTTGTTTATTTTATCTGCAGGTTTTCATGTAATTAAATTAGGTATTAGGTTAATACTTTTCAAATTATATTTCTGTTTAGATCACTATTCCATTTTTGTAGTCTAAACTGAATCCAAATATTATTCATGTCTCAGCAGATAGTGTGTGCTTTATCTATTATACATTTTTGGTACAACTAAGGGACTTGTAAAATGGGTCAACACTATAGTGTGTTATAATTTAAGTGTCTGGTAAAATCAGAGTAAAAAGGAAAATAGAGCGTGGCCCCAGTGAATGAAAACAACCTGTTTTTACATGACAGAAATCCAAAACGAAAATCAAAACCATCTAAAAACTGTTTATATTTGAACAGCAATAGAAATGGCTCTTATAGGGCAAAAAGGTTACTATAAAAGAGCTAACAATAATATGCGGTTTCTATACTTAACATTTTTGTCTGTTTTTTAAGAAAACAAAATCAGATACTGTTGAAAATCTTTTCTAAGTAACAATGAATATCATTACTGGGGCTTCACAGAGATGCAAACCAGCAATTATGGGCTTGCTATACTATGTATATTTTCAAGTTGTTAGTGCCAGTGCTTTCTTTGGAGCAGATTATTGCTTGTCAAATATAGAAATAAGAAATAAAATTAAAAAATGATTTATGGATGTATGGATTTGGGGGAAAACAATGAAAGACCTTCATGCTATAATGTATGAAAACACTTTCCAAGTTTTCTTACTCAGGCAATATTTATACATCTGAATTCTCATATCACTAAGAATGCACACAATGGAGCAAGACAAGGGTATTATTTGTATGCTTTAATCCACTTCATATATTACAAAATGTCTCCAATTTCCCCCTCCCCCCCATAGCTGGAAAACATGCTTGAAGTACACAGAACCTTGAGTTAGACTGTCTCAAGAGTAAATGAGGCATGTTATCTGGCAGGTTCACATTAGGTGGATCTGGCCCTCAATCTCCAGCTCACACAAAAGTCACAGACGTTACCCCTGTAATTCAACAGCTCTGGCTATTTCTGCAGTCCATTTGGCTCACATATCCTGCCTGGAGATAGCAGCTGGTTCTACTATTTAGAAGTCACTCAACATGTTTAAATAAAAACATAATAATAATGTTTGTAATGTATATAAACATTGTATACATATACAAGTATTATTTCTAATATTATTGTTATTATGCATGATCTGAAAAGGTAAAAGTATGTACTTGGCCATTTTTCTGACTTTACTTTATTCATCCACAGGCTTCTCAGTGTACATGGTGCAACACAGAACACACAATGCATTCTGGGCTGTTGTGGGGATGCCTGTCACAGCACACATTGATGCTTTTTATATAGAGTGATCACCTTCATGAGCGTAGCTTCACAGGTGTTGTCAGAAAGCCAAGTTACAACAGGACATTGCAAATTGATCAAAAGTACAATCAAGTTATCCACACTTTAACAAGTTCTTTTCAGTTCTTCCAATCATTACGGATTTGAAGGACTGTTAGTCATTGTAAGAAAAACAGAAACCAAATGTTTCATTTCTTCTTAGCACATGCAGAAATTAAAAGCCCCCAACTGTGAGGGGAGTACTTGAAAAGCCAAAGCCTTGGGACAGAGCCGTGTAGCCTGACCACAAGGAGCACAGGAATAATCATAGCACCATGTGCCAGCCAAATACACAGCTCTTTTTGGAGAGCTTTTGTTTTATTTTGATCTTGACACGTGTGTCCCTCTCAGTACTGTGACGTTGAAGCACTGCCAGAACATCCCATCTCTGCAGGCCCATGTCGAATCAGCTCATAAAGGCTTCTATGTCTGCTGGCTGTGGACTCTGTCTGAAGGAAGCTGCTAAGGATCACTCATTATATCACTGTTTTAAAGACAGATTTCCAGCCAAACCAGAGCCTCACCATGTGCTCCCAAAACACCTAAAATACTATAAGCTATTAGCAATGCCTGCTTAGAGAAGAAATAGTGGGACACCCTTCACTTCTGCGTTGATAATTTCTTACACTAATAGTCTATGAACAGTTTTGTTTCCCAGTGATTTTGATTTCATACGCAAATTCAATTGAATTCACTGTGCATTTGGTTCTGTTCATGAGTCACTTTGAATTGGACAGCTGTCATGCATAAGCCTAGCCCCTTCAAAGCACCCCATACCTTCCAAGCACACGGCATAGCACACAATATGAAGAACTGTCTAGTCTGCATAGCGCACACCACCATTGCCCTGCTGATAGCTCTTCATTGGGGATTACATCACCTTGAAAAGGGACACGACCCATTACCAAATCATGCCGTCTCTTGTTATTTTTCCCCAATAAAACCAGACGTGTCTCTTTTAAAAACACCCATTGTTCATTTTGGTTCCCAGCGTGTCTTAACTGAAAGGACAATCAGCTGGAAACAATAAGGTGCTGTGAATGACCATTCCAGAATCCTGCCACCATTCTGTTAGAAGGAAACGGCACAATGTCAAAACAGCATCAGAGTACCGAACACCGCCTGTGAAAGAGCGGGGGGGAGGGGATTTTTTTTGTGTGGTTAATTTCAATGTGTCTGTTTAAATTTGAGTGGGACATTCCTCTCTTTCCATGAGCTGGCCTGCCACCATTGAGCAAAAGCCTTGTTTCCATCGCCTGTTAGGATCACACTGAAGTTGTGAAAGAGGTCCTGTCTGTGTCCACTGGTGGCAGGCCAGTATAAGGCAGATAAGAAACAGGACTCGTAAAATGCAAGTGAAAAACATGTCTTTGATATAGTCACAGTATAGTGTTCAAAATAAAAAGCCTCTAAATGAAAACAAATATAAAAATCCCCATCTGTGATACATGCAAATTATAAAACCTCCAACCATGTGCATTGCTTCCCTATTAAATAAAAAATAAAAAAGCTATTCTGTGTAGAAGTAAATTTTGTATGCTTCTAATAAAAATGCTCTGTACACCAAGCAGCACACATCTGTACTTATTTACAATGATTCCCATGACTGTTAGTAATAAAAAGAACAACAAAAATTCCTTTAAAAATATACCACGCCACTAGAATCATAGAATGGGTCATATTTTCAGAATTGGTGAAAAGTTTAGAGCAAGTCTTGAACTATGGATGAAACAACCTCCCCTGATTCTAATTTTGACTTTCCAGTATGAGATTGACAAAATGAACATTTGGGGTCTAAGCAAATTTACAGACGAAGTATCTTTTCTTGTTTTGCACTACACAGGGCAGACAACACAAACACACCTTGCATTGCATGCATTTGCAATCCAGAACGATGTTGTGTTGAAACAATGGTGAAAGGTTATCTGCAGCATTAGACATAAACACTTGTTGATTATGAGTTCTTTAGATAATTAAAAAGCTCACAAAAATCACTTGCTGTAAGATAAATAAATACATGGTGTGAACCCTATGAATGAGAACATTGAGAACGAAAGCATGATACATCTTTGGAAAAATATGGGCCATATTTCAGAAAATTATTCTCATTTTATTCTGAATAGGCTTACAATGTGTTGTATTTCTGGCATGCACACTGACATCATTGTGACAGCTACTTAATACCCCCCTGTGTCTTCTGTTATTTTTCACATTTCAATTTCTTCGTTTAGTGTACATTCACAACTCCAGTACAGGGGACACTCTCATTGGTTGTATGAAAACAAACAAACATTCAAGTGGGAAAGAAAATACAACTGCCTTACCTAATCAGGGAGGAGGGAGACTTGTAACTGCACACAGAACAAGGTCCTGCAGTGCCGCAACACAACACAAGAGCATTCTCAGCACCTGGTTTCTGTGGGAAAGTTGATGGAATGCATCAAAAACAAAACTCACTAACGAAGGCAGCAAAGAATTAAATAAAACCAACAAAACTGGATCTGATGAAGTTCAGGAGATAATTGAAAAAGGAAGGGACTGTTACATTCTCACTGTGGCTGGAAGGGACAACAAGCTCCTCAGGAAGGAAGTACTAAGTTTAGCTGTAGTTGTAAGTTTTTGGGGAGTCATTTAGTTTAATATATATTATTAATTCAATCGTACTACCTTTTGAAAGCGTTAATTGAATAACAAAAACAGTAATGATTCCAGTCTCTCGAACCATGCTGGTTTTCAACTTTCATGTTTCAAAAGCGTGATCATGCATTTGGAATGTATTCATCCTAAAAGCACAATGCCTAGCACATCAGTCCACAGAATTACATACATTTGACTTTAATTAAACAACTGTATTACTTTAGAGCATCACAATTTTCATACGGCAACAGAGCAGTCAGACTTTTAACATTAAACATTAAGACTCTTGTCTGAATAATTAGTACTGGTACACAGAGGCCGACAAGCCATTTGGGAGTACTGAACAAAAGTTTAAGAAAATACAGGTGGAAGTTTTTTTGTTGCTATTACATAGTCAGTGTGTATTCACGGCTTCAGCTTCGTACACTGGTTTTACTCTTGAGATGTCAAAGTAATTTTCATTATAACGAAACCTTCTACCTGAACTTTACACCGATTGCATGATGTCTGTAATGTCTCCACACAGCGGTACGTCACTGTTGTCTACACTTTGATATGCAGTGCATATTGTGCTGTAGCCATGTGTGTGTTTGTGTGTTTTCTCTCATTCGTGGGTAGGAAGGTGAGAAGCATTATGAAGATTCTTTAATGAATTGGATCATTTTTACTTTCTAAAATACTATAATTGAATAATACAGCTCAAGGTAACAAGCCCTGAAGATTTCAAACATTTAGACATGAGGTAATATGCAGTTAATTAGCTAGAGAGTTAAAAAAAATGGTCAAGGATACCCACTCTAAATTTTTTATATATGATTTATTTTTTTGTAATTCTTATACATTTTAAGTGTGGTATTCATTTCATAAAAGTTAAATACAATTCTCAAGTGATGGGTTCTATTCTGGAAAAATAATTAAAAATATAATTTAATATATCCAGGACAAAATCTGATCAATCATATTTTAAACTAAATTAAACTTACTTTAAACATGGAAAAATAACATACATGCACAAAGAACAACTAGGTAATGTACACATTACCAAAACTAAAACATTAGACTTACAAAATGCATTCATTGAATGCTTACTATATGTGGACTTATGTGGATCCCTCACTTTCCCCATCCAAACAATTTGGGGAAGCAATAAAAAAGGCAAACATTATTGTCAAAAGTGTAGAATTGAGAACAAGGGCAGTGATGTTCAGACTGTACAATGCACTAGTTAGAGCTCATCTGGATACTGTGTACAGTTCTGGGCTCCACACTTCAAGAAAGATATCGCTGCTCTAGAGGCAGTTCAGAGGAGAGCAACCAGACTTATTCCAGGTCTGAAGGGAATGTCCTACTGAGAGACTGAGGAACTGAACCTTTTCACCCTGGAACAGAGGAGACTACGTGGGGACTTGATTCAAGTTTTCAAAATCATGAAAGGCATCGACCACATCAAACCAGAGGAGCTTTTCCAGATCAGCAGGGACACACAGACCCGGGGACACAAATGAAAATTGGGCTTCAAGGCATTCAAGACGGAAAACAGGAGACACAGAGAGTCACCACAATCTGGAACAAACTCCCCAGCGATGTGGTTTAAGCCGACATTTTGTGAACATTCAAAAATAGACTGGACGTGATCCTTGGATCACTTAGTAATTAAATGGACACCCAACGAGCACGATGGGTCGAATAGCCTCCTCTGGTTTGAAAACTTTATGTCCTTATACAGTGAGGGAAAAAAAGTATTTGATCCCCTGCTGATTTTGTACGTTTGCCCACTGACAAAGATATGATCAGTCTATAATTTTAATGGTAGGTGTATTTTAACAGTGAGAGACAGAATAACAACAAAAAAATCCAGAAAAACACATTTCAAAAAGAGAGAGTGCTCCTAATCTCAGCTCATTACCTATATAAAAGACACCTGGGAGCCAGAAATCTTGCTGATTGATAGGGGATCAAATACTTATTTCACTCATTAACATGCAAATCAATGTACAACTTTTTTGAAATAAATTTTTCTGGATTTTGTTGTTGTTATTCTGTCTTTCACTGTTAAAACACACCTGCCATTAAAATTATAGACTGATCATTTCTTTGTCAGTGGGCAAACGTACAAAATCAGCAGGGGATCAAATACTTTTTTCCCTCACTGTACGTCTGTACCAGCTTTGCACATCTGGACACAGGCATTTTTGCCGATTGTTCTTTGGATGGGTACCTTTGGTGGACAGCAATTTTCAACTCAATTTTCCACATATTCTAAATTGGTTTGAGGTTTGGGCTTTGACTGGGCCACTCCAGGACATTTACCTTTTTTTAAGTCATTCCAGTGTGTCTTTGGCTGTATGTTTGGGGTCATTGTCCTGTTGGAAGATGAATCTTCTCCCAATTCCCAGGTCTCTTGCAGACTTCAACAGGTTTTCTTCCAGGATTTCTCTATACTTTGATTCCAGAAAACTCTATTTTGGTCTCATCAGACCATGGAATCTTCCTTCATTTGGTCTCAGAGTCTCTCACATGCCTTCTGGCAACTCTAGTCGAGATTTGATGTGATTTTTTTGTACAATGGCTTTTGTTTTGCCACTCTCCCATAGAGGCCACATTTGTGAAGCACCCAGGCTATTGTTGCAGTATTCACAGTGTCTCCCAGCTCAGCTATGAAAGATGGTAATTCCTTTAGAGTTGCCATAGGCCTCTTGGTGGCCTCACTGACTAGTGCCCTTCTAGCCCGGATACTATGTTTTTGAGGATGGCCTGATCTAGGCAGATTCACAGTTGTGCCATATTCTCCCCATTTCTTAATAATGGACTTTATGGTGCTCTAGGGGATATTCAATGCCTTGGATATGTTCTTATATCCTACCCCTGATTGGTGCTTTTGAAAAACCTTATTCCGGATTTGCATTGAATGTTCTTTTTTCTTCATGATGTAGTTTTTGTTTGAAATTGTTCTAACCTCCCAGAGACAGCTATATTTAACCTGAAATCATGTGACACAGGGGGTGATTACTTATGCATTCAATTTTTTTCTGTTTTGTATTTGTAATTAATGTAGAACAATTTGCAGATTTTATTTTTCACTTTGACATAATGGACATTTTCTGTGTTGATCAGTGGCAAACACTCCTGATTAAATCCATGATTTCATGTTGTAACACAGAAAAGTCAAATGGGGGTGAATAGTTATTAGAGCCACTGTAACCATGATACCATAATACAGTTAAATAAAATAAAAATGCTTGGAATATCGAAACGTTTTATATGAGGTTTTCCTTAATGCATCAAACAAACAACATATCCTCTATGACACTGTTAAGTTGATGTTCTACCAATCGCTTTACAAAATTTCTACACGTTTCCTGAGCATGTTTTCTTGATGCCTTATGGTTACAAATGCTTTTTTATTTGTATAATAAGTTACAATGAGAATTAATATGAAAACAATCAAGGGAAAGTCTGACAGGAATTACCTTTTAAAATTTTAACCAACCAGAACTCAGCTCTCTTTAAACGCTATAAAAGTTCAACACAAACAAAATTTAATTCCTTAAACACTGCATTATAGACTTTTATACAGGCACTGTGGCACTTCTTTGATGTCTCAAGTCAGGGCTCTTATGAATTAGTTTTCATAAGAGAAGAAACCAAAGCACCATGCAGTGCATATTAATGCTGTTCTAGGGAACAGGTAAAGGAAGAGAAGATTTGTTTTTCTAAATCAGGCCGTGAATTTTGGCACACCAGAGGTTTATTGACCTATATTGGGATTTATTTGAATAGGTCTATAATTCTCTGAAAGAGAGCCGAACAACCTGCAATGCACCCAGATCAGGCAGGCTTTCAATTCAGCATTAATTCAGCAGTATGGCACCTCCATCAGTGAAATTGCATTTAATTTCTTTGATTGAGCCCTGGCTCATGGAGAAGAAAGACTTCCCTCTCAAAAGCCACCAGCACTACTTTCCAGCAGCCCATGATTGTCCGTGGCATTCGGAGAGAAACTTAATCTGGGAACATATGTTTCTGTCTTCTTCGTTTTTATGTGTATAAAACATTGAAGGAGGCTGATGCAACAGTTCTTACCAGAATTAATTTATTTTCAGTACTTTACAGCTTTCAGGACTGTTTGAAACTATACTGAAGCCTTTCAGCAAGAGGCATGGTCTTTTATTTATTTATTTTTGAGGCCGGCCAGACTGATTCTGTTATTGAGAATATGTTTAAATATGGGCATGTTTTTAGAGCACAGTGCTCAGCTGTGACGGCCCTGAGGGGTAACAACAAACCTTCAGACAAAGAAGAATTATTTTAAGGTTTGGTTTGTGCCCGATACTGCCTTGATGTAAGGGAATAAGTCAGATTGTTTCACAGTATTTGAATCACTTTACATGGATATATTACAGAGAACGTTTTTTTTATCCAGAGGATACTAATAGTTTGCATCAAAAACCAATTTAACATAATAAATCAATGCAAAATGAATAAAAATCTATTGTTATTGGAATTACAAGCCAGTACTGTAAACTTAAGTGTTGCCTATAATGATATGGCCCATTACGCATCATTCATCTGAGATGGAAAACTGCCAGTAAGGGGATTAACACTCTCACAACATAACTGGAATAATTTCAGGGAATGGAGAAAAAATCACATTAATTTAGAATTTGTATCTGACACCTACTGGAATTTCCCAGGACTTGGGTTTCTCTTTGTTCAAGGCAGCGGGAAGAAATATTCCTTTGCGTTCCACATGGGTCACTAATCTTGATAGTTTATGGAAGCTTATACCTAGGCATAAACTATGATCTCCCTAAATTCATATTAAACATGATAGACCAGCAACTGAGGCTGGTGCTGTCCTGTATTATTCCCTCATCACTCTTAATTCTAATTAAAATCTGAGGACTGGAAACAAACTTGAAACCATCCTGCTGGCCTTTGTGAGTGCTTTTACCTTTTTCTGACCTTCAACAAACACTTTTTTAGCCCCTTCTGCCTCTCCAGCTCTCCAGCGATCAAAGCAAACGCTGTGGAAAAAGGAAATCTGAAGGTCATGCGACCTGTTTCTCTTTGAGTTTGTTTTGGAACATTATCAAGCAGCTCTCAAATCCCACGAGTGCCACTCAAGGCTTCTCCAGATTCCCGAAGCCATTGTTTTGAAGGTCTAATGACATCTGAATTAGCAATTTGGCTATTGCACAGACAACACCATTTAATTAAGGAAAATTGTTTAAATTTCAACACAAGCTTTCATTTCCTGCAGCAGGCATTGTTAACCAGATGATTTGTCCATGTTTCTCGAGCGCAGGGATCTGCACATGCCATCGGTGTCTCTACTAATTACTGACAGCGTGATAAAGGCTCTCAAAGAGTTACATAACACATTTCATTCTGGGACCACAGTTCTCTCTGGTGAAGTCATCTAATCAGTTGAAAGGTGCGATGCAGTTTGTACTTGCAGATATTTACTCAAGTGGTCAGTCTGAGCACGCTTCGGGGAATTCTACTGAGCTTGCTTTGGATAACCGTGTTCAAGGCCACAGAGTCAAGTTCCAGGAACATATTACATTTCCACAGACCTGATGTTGGGGTACCAAGCAAAACCAGCAAGATCAGTCTCAAGAGAATTCAGTCCTATATAAAACAAGACAAAAAATACCCCCCAAAGAGTTAAAGACAAGAATATACAATATAAATAAGTGAATACATAAATACATGATTGAACACCTTCTTTCCAAAACCAGCGATAACATTATACTGCTATGTTTTGAATTCCCTATGATGTAGATATTTTACATTTTTAAGATGACAAACATTTTGAGTATTAGTGTGATCCTATTTTTCATCTTCCAGTAGCTAATGCCAAGGACTCCGTTGCAGCCTGTGGTGTCTCCATTAGGACAGGTGTCCATTTGTCTCTGCAAATCAGATATTTAAATTGTCAATCACAAATAAGCAAACAAATACATACATCATCATTTGGAACTGTGAAACAGTCATTTTTTCTGCTTGATGTATCCTCATACGTGAGAACTGCGTTATGTGAGATTATGTGAGGACATAAACATCTGAGGAACCAAATGTGAAATGTATAATTAAAACAACCACAAAACTGCCTAACAAAATCAAATCTGTATTTTCACAGATACTTTAGTTTTAATTACAGAAAATGGGTATTAAGAAGGATACAATTAGTTTTTTGCATCACTGAAGAAAAAGTGTACTGGAGCAAATGTTGCTTTTGTAGAGAAAGACAAACGGTTTTAAAAAGTAGGCTGATATAGTTTTAATGGATTAATCAAAACTTTAAAAACATGACAGTATAAGAAAAAATCTTTCATAGTTCAAATATAATGCAAATGGGACTTAGATCTTGTTTCGGGTATGTCATTATTTAAAAACAAAATGCATTGGCAAAAGGCACCAATCCTTGCTCTGGACATATATCTAATGTACAACACTAATACAAAATACTGTATATTTATCAGGAGTATTAAAATACAATTACAGTGCTGCTGGTGACCAAACCGGCACATTGCGAGGTAAATATTTACATGGAATGTTGAGCATGATTGTTCAAAGCCAAAATTTAGAAACTAGAACAGACGCTTCTAAAAATACACAGCTGAGAGATTTCACTTTCCCTGCCACGTCCTTTCATAAATAGTTGCACTAAAATTCTTCACATCTAGGTGCCACAGATATGTTGTAAAGATATAAGCTCAAGCACGAAGTGAACTCAACAACACCCCTAAGTAACAAGCAACACTTACATACAAAAATTAAAAATAAAAATAAACGCAAACCCTGATAACTGAGAAGTAGCAATTTAACATTTGCTTCAGTAGTAAATCTGGAAATGTTTAGAACCTTCTGTTAAATTCCTTGTTTTAGACCATTTTACGAGAATAAATGCAAGTAAACTCCACCCTAATTATACAAGATTGAGAACATTTCTTGTATCTGGGAGCCAAAGTCTGGTAACTTTTAGAGGCAAACTGTTATATCGGGCACCTTCATAAGAAGGGTGGAGGTTTTAAAATAGCTTCTGAATGAATTACAAGTTGGAAAACAGAACAAAATGCCATTTTAAGAAACCAGTGCGGGGGTCATGTTGATATTTGTAAAATGGTAACTTAGTTTATTTAAAATATTACCACTGACCCAGAGGATTTCCAAAACACTTTAGAAAAGATGATGGGAAATATGTACATGAAGAATATGTAAAACAGCAGATTTTTTAAAAATATATTAATTTATAACTTAAATACAGTTATGTTTCTGCTTTATTGGAAGCATCATCCAGGGTAAAATCTTTTTGAAACTGGAGTTTGTTTGTTAAAACTGTAACCTTAAGACTGCAAAGGCAAACATCTTTGTTTCCATGTCCTATACAAACATTTACATATAAACCTTCTTTCCAAAGAAATACAAAATAAATAATAATCCCTTTGGTTTCTATAAACTAATGTTAAAAATACACTAAGACACATGTCCATCCTGGCACACGGCTGGTTGGCAGTCAGACTGGCGAGGAATCCTAATTGACAACGCATCAGTAAGCTATGTACATATTTAAATAGAAATCCAGTGTCAGGAACAGAATTCAGGAAAAAATACTCAACTATCCCTGTGAAGATGACCGACCCTGCGAGGGAGATACTTGGATGTTGGTGAGCTGTATAAAAATGTTAGACAAAAGTGAAATGCTTCATGGTTTTGCAGGAATTGCATTTAAAAGTCCTTCCCTTTCTTGTGTGTATATATATTTCTATATTAGGAGTGTGTCCAATTCACAGGAACCCAGAGAGTCTCTGTCTCCAGCTTTTTCAACGTCATCTTCAACTCGCTGAAAGCAGTCATAAGATCATCGTTCACAATAACATTTTCGAAAAGATGGCCATATTGGTTTTCCATCAGCTGGGCCGAGCAGATCATTTGCTGTAAGTCTTCCTCCTGGAACATCCACAAAACAACAACAGAAGGGAAGACATTAAGCAAAATTAAACGTCTCTTTCAGGAAAAGCCCACATGCGCACACACCCACATACAGAGCATTTCCAAACCCCTTTCCAATCACGAACCAAACCTCAAGGAATTTTCATGATTTCCTCTGAGATTCTACAGGCCTTATAGGCTACTTTTCTTTTCAACCTAAAATCTTTCAATTTCATTTTTTATTTTAAAAAAATCTGTCCCCCCAGTTTTTGTTTTGTTTTTGCCAAATAATACATGGTACTCCACACGTCTCCTGGAAAAGAGGGTAGAATTTGCTAGTTTTAGTTGAATCATGATTTACTTGTTTCAGGGACTAAAATAAAATAAAAACAGAACAAAACAAACTGTACATATATTCAAATCAAAAAGCCTGTCTGTGACAGTTATCAAGAGAAAAAAAATAATTAAAAACATTCACATGTTGAAAAACATTTACATTTAATTTAGTAACAATTAAAGACAGACACCTACATAAATTCCCATTAATGTAGAGCTTCATAAAGCACAACACTTGCTAACTTAATTAATAAAAACAAGAAAAACATGTAATTAGCTTTGTACTGAAGACTGAACATTTTATATTCATTTAACCTTTTTATGTTTGCAGTGTTACACAGGAACGTTACACATCTGCTTTTACAGGTTGAAGTAAATTGCCCCTGTCTTCTGTCTGTCTGTCTACCAGATGTGGTTTATGATGGTGTCCAAATAAGATGATTTATGTAAAAGTGTAAAAGGTTTCATACATCAAATACTTAATAAACAACAACATGACACTGTGAAACCCACATAATATATATATATATATATATATATATATATATATATATATATATATATATATATATATATATATATTCTCTGACTTTCTGAAGATGGTCTTAATAAATCCAACAACTTTGCATTAGGAACCAGCACATGTTCTATCACCTTGTCTTACACCATTACCTCATTAGTCTGCATAATAGTGAGAAAAACATTAACAGTTCCTCTTTATCTAAGTGCAAGTAACTAAAAACATAACTTGTGAATAAAAAGGCTGATCTTTATTATGCATCTGATTCTGCCAGTGGTTTTGAAGTCTTCATAATTAATTCAATTGTAGTGTTAGGACTCAAAGACTGAAACAATTATTAAAATGTTTCTTTGGTTTTCCAAAACAATGACATCAGCACTACACAGGACATATTAGGGTTTTTTAAACAATGGTTGGCAATCCGATTTCCATAAAGAAAATAAAGAGTTTAGAGAACAATGTCTTTGCTGTTAACATGTACCAGACTTTGTGCGGACCGTGCAGCCTGGCAGGTGGAGTGTAAAAAAGCTATACAATTTAATTGAACATTTTTTCTTTCAGGCTGAACAGCATTAATCTATGGCAAGCCAAATTATCATTTAGAGATATCTCTAAATGCATTTAAAGATATCTGCAAATCATTTAGAGATATCTGCAAATCATTTAAGGATATCTTCAAATCACTTCCTGTATTTTGGCTGAGATTATCACTTCCTGTTTCCTTATTCAGTTACATAGAAATGAATGAACAAGTTAACAGGAAGTGATAATCTTGGGCTACATACAGGAAGTGATTTGAAGATATCTTTAAATATTTGAAGATATCTTTAAATGATTTAGAGATATCTTTAAATATTTGAAGATATCTTTAAATGATTTAGAGATATCTCTAAATGATAATTTGGCTTGCCATATTAATCTGATACCTGAACATGATCCCAACATTTAAAATAAATAAATGTCTCATCGCCGTCTGGCCATCTTTTTCAAAGACAGTCAAGTTTGATGTGGTAACATTGGAAATGTACAGCATCTCCCCATCTTTCGACACCTCCTAAAGGTGGATCTGTTTCGATTAAACAGTAGACCATGCCACTATTCTCTTATAGCTTCACTTTAATCCCTGTAGTGTGGACAAATTATATTGTAACATTGTGTATATGTAGAGCATTGTATGTGGGTGTTTGTTGAAGCATGTAAGTCACCTTGGATAGAAACATCCGCTAAATAACAGCAGGAGAAGAAGGAGAAGAAGAAACCTTAGAGCTTCCCTATATATTTGGACAGAAACAAAGCATGACAACCTTGCACACACAAATTATTCACCAGATCTAACTGCAGGTGCAAAGCTGATGATGACTCTGCCATGATAGAGTGAAAAGACACTATTTAACTAAAACAATGTCCCGAACGAGTCAACAGGAGGATTTTCTCATGGACAGAGAGTGCAGGATAGTCAACTGAGGCCTGCTGGGCCCCTGATTTAAACCCCACAGAGCACCCGTCAGAGGAGCTGGGAGAGACACACAAGCTTTCCCCACAGACAGCGCTGCTGCGAAACCCATCAACGAGGCAAACGCTAATGGGTTTCATGTGGCTGTGATCTGCTGCTGTACGGGAGTGCAAGGTGTGCACAGCACTGCGTCTTCTCAAGATGGTGTTACTGAGGAATGTGAAGAGATGGAGTTGGGGGGTGACACTGATACTCTCAATTGGTGAGTACAAATTTAGATGAAATTGATTTTGGTTCTAAATGACTGGGACCACTTGTTTCTTCTCGGGAAATAAAAACAATCAATAGCCATCTTTTGCATTAATGCAAGTGTACATGACAGTACACAATACACAATGGGAAAATAAATCAATCAATCAAAATCAATCAATGAAATTGACAGGGCACTCTATTGTAACTTCACTACTAGTGGCTCCAGAGTAATTCCAGCCTATATGACATGGACCTCCCAGTATTATATATAGGAAAGTGTCAGTACGTTACCGTGAAGGCTTTGGCTGTACCTTTGTCGTCTTTGCTGGATATGACCTTGGCGTTTTTCCTGGATTCTCGTAAGCGTTCAATTGGTGGAGGCTTCACGAAAATCACATAGGGCTTAAATTCTGACGTCCGTAAGTGTTTGATTGTCTGCAGAATTCAAAACATAAAACAGTCAGTCGCCAGGCAGCAGGACTGATTTCGACACAATAAACAAAATAGACTGAATAGATACCTTGTTAATAATAACAAGGGCAAAAGGTATACTCCAATTCATTACCTTTTCTTTTCAATTAGATACTGAAATAACCCCCATTTTTTGCCTGTTTGACTGACACACAGACATCTTGGGCTGTTGTAGAGTGCATGTAGCGAAATCCAAAAGTTGTCCATAGAAAATGTGTAGCATGAGGATGATTTTATTTGCATTACTTCATAAACTTGGCATCAAAATGCCTCGCTCTTGTCAGAGTGGAGCTCATCCAAACAAGTTATGAATACAAAAACATTCATCAAAATCAGCAAGCAAAGGAACTCCCATTCGACAAGCCCCCGTTCTGCATTCAATTGCACACTGTCATCCGGCTGCAGAATTGTGAATAAAAAATGTAATCACCACGTCAAATACGTGTTCATTCACTCATTGAAAATGCTTTTCAGCTGCTCCTGAAATATGAAGATCTGTGGAATCCATTCAGCTGTACAAGTCAGGTCTTCTACAGCTCAAGACAAAAACCACTGGAGACATGATGAAGCTTCTGGTCTGCAAAATGATGTAATTCCTGCTATAGCTTCTATAATGTGTCCAAAATCAGCAAGAATGACATATGGGCCACTTTAAGAAGGCATTCACTGCCACCCAGACGCAGAAAAGCCAAAAATGAAACATGAAAAAAGGGAACATTTACAGTAATTGCTGCTAAAAATGTCCCTCAAAACTAAGTCTGGTAACCGAGTTATTAAACAAATAGTTAAGGTTTCCAGGGAAACATCTGACAGTAAATAGTATTTATGCCTCGATCATTAATCTAGGCTGGAGGGGAGAAAAGCAATAATCAAGAAAAGTTGAAGATTTTGCTTTGAGAGACTAAACAGAGCTGCTGAATTTACATATGATATAGTCACACAACTCAAAACACATCAATCCCTCATGCAGACATGACAGGAACGCTGATCTGATCTGGACAGCTATGCAAGAAAGCTCTGAAGATTCTGCTACTCACATGGGGCTGCACATCCAGCAGGCACACTTTGTTCTTCGACAGGACAGAGCGAACCGAGTCCAAGCTTGTCCCATAATAATTTCCCTTATACTCTCCATGTTCAACAAACCTGTAGGAGAAAAACATCAGAAAGAAGGACATTTAAGTAAATTATGGACCAAAATAACACTTTGTTCTGTTGACTCCCCACATCCAGGCACACATCTGAGAAAAGATCTGCCTTTTCAGAAGACGGATATCTAGAAAATAAAACGTTTCTTTCCTGTTTCTGAATCACTACACGACAGTTCCAGGACCTGCCGATGTAAATCTTATAGCTAAACCTGGCAGCAATACATCTCATGACAAGTTTGAATGTTAAATTATACACGGGCCCTTATAAATAAATAAATAAAATAAAATGTTTTAAAATACCTATAAAAAAACCTGAATAAAACTAAAAAGTTTGTCCTTTTTTACCCTTTCAAACTTTTACTTGCGGTAAATAGATTTAAATTTGTTAACAACATACACATAGATTTGGATGCAGTAAAGAAGAAGAAAGGCCAGACCACCTTCAATAAATACCACATCCCACTTCTTTAATTGAAAATCTACTGATATACTATTAGAAAAAAAACAAATAGACCCATTGACTTCTTTCAAAAGGAACGTGAGGATTAATCTCTCGACCGTTACTCTCAAAGTTGTAGCATATTTCAGCAGAACACAATTCCAGACATTTTGGCACAGGGATATTTTATATAATCTTCTATGTTACACTTTAAATCAGTAACACCTGTTTATTTTAAAAGGTAAAAAATGCAAATGCCAAGACTAGTCTAATCCAGATTTCCTGACCAAGCTAAAGCAAACAAATATTTTTCCATCACATAAGATGCCTCATTCACATTGATGAGTGTAATAAAATATTGAAATGTGCTTTTAGAAAAAATAGAGAAGTTAAACTGAAGCGGAAGAACGTGGAAAGAATGTCTGATCTCAAATCCCTGTGCAGAATCTGTGTAATGTTATCAGTGAGCCCGGATAACCTTCAAATACACATAAATCATTAAAGAAAGCTGTCCTGCCTGGCCTCCAGGAGGAAACCTAGTGGGTCCTGGATACAAATGATTAAAATGGCAACTATAATAATAAAATCACTGATTTAGTTTAATGTTTTTAATTATATTGATTCTAAACTGCCAGCTCACTAGAAAATGTCTTAGAAAAAGCAACATGAATCTGGGGAGAAATAAAATTCATTACCTCTAGTATTGCATTTCATTAAAGTCAAATTCTCGTCTGGGGACACAACTGTTTTTGAAGAAGCTCTATAGAAGGAACGCAGTTTTGCCACTAATGGGTTTTAAGAAACCAAACACAAATAGTAAAATCTGACTTTTTGCCAGGTTGTTTGCCACTCTAATTCGATTTGTGTTTTCCATGTCGAGCGTTCAAGCATTCTGCCCCTGAACTTCGGCTCTGGTCTGTATCTGTCATTTGCACCTCTCCCCTCCGGGAGTAACTCGTTCTGCTCAACGCACAACAGGCGAATGGTGATAGGTGTGTATTGGATTAGCACCAGTGCCCAGGATAGGAAAATAAGAACAAGGAACATTTCAAGGGCACTAAACATTTCACTCTTGCACAGAATGTCAACCACAATTATATTAGTTGCAAATTTGTATTTATGACTTCGTAGTTGTGGTGGGAAGTATAAAATAACTCTTTATGCTCCAGCCAATGCAAGGTTTTCATCACTCATCGTCCCAGCCCTGCAGAAGGCTGCGAGTCTTTCACAGCGAGCACCACAGGCTGTTCTCATCTCACACTCATGCACCGCAGATGGACTAATATGGTCCTCTTCTTCACAATGTAATTCATTAAGATTAGAATATTATTCCTTTATTAAAGTGATATTCTGTATTAAAAAAGCAAAGTAAATGTTATCATGCACAAATGTGCCTGACTGATTCACCTTTATCTACTGTCATCGCTCTCCTGGCTCTGTTTGGCTCTGGTTGTGTCTGTGGGATTGAAGAGGAGTTTTCTCAGTTTGCAAAGCTTTTCTAGTTGTTGTTGACATGGTTTTTCACCTTTGTATCAATCAGAATATTGCAAGCATTCTCACATATTCTCAGACTGCACAAATATACTTCACAACAGCTCTATGAAACATACAATTAAAACAAATATTTTCAAACTCATTACTTCAAACTCAATTATAAACACTAGAATAGTTGTACATTCTCAAACTGAACTTTTTCTTCTTGATTGAAAACAAACAAACAAAAGAAAGAACACTGTTGCCTACAATTGGATGTGCCATTTCAATTGTAAAGATTTAGTGCAACAGCAAGTCTCAAACAAGATCCAATACACTGCTCCTTCACCAGCAGAAAATGAGCACATGATAAAACATTATTTTCTGTTCATATTTTCAAAAAACAGGTCACAATCCACATTCACTCCTTTGTGAGCATGCGGTCATCTCTTTAGATGACTGCCATAATTGAAATACATTTTTGTACATACATAGACACTTATAGGTAGAGATCATGTGGTCACAACTTTTTTTTTAATTGCTGACCTCATCTTTCAAGTTAAAAGTAGAACACAATACAGTCTTTTCAACAGGAGTAATGTGGAATGTGCTTCATAAGAGTTAAACAAATGATGGGTCACATTTGTAAGTGATTAGCTGGCATTTAAAAAAACTAAAGTTGCAATGGGATTTTAATATGAGCAACATTACAAGTGTCAGACTCGGAATCGGCCACATCCATTATACACTTGCATGTAACAAACACTACTATTTATTTAAACTGTTAAGATGTTTTTGCACATGTTTTCATAAATATACAATAACTTTGCAACTGTGCTTAAATACATAAATCACATTTAATTTCTTTTAACATGTCAACTGCATAGTTAGCCAAGTTCCCCCCCTCCCTCACTCCACCCCTTCTCCTTTAACATCATAATGGCTGCAACCGTGGTCTTATTTAAGTACCACGGCTGGATTTCATTCAGAAATATGGCAAGCTGTCATTTGGTCCTTATAGCAAGAAAAGCAGGTTCTGCGCCAACACATGAGGCAGTGGAATGGCATTTATTCAGGAGGTAAAAAAACAAAAAAAAAAAACGATTTCCTCCATCAACCAAGACTGTCAGACTGGCTGTGAAAAGCTGACAATTGTACAAGAAAAGAGACACTGAGCTTGAGTAGGAATCTCTCCTAAACTACAACAGTTACTTACTGTGAAACATGAAGACCTTTCTTTATTTAGTACAAACAAAATGTCCAAATACATACATACATATATATATATATATATATATATATATATATATATATATATATATATATATATAATGTATACCATACAGTTAGGTGGGTGACATCTGGACATTAACTTTGCACTGTAACTCATTGAAGACGGGTGAGGACAATGCTTATCAAAGCACAGTCAAAAAAGCCTAAGCTAAGTGTCTGAAGATGTTTTGAGTATATATATAGATATATATATATATATATATATATTTATTCAGGAGGTAAAAAAAAAAAACTATGGAGGAAAAATGGGTGTGGAAATGAAATTCTGCTTTTAATGTACAGCTCTGGAAAAAATTGGAGACCGCTGCGAATTATTCTTAAATCAGCATCTCTACATGTATGGCAGCCATTTCATTCCAGTTTCTGTTCAATTCCAACACAGGCACACCTCATTCTACTGAATGAGGTACTGATTAGGTGATCACCTGAACCAAATCTTATTTAATGAGGAAAAGTATCAAAACCACTGCTGTGGTAATACTATCTTCTTGCAATAGGACCAGCTGGATGGCAAAAACAGTGCTAGTAGTACCTCAAAAGTAATTGGAATCAAGAAATAACTATTGACCATGTCAAAAGAGTTCAAAAGGAAAGTTTTGAGTGAGGAAAAGGGTTCAATTTTGGCAGAGAGATACAGTGAGCATCGGGTTGCTTCCATCCTTAAAATTTCAAAGACAGCGGTTCATAAGAACAAGATCAAGCAGCAGACATTGGGTACAACAAAGCTACAGACCAGCAGAGGGCGAAAACAACTCTCCACTGACCGGGATGACCACCAACTCATTTGAATGTCACTCAACAACCGTAGGATGACATCAAGTGACCTACAAAAAGAATTGCAAACGGCAGCTAGGGTGAAGTGCACGGCGAGGATGGTTCGAAACAGGCTCCTAGGGGCAGGGCTGAAGTCATGCAAAGCTAGAAAAAAGCCCTTAATTAATGAGAATTAAAGAAGAGCCAGGCTGAGGTTTACAAAAGACCATAAGGATTGGACCGTAGTGGACTGGATTAAGGTAATCTTCGCTGACGAGTCAAATTTTCAGCTTTGCCCAACACCTGGTTGTCTAATGGTTAGATGGAGACCTGGAGAGGCCTACAAGCCACAGTGTCTCGCACCCACTGCGAAATTTGATGAAGGATCGGTGATGATCTGGGGGTGCTTCAGCAAGGCTGGAATCGGGCAGATTTGTCTTTGTGACAAACGCTTGAATCAAGCCACATACAAGGTTGTCCTGGAAGAAAACTTGATTCCTTCTGCTCTGACAATGTTCCCCAACTCTGAGGATTGTTTTTTCCAGCAGGACAATGCTCAATGCCACACAGCCAGGTCAATCAAGGTGTGGATGGAGGACCACCAGATCAAGACCCTGTCAAGGCCAGCCCAATCTCCAGACTTGAACCCCATTGAAAACCTCTGGAGTGGGATCAAGAGGAAGATGGATGGTCACAAGCCATCAAACAAAGCTGAGCTGCTTGAATTTTTGCACCAGGAGTGGCATAAATTCACCCAACATCAATGTGAAAGACTGGTGGAGAGCATGCCAAGACGCATGAAAGCTGTGATTGGAAATAAGGGTTATTCCACCAAATATTGATTTCTGAACTAAGTTAAAACATTAGTAATGTGTTGTTTACAAAGGAATATGAACTTCTTTGCATTTTTCGTGGTCTGACAACACTGCATCCTTTTGTAATTGTGACCAGTTTTCTGCAAATAAATGCTCTAAATGATAGTATTTTTATTTGGAATTTGGGAGAAATGTTGTCAGTAGTTTATAGAATAAAACAAAAATGTTCATTTTACCCAAACACATACCTATAAATAGTAAAACCAGAGAAACTCATCATTTTGCAGTGGTCTCTTCATTTTTTCCAAAGCTGTATATTAATTTGCAGAACAAACACTGCAGTCATAAGGCACCGGACATTGGTATAAAATGTACAGATGCTGGCAGTCAAAACGCAGATTCCACAGAGTGAATGAAGGGAAACACAAAAACGTAATTTAATCTACAGAAGCTTGATACAGTACTAGATTAATCAAAGGTACTGAACAGAGGTTTAAACTACCAATGAAACAGAGATGTATATTGGAACTACATAGTCTTATCTGCCATTTTATATTTCAGGACTTTTAGAAGTCTATTTATAGATCTATGTGTGCAAGACTTTCAACTAACCAGTCACCTAGGCAGTGCACTGAATTAGATGGACCCTATCAAATATTACTTAGAACAAGCACTGCATTCAAAACACACTATAGAAAATCTAAATTAAACACACTGAATAATCAACAAGGCTTTTATTCCACTGTGCATCTGTATTTTCCGTTACTGCTACTAGCAACATGGTAATATAATATTGATTTCTGTCTGTGGCTGCACAGTCCAGTGTCTTTCCAAAACACAGACTTTACTCTAACCTTTCCACTGCTGAGAGCCATTCTGCTTCACTAAGAATACGACTCCATCTGATATTAATTTACAAGGCCCAATATATTTGTATTTAAACAGGATAGACAAGAATAAATGACTCTATACTACACAGCCCAGCCCAGCGCACCATACCCTGAGCACATGCACAAATGGGTTGTCAATATTAATCAGGATCAGGATTTTCTTGTTACATTGGCCATTAAAAGCATTACGTTTTCCTGTCTTACATTTACAGCTGAAGTGTCTTTTGCAAGGAAAAGTAAAAACAGCGTCAGAAAGGAAGAAAATGCAAGAGGAAAGGTTAGAAAGAGCCTCATGAAAATTAAAGTTACCCTTACATCCCTAAAGGGAATGTTTGTTTTTATGCATATTTTTTGTTAAATTTTCTGTAAAACATCCTGTGACAAAAAATGATGGATTTGAAACTGAAACCAGTTGCAAGAAGATTAAATAACAGTTTTTTAGCGAATTACTTGTGGGTGTTATTTAATTTATACAGTTGCTTTTCCCCTCTTTATGTAAAATCTTGTTAGTCTCAAAAATATAACCCTGCATGCAATTCACACAAACCTGCAACCTTGGCACAAGTTTCTGTTCGGTTTTGAGTTGTGAAATGAACCAACAGTATTGGCTGGTCTTCCAAAACATAGTTCTTTTTTTTTTTTGCCTAAACAGCTTACTGCTGCACAAAGACAGCAATCAATCTTCTTGAGTTTTTTAAGAAAAACTTTCAGAATAGCCTACAAATGATTTATTAAGACAAGGAAATGAAGTTAATTTCAAATTTGCTTTGAAAGACCACAAGGAATTTGGTGCTTCTGTTAAAAAATGCAATGTATCACTACATAGAGTGTTGTTCTAGGTGCTAAAGTCACTGAAGCATGTTAATACATGCTTTTTATGACCCGTATCTCAGCAGCGAGACACTGCAAGGAGGCTGGGCTCCAGTCTTGCTGACAAATTTGTTTGTTTGAAATAAAGCTCAGCGGCTCTTGTAGATATTGGCTTGCGCATTAAACGACTTCAAGGCTGACTAAAATTACAATATGATTGAAGGAAATTCAAACACTTCTTTAAAATTTAATTAAATAATTATCACGTTTTAATAATTTTTTCTTAGTGGTGACTGTTATGACATTCAAAATATGAATACGAATTCATATGACAGCCATAGAATCCTAAACTTGGAAATTACCTGCAAATGAGTTAGACAATAGCTTCTCTAATGCAGAACACCCCAGTCAAATTAATGTGGCAACAAAAAGAACAAGAGTACTTAAACAATACACCATGGTGGAAAATAAATGTACCAATAAAAAAAACTATTACCATTGTTTTTATTTTTATTTTTTCATTTTATTTTCTACCCATCAGCAATGTAATACTGTACTTGTGAGTTACCAAGTTAAACAACTGCCAGTAGATGTGTCAAACTTCATTACTGTTCTCATTAGAGGAACGTGGTGTAATATTGGGACTTAATAACTTCCAGGCTAAATGCTGAATGGATCAGGAGCAGTTACTTTGAGTGCTTGAGAGGCATGTCTCCTCATACTTTAAGATTTCAGATCAGTTTAACCTAGACCTAAAGTGGGAGGGATAAAATCAATGGAACAATGAGCCAAAACTTAACAAACTAATTATGCTTATGTAAAATATTTTAATTACAAGGATGAAACTAATAATAACATTAAACAAATAAAATGGTTGGGGAAGCAGCAGATATATCAGTTTTCAATCAGTAATAATGATTGTATTGTAAAACAGAAGAATTTTCCAGGACTGGCAGACTCCTAAAAGGATACTTTCTGGTTAATTATTTTAATAATAAATTATTTTAATAATAGACTAATGAACACCTTTAAAAGGACTGAACATATTTGACTTTAGCCAAATAACAATTAATATAGAATGAGTTCAGTTTGAATGGAAAGATGAACTGGCCAAGTTAATGACAGGCCCTCCAGCATCTATTGGAGATATGTACTCAGTTTCTTGGCTCATTTGGTGTTTGAAATTTAAACAGTGCTCTGAAGAAAAATACTCCAACAAACTCAGGTCCCCAGGGAAGTGAAATACCAGCAAAACATAAAACAGATCTTTTCTTTCCTTCATATCATTTGGGTGTGAAATTATCCATAGGTGCTATTCAAATTATGAAACTTAATGAAACATATTTATATTATCTTGACAAATACGGCCTCACTGGGAGGTGCATCCTTTCTGTAGGCTGGAATTGCTGGCAACCAAACCAGTACGTTACAAACTCCAGACTGAACTGTTTGCATGACGAACTCCATGCACCGCAGCACACTCGGAGTACAAAAGTCCAATAACACTGCAGCACAGTCCTCAAAAACTGAACACAAGGCATCAGAGGCAAAACAAAACATAGGGGTTTGGTTTAAACAGGGTATCAGCACCTACAGAATGAGGTCGTAATCATAAGGTCCACATCAATTTGATTTCTGTTCAGAATATCTCACATTAGACCAACACATGGTGTAACTGATTAAACATTTTAATTCAATGATTGACTGAATCACATTATTTATTCATAAAATTACAGATTTTCCTGGTTAAAGTGGCGATTTCTGGTTCAGAAGTATTGATGGCATTTAAACCGATCAACCATAACATTATGACCACTGACAGGTGAAGTGAATAACACTGATAATCTCGTTATCATGGCACCTGTCAGTGGGTGGGATATATTAGGCAGCAAGTGAACATTTGTCCTCAAAGTTGATGTGTTAGAAGCAGGAAAAATGGGCAAGCGTAAGGATCTGAGCGACTTTGACAAGGGCCAAATTGTGATGGCTAGACGACTGGGTCAGAGCATCTCCAAAACTGCAGCTCTTGTGGGGTGTTCCCGGTCTGCAGTGGTCAGTACCTATTAAAAGTGGTCCAAGGAAGGAAAAGCGGTGAACTGGCAACAGGGTCATGGGCGGCCAAGGCTCATTGATGCACGTGGGGAGGGAAGGCTGGCCCGTGTGGTCCAATTCAACAGACGAGCTACTGTAGCTCAAATTGCTGAAAAAGTGAATGCTGTTTCTGATAGAAAGTTGTCAGAACACACAGTGCATTGCAGATTGTTGCGTATGGGGCTGCGTAGCCACAGACCAGTCAGGGTGCCCATGCTGACCCCTGTCCACTGCCAAATGCACCTAAAATGGGTAGGTGAGCATCAGAACTGGACCATGAAGCAATGGAAGAAGGTGGCCTGGTCTGATTAATCACGAGTTCAAGGTGTTGACTTGGCCTCTAAATTCCCCAGATCTCAATCTAATTGAGCATCTGTGGGCTGTGCTGGACAAACAAGTCCTATCCATGGAGGCCCCACCTCGCAACTTACAGGACTTAAAGGATCTGCTGCTAACATATTGGTGCCAGATACCACAGCACACCTTCAGAGGTCTAGTGGAGTCCATGCCTCGACGGATCAGGGCTGTTTTGGTGGCAAAAGTGGGACCTACACAATATTAGGCAGGTGGTCATAATGTTATGGCTGATCGGTGTAGATTAGAGTTCTGATTTGCACTTTATTCACTGGAAGCCTGTGTAGTATAAAGCTTGAAATACAGTACTGCATATTATACTCTTGAAAACCTTATGAGTATTATTATGAAGTCTGCACAGGAATGTTTTTCTTTCTTCCACTCATTTGTGTTATGCAAAAGGCCTACAAGAATATACTAGTGGCTACTGGCACAGTGGCACAGTGGCAATGCCAAACATGCCAGAATTGCATCCTGAAACTGCTGCTGGCTCTCTTACTCACCAACCAGAACCACCAGTCTGTACTTCTCTCCATGCTGTCTGCGGTAGGTGGTCACCTCTTCATATGTGGGGATGTCAACCATGTCGTACAGCTCGCTCTTCTTGCACTCATACATGGACTTGTTGGTCATTTGGTCTCTTCTGCTGAGACGGAAGCTTCTCCGCAAATTCAATTTGAGATATCTTGAAATTGAGTTATTTTGAGATATCTGCAATTCAGTTTAAGATATCTTGAGTTGTATTTTGAGATATCTCTAAATGACAATTTGGCTTGCCATACCCTGTGTACTATTGCTCAGTTTTTTCAAGACTGGCAGAGGTTTTACATTTTGAGTGTGTACAGAATTGTAGTGTCAGTAGTGTTATTGTAGTCATTTAGATACAATACTACAAAATACTTTACTGAACTGTGTGCAAAGCAGCGAGTAATTTGAACTAAGCAAATCTACTGTCTACTATTAAGATTATCTAATTTACCTTTTTTTAAAAAACTAATATCACTCAGTTTTAAGGAGTAACCTGAACAAAAGCATTATTCCCAGAAGAGATATGACTTTTATGAAGATCTACCTGACTGGATAAATGCCAAACAAATTAAACAAGATATCTTGTCTCAGCACAGGACAGTGTGAACTGAGGGATTATATAACTGATAATATATTGGTTTGAAGGAGAAAATAATACAATTAAATGACAAAATATTATTATTATTATTATTATTATTATTATTATTATTATTATTATTATTATTATTATTATTATTATAAAATCCTCTAAATGACAACCAGTCACCCTACCACTGTGGCCTACATGAAAGTCAACAATTGTGTTTCCCTAAAACTAACTCAACATCTCAAAAACAAATAGAATTATTAATGAAATGTATAAGTCAAACACTAGAAAAAATAAGCAATGCAGTAATGATTGATATGTATGGTTAGAGCTGGTGATCTTTTACAGTAAATCGTATCAACTGTGCTACAGCACCAGAAGAAGGATGTGAAAACCACCACATCGTTTTAGAGAAAGCATCGCTATTGCAGAAAGGAGCAAGAACCTCTTCCTTCTATATGTAAGTCTTTATGTTTTGGGGGGAAAGGCTCCAAATTATGATGTTTGACCCATTTAGCATTTCCATTAAACAACTATTGTTGAAGCATTTACAGTTAGCTGTGTCTGTCTGTGAACTACGGAGAGCTGGTCGTGCACACATTCGGAAAGGAAAAGGTATGGGAAGGATAATGAAATTGTGCTTCCAAGGTCACTCCTATTGATTGACCATTCAAACAAATTGCATTCTTGTAAGCTTGAAAATTTTAAATTTTGCCAAATCTGTCAGAGCAAATCTCCTTTCTGCGAAGCAGGCAGGTGCAGAGGATTTCGTTACGCCTCTCAGCTGTGGGCAGTCAATACAAATTGATTTTCTGTAGTTGAGGGGATTCTATAATCTACTCCCATCAAAATCATTTAAACCCTTCCAGACAGCTCCATCCAAATAATAAAATAACCGCTCCATACGGCAGTACAGTTTCAGCGTAAATAAATCAGTGCTTCTCACTACTAAGAAGCTATCATTCTGATTCCTAACCCAGCTAGGGTTACACTGACTACTGCAAAATAATTCAAAACAGCATAGAGGCACTGGGTTTCTGGATTTGCCTTTTTATGCAATTTGTTTCTGGGCTTGCGCTGCTGCTGGGGATCCCTCAGAAGATCGTGTTCGGTAGGAGTCATATTAGTCAGAAGAGGACCTTTATAATGCTCAGTTTTAGAATTCAATCCAACTGGATTGGAAAATTAGGTTAAAAAAGGGAGAACAGTAGAGAAGGGTGTGATTTAAACCTCCCAGGTCAAAGGTTTATTGTCTTCCGCAACATGATGTTGAATTTAGCTTAGTTTCCTTCAAAAAAAAAAAAATCACACACTTATCAGGGCAAGTGCGGCATGTGCGGTTTGCAAGAATTCAGAAAGTACTCAGCTATATGCCCAACAGCTGCACAGCACAAAAACCCACACCCAGTCCAGGATGAATGTAAACAATATGCACCCCATTCATAATCTCCTCCTTGTTGCCCGTGGATTGGCATGCCTATTTTCCACTCCAATAATATTTTACAGCCGTGTAGGAAATTTAACATGTGTGCAAGCTAAGTACCCTGAGGCATTGACTAACTGTGAATACTAACTGCTTACTGTCCTGTTTGCAAAGGTCTGTGAAACACAGAACGGGTACTGCAAAACATGAAGTTTAAAGAAGGTTACATGAAAGACATACCAGATGCATTCTATGCAGCAAACGTATGTTTCCGCAGTTTATAATTTACACAAGGAAATAGTTCAGACTCTACAGATGATGGAACGCTGCTCAAAATGTAAGATCGGTTGTAGGTGGTGCAAATTGTATAAATCACAAAATCATGCGGCTGCTTCGCCTCGGTTGTAGGATCAGGCATCGGAATGGAGAGATCAAAGTTCCAGCACACATAGCACTTTCAGAGCCATGGTGCTGAAAGGTACAGGATCATCCTGGCAGTTGTAGCAAACCATGCCGAAGATAGATAACTGGATTGGAAAATTCAGGATTCAATTAATTGGTGCAGTATGGTGCAGAATTCAATGAATTGGTGCAGTCTTTCATCTCATGTGTCTCAATAACTTCATTCATCTCTTTCTTCTTGTTTCCAGAAAAGAATATTTAAACATTTAGAAATGTTTTTTAACAAAGACCTTTTCAAATCCACTACTTCCACAAACCCTGTCTTTGTCACACGTAGAGACTAACGAGCATCTTTACATCGAGAACTGCTTAAATCTGGGTCAAAACTGCAACTGAAGTAAAAGTCAATATTGCTACAAATAATGTTATTAAAAACAGATGACAGAAAGGCCACAGACCCAGCAAATGGAAAAAATGTTTCTATTAAAAACAAACAAAAAAATCAAAGCTACTTCACTTCACTTTACATTATTATAAAATGGCTAAAAACAAAGAGAAGGAAAATAACAACCCAATAAATAAATAAATAAACAACCCCCCTCTCATAAGCTGCCACTAAAAGGGTTGTCTTAATGAGCTGTCAGTAAGCCTTAAAAACCACACTACATCCTAAATCAACAGCTTTGTTTAGCTTTTGGCACTATTATACCCTCTTTTCTGGTTTAGGCTGAAAAGGTTTTTGGCCTAAAATCTCACACACACAAGAAAAAAAGGGGTAACAAATATGACACATACTGGGACGGAAACTAACTTTGGCTGGATTATGCAAAAAGTTTGAGACTTGAAACAGACCGAATGTGCTCAAATGCTGCTTGAGTTCAAAATGTAAGGCTTGTATTTGTTTCTTTGCTTCTGAAAACCCCATCCTACGCCATCCACCTACGGCCAAGTTCAGAAAAAGGAATTAGATTGTCAAGTGATGCAGCTGAGCTGTGAGAGGAATTCAAAGAGCCAGATGGTCCAACCGGCTCTTTGTCTGCTCCGCACAGCGCTCTCCGCCGAGTTTCAGAAGGCATCTGCAAAATGGTTTATGGGTGGTAACAAACCTCCTGGAGCCTGTCCTCTGAGTATCTGCATGTTGCAAAAAACAGTACTGGGTATCTGGTTTTACTCTGATATCTGAGCTTGTTTCTGGAAAGTGTGTTTACCTGGATTGCAAGGCAACACAAATGGTTATTGTATTGAAATGACCATCTCCAGGGGGACAAATTTGTGTAATGTTAGTTTTTACAAATCCCTTTGGCCTGAAACATCTTTTTCTGTCTGAGTTCACCGTTTTATGTACAATTCTGCTTCCTGCCTAGGGGAGATATAAAGTCTTATGAAGGTTTTAAAAAAAATGTTTGCCTAAATATGCATTTAGCTCCAGCATGTATTTGACAAACCTCAGATCTGTAGAAGACCTAACTAAACATTCTAGCTAGCTTAACTGTCACATGTGGGAAAAGTGGTGCTATACACGAGGGTTACATATAAATCATAACATCTTTTATCTTACTTTCATTGCAACGTAGAAGCAAAATGTACAAGATGATACCCATTAAGGGAGTACTGACCACAGCAATTTACATATGAATTGCTTGTCTTCCTAGGCATCCCATTAACTGTATACTGAACTTGCTTTTTTCCCTGAGTTTTCCCTGCATACTGGCAATAAACTTTGTCATTGGACAGATCCCTTTAAATAGAAGCAGGGATAGAATGAACTCCAGGACAGTCTTGAACACTTTGTGAACATTTTTAGCTAAATAGGCCAACAAGAGATCCTATATTATTCTATCAGCATCTTCTGATAGTTTAGATTAAATGTGCAATCCATCTGCAAACTACAACCAGAAAGTAAACAGTATGAATTCAAGCTTGAAACTTTTTGTATTTTAAAAACAATTTTAAAAACAAAGGACATTAAACCAATATATATATATATATATATATATATATATATATATATATATATATATATATATATATATTCTGAAGCATGATGATTCCTTGTTTATTTAATTTGAATGTAAATATTTGAGGACCACATGCAATTTATTCAGGATAACCCGTTCTGAAATTTGTATTTAAATTCTCTATTTTGCATCTTGAAACTAAAATCTGTTTAGAAAACGTGCACATGTGTACTTCATTTTTGTATTGTATTTACATTTTTTTGATAACAAAGTGAATTCTCCCTGGTCACAAGGAAGGTTTGCAAGGAAAAACAAAACAAAAACAAAAACACATATTTGACCGGGAAGTGTGTCTGGAATGTAATATTTTTCACATTGGGTAAAAGGGGACCCCTCTGTATGCAGTAGAGGGCATGCCACTCATCTTATTCAGTAAACCTAGATAGCTTCTGCCCAGACACTGATCATTTCATATATGAAGCTTATATAGGAGTTTCAATTATTAGAAAAGCATTTGCGATTCATAATGGCACCTAGTCCTCTATGTTTTTGGTTTGCCATTCACACATCCAGTTTCCTGGCAACAACTTCAGAAAAACAAAAGCCATTAGCTGTATATACTAATAGAGAGCAGTAGACAAAATCTGTAAGTGACTGTACTTTTCCTACCTAGGGGAGAAGAAAGGATGACTACCAAGGGGAGGTGCTATGGGTACTGGACAGGCAGGGCGTGTGTCTGCTGGTAATAAGCTAGGCTGAAACCATTACATTTCTTAACTGAAAGAGAGAAAATTAAGCCTTCAGAAATGCATCCTTCTACAAGAAACATGCACAAAAAAAGCGTCTGATAACAGAATCGATCTGTAGGTAAAATGGTTTGTATAATTCTTACCATAATAGAACTTTTACATGTACTTTAGTTGTTTTGGAGGTTTCATGGGCTCACTCACTAAACAATTTAATACACATGAAATAGATTAAATGTTCTGGGAACTGGTCTGCAGTTTGGTTGTGCCTTAACAGAAGTATGAAGCGTTGAGGTCAGAGGGAGCACATTCAATGTACTTGAGTAAGGGAGTGAAATTTTGTGGGCAAAGAAAACTCTGGTATTTAAAGGTTACTCCTATTGAATGACACCCTGATTGAGTTTGGGAAAAAGAACTGAGGAATTGAAATGTGCATCTCCTGTAAAATCAAAAATGTCAGAACTTAGTCTATAACAGGGTTTAGATAATGAAACTTGCACATAGTATGTTCCTTAAATGGTTTATAACTTATGACCTGTTGGAAATGTGACAGTAGTGATGACAATACTATGAGTAATACTTACTGCACGCAAACAGAGTTGACAACAGCAACGTGAAATTTGCTCAAACACAGTCCATCATTGCTTGTGATTGTTAGATGACCACTTTAACACAAGCATCCATTTGGACCACATAAAAAAGGAACAAAAGCATGAGTAACTGAATCATAAAAGTAAATGACGATTAAATGAAATGTGCTTTTCCTTGTCTACCATGACATCATTTATTTGCCATGATGTCTTCTTACATACATACATTCTTAATATTCAGACTAATTGCTAATTTGGAATTTCCAAATAATAATTTAAGACCCATGTCTGGGTCTCAAGGTTGTGCAACAGGATTGTGCAAGTTTCCTCGACATAGAGAAGAGACAATGCAGGAAATTTAACAATACATTTAAAAGTTAAGCACAGGCAGCTTACATTTTTTGATCATATTAACTGATGTGAAAAAACAGTACTTAAAATAAAAGATGAAAACAAAATCCCAGAATTAATAAACAGTATTTATAGGCATCGTCACACCTACAACAGATTTCTTCAGTATGGCAAATAATAACTTTTTTATAGCCATGTCTCTGAACTTTAAGAATAAGCCAAAGAAAGTATGATAGATGGTTATTAAAATGAACCATTGATATCCAGAAAAAATCAACATTACTTTTGGTTTAAGTATTTCGTTATATTGCTAAGAAGAGGCCATCTTCTGTCATCTTCTTTGGTTTGTTTATCACAAATGTTCATGAGAATGAATGCACAATTAGAAACTGTCTGAACCCTAGCAGAGCCATTCAAAGCCAGGGGTCTAAGACCCAAGTGCGGGGTGAAAAATTGAGCAGTAGATAGCAGTCTGAAAACAAACAAGAGGTCAAGATCCGGCCAACAGGGCAATTAGGACAAGGCGAGAATCAAGGTCAAGGAGACAGGAAAAAGGATCGGAGTCATAGTAAATGAGGTCTTGAGCTGGGCGAAGGCATTGGAAGCCGAGGGAGTCCATGACAAGGTGTGGGCTGAACCTTTGAGGAGCAAAGTCAAAGGTGAGGCAACGGATCAGAAATAGCAAATTAACCTTCGATACAAATTGCCAAATCCAAGAAATCGTTGTAGGTCCTTGACTGTGCAGGGCAAAATGATCCAGGGAACAGGCAAACAAGACAAGGTAGAGCGGTAATCAGGAAACAGTCAAAGGTCAGTAACAAGGGAAATCAGGAATCAGAAAGAATGCTCAGAAATGTCACACAAAGCAAACAAATCTCACAAAGAGTATGAGCAACAAAGGGGTATATATACTGAGAGCAGAGGGGAGCAGGTAACAGTGGAGTGGTGTGCTGAACGAATGGGAGAAGATGGTCAATTAAAGTAATTGTTACGTCCCTGTCCTCTTGTGAATCTGTGTGGTGCCGTTTGTCTTCGCTTTGTCTGTAGTTCTTTTTAGGTGGGATTTGCTGCTGAAGAGGGGGCATGTTACCTGTCCTCATTGGTTCCCCCATCTTTGGCAGAAGGACAGAAGGACAGAAGGACCCATCACCCATATATTCCTGTGCTGTTTAGTGTGTGAGAAGACTGTTATGGTGGTGTTTTGTCTTGCCTGGCTCTGTTTCTGTTTCCCATCAGTTTCCTGTCAGTATGGAGAAGGGCTAGATAAGAAACCCATGGGTATACTCTGCATCACGTAGCTGTTGTTTGTTATATACACTAGGTTAGGAGCGAGTGGATGTCACCATCTTTCTTTAGCAGGTAGGTTAGACTGAGGGCTTAGTATTGTTGTAGGTAGGGATAGAGGTGTAGGGAAGTCAGGGCCTTTTTGTTACTTTGTTGTTTTGACAGACCATTTGCACGACCATTCTCCTACCCTTTGTCAGTTAACCACTACCCCTTTATTTACATTACCCATCTATTGTTATTTGTAAAACCTATTGTTATATTGTGTAAGCCTGCCCCATGTTCTATATATGTAAACCTGTTTGTTATTAACTTTCATTAACTTGCGTTCCTCAGGACCATAATCCTCTCAGTCCACGAAGTATTGGAGATGGCCACGGAGCCAACGGGACTGGAGAAGGGACCATACAACATAAACAGGGCCATTGTCCAGCAGCAAGGGAGGCGGAGGAGAGTTTGAAGCAGTGCTTACTGGATCGGAAGGGAGGTCAGGAGCAGACACGCCAGGCTTCAGCAGGGACGCCTGAAAAGTGGGGGAGATGCGGTATTGCGGAGGCAACTGAAGATGAGTGAGCTGTTGGACTATCCAGGATGGGTGATGAACCGGGGACTGAGCTTCTTACATGGAAGCCAGAGATGGATATCCCAGGTAGAGAGCCAGACCTCTTGTCGGGGATAGTAGAGAGGAGCTGATCAATTATGGCGATCAGCCTGGATTTTCTGACATTGGTTGACTCTGTGCAGGCATGCACGGGCAGCCTGCCAGATGTCATCACTGCGTCGAAACCTTTCATCTATGGCTGGAATGGTGGAGCGGTCCCCACACCAGGGAAGCAGGGAAGGTTGGAACCCGAGGACACACTGAAAAGGAGTAAGACCCGTAGACGAACTGATCAGGGAATTATGGGCGTATTCAGCCCAGGGCAGGAACCGATTCCAGTCATGTTGGGACTGACTACAATAGGAGCGCAAGAACCACCGGACCGCCTGGTTTAAATGTTTAGAAATTGGACTGAGGGTGGTACCCAGAGGTGAGACTGATGTTATATGTTGATGTTGAGTCAGCGGAGAAAAGCAGACCAGACAAGTAAATTGGGGACCTTGGTCAAAAACAATGTCCTCTGGCAATCCTTTGACACAGAAAACATGGTTAAAGAGACATTCAGCCATGTCCAGGGTAGTAGGGAGACCCTTCAAGGGGATGAGTTGGCAGACTTTCGAAAAGTGAAATCAGGGACAGAGGGGTTTGGGAAGAGGTTCCAAGAGACCCGATGGGAGTTTTTGTGAGGATTTCGACTGGGCACAGGACGGGCAAGCCACGACAAACTATGTCACGTCATGCACCAAGGTGGGCCACCAGAACTTCTGTCGAACCAGAGAGGTAGTACGCTGTATTACAAGGATGTCCGGAGGCGGGATAAGAATGGATGCAGGACAGTAGTGGAGACTGTACTGAGGAGAGGACATAGGTGAGAAGAGCAGGGCAGTCAGGCAGAGAAGGATCCGTGGCTTGGGCCTGCTGAATTTGATTAATTATGTCCCATCTGACAGGAGCCACAGCGCAGGTGGTAGGCAGTATTGGATGTAAGTGGTAAGTGGATAGCGGAGAGGCGTGTTGACAGAGCATCTGATTTGGTGTTCTTTGTTCCTGGGTGAAAAGAAAATGCCCACGGACTAACATGGAATGAGTCACTTGGCTGAACATATGTATTCCAAGTTCTGGTGATCCGTGAGGACCAAGAAAGGGTGTGTGGAACCCTCAAGCCAATGCTGCCGTTCTTCAAAAGGCAGTTTGAAGGCCAGGAGCTCATGATTTCTGATGTCATAATTCCGTTCTGCAGGCGAGAGTTTCCTGGAAAAGAAGGCACATGGATAGAGCTTGGTCGGTTGGCCACTGCATTGTAAAAGAACCACCCCAACCCCAGATTGCAAAGCATCCACCACCACGACGAAAGGAAGAGTGGGGTCATAGGAAATGAGGTCTTCAGCCGGGCAAAGGTGTTGGAAGCCAAGGGAGTCCATGACAAGGTGCAGGCTGAACCTTTGAGGAGGAAAGTCAAAGGTGATGCAACGGAACTGAAATTGCAAATTAACCTTTGATACAAATTGCCAAATCCAAGAAATCGTTGTAGGTCCTTGACTGTGTGGGGCAAAATGATCCAGGGAACAGGCAAACAAGACAAGGTAGGCAATTCAAAGGTTGGTATATATATACTCAGATCAGAAGGAACAGATAACAGTTCAGTGGTGTGCTGAACGAATGGGAGAAAACGGTTAATTAAACTAAATGCACATGGTGCTAAGGAATGTCAGACACAGGGCTAAAATTCCAGAGATGGCGACTTCTGGTGGTGAACTTGGGAAGTGCGGGGTGAAAACATGACATAACCACATCAATCCTTTTATTTCACCAGCAGGAAATTCGAGACAAATTCGAAGCCAAAGTGAGCAACCTCTGTAATCCTACCACACCTTCTCTTAGGTCCATAAGGAAGGTATACAGGTATACATATAGAATATACAGACAGGTGACGAATTAAAGGAAAACCAACATAAAGTCTCGGTAAAGTGTTGGGCCACCACGAGCCACCAGAACACCTTCAATGCTCTTGGCACAGATTCTACGAGTCTCTGAACTCTACTGGAGGGATGGAACACCATTCTTCCCAAACATATTCCCTCATTTGGTGTTTTGATGATGGTGGTGGAGAGCGCTGTCTAACACGTCGGTCCAAATTCTCCCATAGGTGTTTAATTGGTTTGAGATCTGGTGACTATGAAGGCCATAGCATATGATTCACATCATTTTCATACTCATCAAACCATTCAGTGATCCCTTGTGCCCTGTGGATGGGGGCATTGTCATTCTGGAAGAGACCACTCCCATCTGGATAGAAATATTTCATCATAGGATAAAGGTGATCAATCAGAATAACTTTGTAATGATTTGCAGTGACCCTTCCCTCTAAGGAGACAGGTGGACCCAAACCATGCCAGGAAAATGCCCCCCACAGCATAACAGAGCCTCCGGACCCCCTCACTGTAGGGGTCAAGCAGTCAGGCCTGTACTGTTCTCTTGGTGTCTCCACACATGCACACACCCACTTGTCGAGAGCACTAGCCAGTTGAGCGTCTGTGACTAAAGCTCCTGCCATTTGTGCCCCAATAATAGCACCTCTTTCAAAGTCACTTAGATCCTTTCCTCTTGTCATCTTGATCCAAAATTGAGGTCAACTGGGCCTGCTCAGCATTTTTATACATGCCACAGAGCATGATAGGATGTTAATTGCTTAATTGTATCATGCAGTACACCTGTTTGGAGGCATCTGCATTTGTTATGTTCCTCCACTCATATATTCAGGTTTTGCCATTAATTTGTCACCCATCTGTAGTTTTATAAACAAAAACTATATACAAATAAAGGGCTGAAGGTCCTGGTCTGAAATACAGAAATCTTAACTTTTTTTTTACTGGTGGAACAATAAATCGAAACCACACTATATGTGGAATGACTACTTCTGAAGCTTCCAGGCAGCACTAAATTATCTGTTATTACACAATGTCACAGAGAGGTCAGGAGACATGATGTAAATGAACAAGAATAGTAAAGAATAAACCAGTTTAAGTTTTGGCCACAGTAATGAACTCCCTAATTCCAATACACAGTTGGCAAAAGATAAAACATCAAAAAGGAGCAGCTTAGGACAAGGAAGCACGTCTTCCATCTCTGACAGAAACACTACACTAGGACAACAATGGGTCAATGGTGTCTACTCAGCACATCTTCATTGTTTGGGTAACTGTATCCCCCAGTCAATGAGGTGGGCACTCCACATCTAATGGGTGAGTAAGGTTAGTTGAACAGGCAGTACCTTCAATTTCTTCTGCAGAGCATACGGAAAGCAAAAATGGAAATCGTTAAAATTAGGTCAGAAATGAAGAGAATGTAAGTTATCTATATTTCACAAAACAAAAAAATAGAAGATACACCTACCCCTTTCAACAATCTTAGAAAAGCAAAAAAACAAAACATAACAAAATGTTAAAACGTTAAATGAACAACAAAGAAAATGTTATAGAAAATGATTTCCCAAACTAAATTAGTTTAATAAATAATACAAATAGGATCCTTCCTGAAGAATAAGGAGAATATATTTCAATTTTAGCATTTTAAAGTTAACCAGACAACAGTACACACCCTAAGCCCTTCTTATAAAGGGCATAAATTAGTCAACCATACAAGATGAAACATGAATGAGGTTTACAGCAAACAGCTTTCAACCCTCAAACTGCTACCATGGACAATGCATTCTTCTTTTTTTTAATTTTTAAATAGTTGGTTTATGTTCATTTTAGCTGAGTGTGGCACGCCAGCTGCAAGATGCTACTTACTGAATAAAGTGGGCAACATCTTGTTTAAATGAGTAACATTTGGACACAGTTAAAAACTTCCTTTTGTTCATGTGGTCTCAATTCCACAAAACAAGGTTAAGTCAAAACATGCAAATAGTATCTATAGGGTCTCCAGCTTGGTTTGCAGATTGCACCACAGTGAGAGGCAGGTATCAAGCTAAACTGAAGACATAATTTGTCAAAGCAGAACAAAACATGAATGGCCAACCAATTTAAAATAAGTTGTTTATGTCGTCCTGTTCATATATTTTTTTGCTATAGATTCTTCTATAGTGTACAGGAGAGTAGTATTTTAGACCTTCACAGACAATGCTGTATAATTGCATCGGCCTCCTTTTGCCAAGAAAACCTTTTTCTGTAAGAGAATCACTTGTGTGCAAATCAGCTCATACTCAAGCTATTCAGAAGTGGGTTCTTATTCTTAAATGAATAATGTGATGAAGAATTGAATCTGATACAAAAACAAACAATGGCAAAAAACAGAGTTAATATGGAACACAGAAAGTAGAGTAAATAAGATAATGAAATCTTAAGAATTACATTAAATAGTTAAATGTACTTTATTTTTACTTATCGCCATAGTTGATACTGTACCCTGCAGTTTTTATGAGTAAGCTCTGCGTACCTTTCAGGTATAATGTTCAATTAAGTGTAATGCAATGTCTTATCAGTAATAAGGCACATTAATAAACTATCATATATTATAATACACATTATTTACATTTAGAGCTTCAAGTGACAGAAATCTAAATTTTCTATAAAGGCTGATTACTGCCATTGAATAAAATATACTGATATTGTTAAAACAGTTAATCTTGCAACTTCTGTTCTGAGCCTTCCAACTGTAATGCAGCATAATATGTGAATTTCAATTTTAGAAGTGGTTTTGCATTACTATAAAGGGGCCTGCAGATGCGTCTTGTGTAACAAACAACATAATTAAGCATGAATGTGAGAAACAGAAGCATTTTTTCTCCCTGCTGGTATTTGTTGGGTTCAGAGGGGCCATGCAGTGTTTTTCCACATTTGAATGTGACTTGAGTGTTCAGTGAAATACCCTCGCTGAACTCTGACAGGAATTTTGTGGTACTGAAAAAACCACAGCTGAACAGCAAAGGTCTGAGCTGAGCTCCCTGCAGACATTTTTGAATGGGAAGAGGCCAAAAAAAGTTTGAAAAGCTGCTTCCCAAGGCAGGCAGGCGTCTGACAAGCAGTACAGGACAATAATGCTGGCCTCTACATTACCTACATTGGAAATAAACAGTTGCCTTCAATCTCCAACTGGTTTAACTATATATAAAGATTATATAAGTACTTATTGAGTAAGTGCAATGAGTCGAGATGCTTTTTTGTTGGACAGACAATCTCTCTCCTCGTATGCCATTATCTATTTGGAGCTAATTTTATTTTCTATTGAACATCAATGCCTAAAAATCTGCAACCCTTATGTGTATTTCCTTTGCAGGCACAACACTATGAGAGGTATTCAAAAAGAGAGACAACTGCTCTGTTTTGGACAGTAAAATAAAACGAGCTATGCAACAGGAAATTTGGAAGGTGTGGAATTAAAGTTCAATAAATATCCAATAGGCAACTTGCAGATGGATTCCACTGAAATGAGAAACTGGAACAATTTATGAACCTGTTTCCCAGAGAACATTTATGGATTGTTTCAAGGATTCTACACTTTAAATTCCCTTTAGAAACATTTCAGTAAAGAGTATCCTTTTTTATAATCTACACAACAGCATTTAAAAAAATGAACGATTGGCAAAATACAAGATACAACAGTAAGGGACTTAACCAGAGAAATAACAAAATAAAAAATAAAAATCACAAATACATAATAAATTAAATAATAAAATAAACTTTAAAGCAACTGTTTCAAGTGTATAAAAACAACACAAAGAATACGTATTAGCCTATATGAAAATGACAAAGAAAGAGCCTTGTAATTTATTATTATTTCTCAGCCTCATTTTGTGAACTACTACAAAGAGGAAACTCTCTCTTTTGGATACTTTATGAAACAACACTTTTGCTTTTTAACTGGAAATCATTAGCGTTGCCTGTAAATAGGCACTGTAGCATAGCAACAGTGAACACAGAGCCGTGTGCTCTCCTTTGGAATTACTGGCACACAGTTGTTAATAAATGTGATTTTTAGTGGAAAGCTGGGCATGGGCGCTTTCTCAAAGACATCTGTGGACTTGTCAGAATGTAGTATACAAGACTTTTTAAATACTACCAATAGATATGCTCCTTGGTCTACAATTGTTTGAATTGTTCATGTCTTATAATATTTCATCAGTATTTCCTTGATTGTAAGTCAGTTGGTCACTGAGCTGCTTAATCATCTGTCAGCTGTTACCATTTTGGGGTTTTAACTTGTTCAATGAAATGTGGTCTTGATCATATACACAGCCACACATGCACACACACTAACACACGCACACACTATAATATATATATGTATTAGTGCTGGGCAACAATTTAAATTTTTTTATCGCGATTACTCGCATGATTTTCTGCGATTAATCGCGATTAATTGCATTGTAATGTGTAAAATTCAATAATTAATTAAAAAGTAGTGTATTGCGCACTTTTATTTTAAAAGTACTGCTATATGAACAAAAGTGCAATAACATTTGGTTTGCAAACACTTTAAACACATAAGGTGCTTTTTAACAGCAGTATTCCCTTTACACAGTAGCAGTTAAAATATTTCTTGTAAATCTCAACTTAAACATTAATGTAATCAAATCAAATATAAAACCAAAGCTATTTGCCACTGCCAGGGCATTAACGTTTTATCTAGTTTGTTATAGAAAAACAAGTTACCCTCAGAGTCCAGAGCCACGATCATAACATTATGACAGGCACCTTCCGAGCAACAGCAAGTTAATATTTATAAATCTGTTTTCTTTTTTTTCTTTTTTTCTGAACAGGTACCAGCAGAAACATTTTTCTTTTATCAGGGAGCAGCATAAACAGTCTATGTTTAGTAGCAAGTGTCCCTGTTAGGTGAAGGTGAAGTGGTCGAGCACAAAAAAAAGTCCATGTTTGTACTGGATTTCCTTTGGAGAATCTCAGTCAACAAAATAAAATAAAGCACTTTCAGTGATGCAGGTTGAGTAGTTACACAATGACAAAATTAACTGCATTTATCCATTCCTCCAACTTTACATTTTCTTACTCCTCTGCACCAAGCCAGTTGCTAAGACATACAAGGTCATTTACATTTTCAGATGATAAAGAAACTCTCTTCTTCTGTACAATATGACCAGCAAGAGAAAACAACCTTTCACAGGGTACAGATGTTGCAGGTGTGGCCAAATACGTCTGTGCAATGGAGGCCAGCCTGCTGTGTGAGCCTGCATGTTTGAACCACCACTCTAATGGACAGGCCTCTGTACTGATGGTGGGCTCCGCTCTGTATCGACGCACACTGTTCTAAACTGAGTCTTCCTCCTGTTCAGAATCAGACTCTGATGAAGCAGCCAATAGGGCTAACTTTTTCTTTGGTGGCTCTGATGTTGTTGCTTCCACAGGTTTCTCTGCAAGAACCCTCTGTTCCTTGAGTAAGTTGGTGACTGAGGCCCACACCTCACCCCTCTCAGCTCTGGGTATACACTTTAGGTCCTGAATCTCGGGTCCAATGTGGTAGCAATCTTCAGATATGCAATGTTGGCATTTTCCTTGCGTGTCTCCAGGTCTATTCTGAATGTAGACTTGAATTTGATCACGTAGGCAAGGTCATCATCTGAGCTCTCCATCACCCGAGAGAGATGGCAAAAAGCAGGCAGAACCACAGAACATGACACATTCTCCTCCCAGAAGTTCAGTCACACCTGCAACAGAAAAAGAAAAACAAAACACATTTCAGTCAAAATGTATTGCATTCACTTATGTCCTCTACATATTCATGCTATATTTACACACACATACAGACACTCTATTTCTCTCTCACACGCACTCAGACAGGACCGTGAGAAATATATGATGTAAAATATACCTGCAGGGCTCCAGTAACATTTCTAACCTCTGCAGTTTGTCCATTTCAGCTGTAGTTGGCATGGCAATCTTGGTGTTGTGTGTGGTGAGGACATCCCTCAGTGGCTGTCCATTTCTGTGGACGCTTTTTATCATGTCCAGAGTCAAATTCCATCTGGTTGGAATGTCTTGTATAAGCGACTCCTTCCTTTGTCCATGTTCAATTTGTTGTTCTAATTCTGCAGCACTTGCTGGACTGTGTTTAAAGTGGCCCACAACTTTTCAGCATTTGGCCAGGACATTGACAAACGCACTGTTCTGTAGAGATACTGTGACAGAGTGCTGGAGACTGTGTGCGACGCAGGGGACGTGTTCAAAAGGTAGATGTCTCGCAGCAGCGATCATATTTCTTGCACTATCTGTGCTAAGTGTGCTGTCTTTATTTGAAACATTCCACTGCTGTGCAACATGAATAAAATGTTCTGTGCACGTTTCAGCAAAATGTCTCTTTTCTGTTTTCATTACAGTCAGAGCATGTGAATGCATCAATAAAATGCACTGTAACTCCGAGGTAAATATGGTTACCCAGCGGTGTCCAGTAGTCTCCAGTGAGAGCAACAGTTGGTGCACATTGTAACGCCGTCGCTTTTGTAGTCCTCTCCTTTTCATACAACTCGTGTATTCTTCTTGTGATGGTGCGTCTTGAGGGAGGCTCATACGTGCCGTCATTCGTTGCGATCCTAAGAACGTTCCTCAGACCGACATCTTTCACAATACTAATTGGCCTGCAGTTTGTAGCTATCCACTTTGCTATGGCATTTGTTAGCTTGTCTTGCTTTTGTTTATCTATACTTCTCCCACACGCTGCATCCAACGTAGTCTGACGAAGCCTCCCTCCACTGTTTGTTTGGGTAGGTGATTTGCTGGCATCAATGGTGTGTATTGCATTTAAGTGATACTTCAGACTCGAAGTACTCCGGTGATAAGAAAATTCAACTTTGCAGTGGTTACAAATAACTTTGGTTCTATCGACTCCACTGTCTGGACGAGATTTAAAATGAAAATGTCCATGTAAGAGTTCGGTACCTTTCTCCATTTTTCTGTCCCCGCCAGTTATTTTCTGTTCCAGTTCATGTGAGTGCTGCAGCAGTCTTAGGCCCACCACAAATGCTCTCATTGGATGAGACTCGTGGTGACGCCAATCCCAAGCCAGTACTGATCAATGTCCCACCCCTCCTGTGACCCACGGCTTGTCTGTATGTGTATTCAGAGCCAGTGAGCAACGGACTTTCAAAATAATAATAATAATAATAATAATAATAATAATAATAATAATAATAATAATAATAAAAACTGCGTTAATGCGAGATAAAATAATTGTCAGCGTTAATTAATTAATGCGTTAACGCGATAATAATGCGCTAACTTGCCCAGCCCTAATATATATATATACAGTGAGGGAAAAAAGTATTTGATCCCCTGCTGATTTTGTACGTTTGCCCACTGACAAAGAAATGATCAGTCTATAATTTTAATGGTAGGTGTATTTTAACAGTGATTTGCATGTTAATGAGGGAAATAAGTATTTGACCCCTTCGACTTAGTACTTGGTGGCAAAACCCTTGTTGGCAATCACAGAGGTCAGACGTGTCTTGTAGTTGGCCACCAGGTTTGCACACATCTCAGGAGGGATTTTGTCCCACTCCTCTTTGCAGATCCTCTCCAAGTCATTAAGGTTTTGAGGCTGACGTTTGGCAACTCGAACCTTCAGCTCCCTCCACAGATTTTCTATGGGATTAAGGTCTGGAGACTGGCTAGGCCACTCCAGGACCTTAATGTGCTTCTTCTTGAGCCACTCCTTTGTTGCCTTGGCTGTGTGTTTTGGGTCATTGTCATGCTGGAATACCCATCCACGACCCATTTTCAATGCCCTGGCTGAGGGAAGGAGGTTCTCACCCAAGATTTGATAGTACATGGCCCTGTCCATCGTCCCTTTGATGCGGTGCAGTTGTCCTGTCCCCGTAGCAGAAAAACACCACCAAAGCGTAATGTTTCCACCTCCATGTTTGACGGTGGGGATGGTGTTCTTGGGGTCATTCCTCCTCCTCCAAACACGGCGAGTTGAGTTGATGCCAAAGAGCTCGATTTTGGTCTCATCTAACCACAACACTTTCACCCAGTTCTCCTCTGAATCATTCAGATGTTCATTGGCAAACTTCAGACGGGCCTGTACATGTCCTTTCTTGAACAGGGGGACCTTGCGGGCGCTGCAGGATTTCAGTCCTTCATGGCGTAGTGTGTTACCAATTGTTGTCTTGGTGACTATGGTCCCAGCTGCTTTGAGATCATTAACAAGATCCTCCCGTGTAGTTCTGGGCTGATTCCTCACCGTTCTCATGATCATTGAAACTCCACGAGGTGAGATCTTGCATGGAGCCCCAGACCGAGGGAGACTGACAGTTATTTTGTGTTTCTTCCATTTGCGAATAATCGCACCAACTGTTGTCACCTTCTCACCAAGCTGCTTGGCGATGGTCTTGTAGCCCATTCCAGCCTTGTGTAGGTCTACAATCTTGTCCCTGACATCCTTGGACAGCTCTTTGGTCTTGGCCATGGTGGAGAGTTTGGAATCTTATTGATTGATTGCTTCTGTGGACAGATGTCTTTTATACAGGTAACGAGCTGAGATTAGGAGCACTCCCTTTAAGAGAGTGCTCCTAATCTCAGCTCGTTACCTGTATAAAAGACACCTGGGAGCCAGAAATCTTGCTGATTGATAGGGGATCAAATACTTATTTCCCTCATTAACATGCAAATCAATGTATAACTTTTTTGAAATGCGTTTTTCTGGATTTTTTTGCTGTTATTCTGAATACACCTAAAATTATAGACTGATAATTTCTTTGTCAGTGGGCAAATGTACAAAATCAGCAGGGGATCAAATACTTTTTTCCCTCACTGTATATATATATATATATATATATATATATATATATATATACACTCACCTAAAGGATTATTAGGAACACCTGTTCAATTTCTCATTAATGCAATTATCTAACCAACCAATCACATGGCAGTTGCTTCAATGCATTTAGGGGTGTGGTCCTGGTCAAGACAATCTCCTGAACTCCAAAATGAATGTCTGAATGGGAAAGAAAGGTGATTTAAGCAATTTTGAGCGTGGCATGGTTGTTGGTGCCAGACGGGCCGGTCTGAGTATTTCACAATCTGCTCAGTTACTGGGATTTTCACGCACAACCATTTCTAGGGTTTACAAATAATGGTGTGAAAAGGGAAAAACATCCAGTATGCGGCAGTCCTGTGGGCGAAAATGCCTTGTTGATGCTAGAGGTCAGAGGAGAATGGGCCGACTGATTCAAGCTGATAGAAGAGCAACTTTGACTGAAATAACCACTCGTTACAACCGAGGTATGCAGCAAAGCATTTGTGAAGCCACAACACGTACAACCTTGAGGCGGATGGGCTACAACAGCAGAAGACCCCACCGGGTACCACTCATCTCCACTACAAATAGGAAAAAGAGGCTACAATTTGCACAAGCTCACCAAAATTGGACAGTTGAAGACTGGAAAAATGTTGCCTGGTCTGATGAGTCTCAATTTCTGTTGAGACATTCAGATGGTAGAGTCAGAATTTGGCGTAAACAGAATGAGAACATGGATCCATCATGCCTTGTTACCACTGCAGGCTGGTGGTGGTGGTGTAATGGTGTGGGGGATGTTTTCTTGGCACACTTTAGGCCCCTTAGTGCCAATTGGGCATCGTTTAAATGCCATGGCCTACCTGAGCTTTGTTTCTGACCATGTCCATCCCTTTATGACCACCATGTACCCATCCTCTGATGGCTTCCAGCAGGATAATGCACCATGTCACAAAGGTCGAATCATTTCAAATTGGTTTCTTGAACATGACAATGAGTTCACTGTACTAAACTGGCCCCCACAGTCACCAGATCTCAACCCAATAGAGCATCTTTGGGATGTGCCCTGGATGTGCATCCCACAAATCTCCATCAACTGCAAGATGCTATCCTATCAATATGGGACAACATTTCTAAAGAATGCTTTCAGCACCTTGTTGAATCAATGCCACGTAGAATTAAGGCAGCCTGTCAGCAATGTTAACCATCTTGACTCAAAGACTCAAAGACTGTCAGGATTCACACTGGAAGGGCAGAGTAGAGGATAACTGGAAGAAAGCCAAGGAGCAAACTGGGTTTCAATCAAGGCACAGGATACATATTGAAACCAGCTTCACATTCAACAATCACCCTGCTGGAGACTGTCTGAAGGTTTTTAATTTTTTTAATCTGGGCTGAGATGGACAATGTCTTCCAAAATCTCTCTTCTTTTCTATGGGAATTTATATGGGGTAAAATGTCACTATTATTTCTTAAACTAAAGCTGGGATTAGGGAAGAAGCTTTATAAAATACATTACATTATTTGTCATTTAGCAGATGGTCTTATCAAGGGCAACTTACCCATTTATACTGCTGGGTATTTTACTGGAACAATCTAAGTGAAGCACCTTGCTCAAGGGTACAACAGCACTGCCCCACCTGGGAATTGAACCCACAACCACCCAATTATGAGTCCAGAGCCCCAACCACTACTCCACAGTGCTGCCTGAAATACATAAGTACATTTTGAAAAATAACAGCTGATGGAGTATTAATGCTACACTTACTATTGAATATCAATAGTGATACACTGTCTTGCAACTGATCTGAGAAAGACTGAATCCTGCTAATTGTACAGATCCCATTCAGGAAGAGATTACTGGAAACAATGGTAAACATGGCTTGCAAAACGATAATGCACGCTGGGAAGAACTTCACTACCATGAAACGCAGTTGCTTTCAGCACAAAAGGACAGCAGGATTCAGGTACTGTACAAAATAATGTGCTCTCTCCTTTAGAAGAGTTTCAAATGAATTAAATAAACATTGCTGTGCTGCTTAAGATATTTGAAAAAAATTATGTCAATGGAATTCCCCTCATCTTAATGTCCTGCCACACGAGTTCATGCACACAATGTTGTTTATTAACTAAACCTTTGCTTTCACTTGGAAGGAGATTAACTGCACTGTTAAGTGAAGGTTTATATTCATCGTTTGGGTGAACTGAGCATCTTTTAAAAGTAGACATATTTGTTTTTTAATGTTAAGAAACAAATGGTGACATTAAGAGTTACATGGAAACACCATTAGAAGACAGTGCTCAAAATAAATTCAACAGCAACAGTAGTTGAATACTCTAAAAATGACTGAAAAAAAAAAATAATAATAAAAAAAAAATATATATATATATATATATATATATATATATATATATATATACACACACACACTACCAGTCAAAAGTTTTAGAACACCTACAATTGTCCAGTTTTTATTGAAATTTACACAGTTTAATGTCTCAATGTACCCTGAAATTAAAGCATAGAACAAATAAACAATTGGAGATAAAAAATAAATCATGGAATAATTTTGTTTAACAAAATGTAACCCCTTAAGCTGACAAACCCCTCTGGTACCCTTAAAATGGCACCAAATCCATGTGCTTCTCCTTAATCCCATGTCTACTCTTCACTGTTGTGTTATTTGCCAAGTGTTTGGTATCCCATGAAACCTGAGACTCTCAGCTTTCTAACGATGTGAAGCATTCTCTGATGTGAAAAATTTGGTTTTTATACCCCCCAGGCAATTTATGCCCCCCCTCCACATTCTAAAATGGAAGGGTGGAGGGGATACTTGGTCTCAGAAGAAATACACAATGATTTTACATAATTGGATCTGAACTTCTCTGTGTTTGATAGAAGATCAAATTATATATACTGGATTAATCGTTAGGTTGTTCTGAACAAAACAAGCCTATTTGCAAATACTGTCTGAATCCATCTGTCTTCAAAGTCTGCAGATATAGTAGAGATCCAGCTAATTGTGTATTAAATATCAAAGTAAACCAAAACAATATTGCGTTTCCCTTTTCTTTTCAATTTTTCAAACATGGGGCTAATGGCTGCTGACTTTAAGGGAAGCTCTTCTTCGGGGCTCAATGGCAGGTATAATAGTGGGCCACTGTGTCAAAGGTGCTGTAATAGGATTGCAGCCCCAACATTTCCTGCTGTTTGAAAATGTGCCTGTTGGGATTACGCTGAAATGTCAATGCCTGGGAATGTAACTAAACTTGCATGACCAAATGTGAGATATTATAATATTGTATATCACAGCAGTGTAACAAACACCCATACAACTGCCTGTCTATTGACACTATTCTCTGACTGGGAAGGGCGCAGTGCAGTAATCGGACAGGATGTAACCGTAATTATGAGATTGCACAATGAGGGAACTTGTAATTTTGTGAAATATGGAAAATGGCTCAAACGGCATGCATTAAATAGGTTTCCTGAAGTTGTGGAAACATATACCTATACACAACACTTTATATTTAACACTAGTGCCCCTAGTTCAGAAGGGTATTCAGCGTCATGTCCAATCCGAGCATGGAATCAATATTGCAGGCTGCATATTTTTGATCCATGCTCCTGCCATGGCACAAGGCCAAAGCCAACATCCTACATGCAGCATTAAGTTATAATCATTGAATGTATAAAACAGATAATTATATTATAAAATTACAGCTTATGATATCTATAATTCAGACCCAACTGACACATTAATTCTCTTGTATTTTAAGGTATTCAACACAAATCAAAGATTTCAGAAAAAAAGAAGAGGGGTTCAATACTTCCTTAGTACCATTCTGCAAAACAGGATGATGGGGGGGGAAGTATAATCAATGTTTTTTCAAACATTCAACACCTCAATAACTCTTCCTTTTACTCAGACACCTGTTCGACAGAGAAAGACGAATGGGATGATTTGTAATCTCTGTCATGTGATACATGAACTTACATGATCTTCTGCTTGAGTTTCTCTGTGGTTGAACAAGGGCTACAGGGCTTCTGAGTGCGAATCTCCTGCAGGAGAAAAGAAGAGCACAATAAAACCATCCGTTTTCACAACTGCGATTAATAAACACGTCTGCTATCATAATGAGAATGTTCTTAAATATCCTTTGAAAGAAAGATGGGGGGGGAAGCGAAAAACACAATGCATTCTATTCAAACACAGCTGAAATAAATCTGAAGGCTTTGAGTTTTCAGTCTTCCTGCCATGCCAAGAAACTGCTACAGCCCTGAGCTCTGCATTGCACATCAATGTAGATTCAAGCACCACTGATGTGCTATTTTCCATATGTGTATGATTCCAAAGTGGATCAGTACCAGTGCTATCATTTTCTGTCATTACTCATTTCAAGCCAGACATGCACGGAAATCCAAAGTATTTTGGCAGTGTGATGCAAAACTCATTCTTCTTATTGTCAGAAGTCAAACAAATTCAGGTTTGGTTAAAGTTGTAATTGGGTGCTGGATGGGCTTCGTCTGAGCTGGGCTGAGGGTTTCAGCCCATGGCGGGGAGTGCGTGACAGTGTGGTTTTAGAACTGTCCGTCCAAAAACACAGTAGTGTCTCAGTAGCTCACCTCTCCTGAAACTGTTTGGAGGGAATCAGGCCAGCTCGGGGATTGGCATCGCCTTCATGTTTGGCTTGCGACCAAGTTGCATCATCCTGGCTCATGATCTGAAGGATATCTCCCTTCTTGAAAGCCAGCCCAGCTTCTTTACATGGGATCGCTTTGTCCTCATTAGGATCATAGTCAAAAAAGGATTTGACAAACATCTGGAAAGTTAAAAAAAACAAACATGAAAACATTTATTTCAGATTACCTACTGCATCTTCCAAAGCCATTTTTCTCAACTGTGGTGACATCAAGGTGCAGTTCGAGATAATGTTAAGCCTTCTGAAGGCACTTGATTCATCATCAGCTACAGAAATCTCAGAAAAAACGACCCATGCGAATACTTGTGATCTTTTTCTCCCATTGTCTTGAGTGAATGGCAAGTTAAACAAAAACAGACGGTTATTCTAAAATAACGATTCTTGTCACTAACTTTGAAGCATTGTGACTTTGAACAGTTTCAAACCCAAACATCCTAAAGAAACGCCAACATAATTTGTGTTAATGATTTTCTGTGTAGGCTTTATACACAATATTTTTATATTTTTGGAACCTTGTGCGACTGATACTTAACCAAAATTCCAAGGCCATCAACATAGTATTAATAACATCTAGAAAGCCTGGCGTTTGTTTCAGAGAGGGTGTTTTTTTTTGCCTACAAACAGCACCAGCCCATTAGACATGAATAAACATTCACAAAGAGAGGAAAACACTTATAGAAGACTGGCAGCAGGGTACAAACAGCTTTCATGTCTAGTAGCTAATTTATGTCATGATAAATTAAATGTAAAGTGCTGCTAGTATGTAGAATGAGAAAGGAATTCTGAAACTGCAAGGTAATTTCTTCTACTGATTCATTGAAAGCTCTTTGCCAGGTAGTGAAATTAAGTTTAAGTCAGGGACTTTTGTTTGGTTCTGATGAAAAATGCTGCCTGTTGGTTCCAGCAGAATTTTCTAATACATCCTTGCTGAACGCTGCTGCTCTGCTTTTTTTAGACATGTGTACCTAATTAGCAGCACTTAAAGGTATTTATTATACTTGCAAAAAAGTAAATGAGGGTCAAATAGAAAAGGCAGAGTGTTGGCGGACAAACACAGTTTTAAATGTAATTCTAAAATGGACACACTAAAACCATTAAAGCATAAAAATAGTGTAGAAAAAATATTATAACAAATTATATTTCACAAAGTGTGTTTAGATACAGCTATGGGACTGATTCGTGCCTTCTGTTACTGATGCATGTCTTTGAAAGACAAGGAAAGTATCCAGAAAACATATAGCTTTTTTTTTTGCTTTATAAATGTACTTTCCACCCCAAAGCCTTACATGGGGGCCTACATATAATGAAAGCTGCCAGGACCAAAGATGCAAGGATTTTCAGATGAACAGCTTTCACTTCCCCACCCCTAGCAAAACGTCCCCTGAAAACAGAACCGATTAATTTCCCCTGGAAATAAGGCAGACCATTCAGGCCCCAGGACTGGAGGCAGTGAGTAGGAGAAGAAGTTTAATTTCTCTGCTTAAAACTCCACATGTGTGTAATACAATCAATATAATTTCTCTGGCAGGACATACCTTAGGCTCCTTGGTTGTCGTTTCCTCTTTGATGCCTGGTATTATTTTAAATGTTAATGCCCCTTGGGACTGGGCCTAACATGGAAAAAAAAAGATCGAGAGAGGAGAGATTTATTTTCCCTCATTCAAACAAAATAAAAAATGGCATGACAGAAAATAAAATATGATTTATGTTCCAACAACTGCCAGTCAGTAGGCTAAGATGATATCTGTGACAAGAGAAGCAAAGTAGAATTTAAGCCTTCAAGAAACCAATTTTTCTGCTATCTTGTTTTGTTTATTTGGACTGAATGCAGTTAGAAAAACTGAGGTCGCTCTTCTCCCAGACGTATTTGCCACTGCTGCTGAAACTCAAATCTTAACATGTGACTTAAGTGAAGCGAAGCGAAGCTGGAATTCAAGCATCGCAGCTGATGCGATCTGGCCCCACGATGCACCGTTTCAAACAGACGTTTCGTAGAATGACCTTGTAAATAAGTAAATGTTAACCATCAACAAGGCGCAGTATCAAAAGGAGTGTACAGGACCAGACGGATACATTAAAAGCAAGATTCATGCCACTAAAAACATACCAATAAATCTCAACCTAAATAATAAAAACAGATCTATATACAGCAGGTGAATAATAACTTGCACATACCAAAATATGAATGATTTCCTCTGGCTTTTTGTCTTCAACAGGAATCCCATTCAATTCCCTCAGCTCATCTCCCACATGGATTAGACCTGTGAAAACAAACAACGCAGAGTGAAAACCGACAACACCGACTGCTGTCTTCAAAGCCCAGGCAGGGGACAGCTCTCAGATTTTAGGATTTTTTAATTTTATTTCTGGGATGCAACTTCCAATTGATTTCGTGGACCATACATTTTCAGTGTTGTCTCATTAAATGAAAGACATATTACATGCATATACTAAGTAAGAGATCCGCGAGGGTGCTCTGTTCAGGTTCAAGTGATATGAGATGAATATGTAAAGAATAAAACAGACTGATATAATTTAGTTCAGTGGGCTAAAAAGCACGGATTATCTAAAGAGCACGTACATTGCGCTTTCTAGGCGATATCTGCCACATTTCACTTGCACTTTGAAACACTACATAATAAGTTGTCGAGCTCTTCAGAGACCATGGTTCACGGTATTAAGAACTCACCACTTATATCAGCAGCTCCTCCTCTCATTATTCTGGCTACAATAACAGCTCCTGTCTGTCCCTTTTTATCGTTGCCCCCTAAGAGACAGGGTAAAGAAAGGCCAAACATGCTCTTAGTGTTACTTACATTTGGTACAGAGCGAATCCCTACAACCCACAAACTGTTAACACAGTACAGCAGCATCTGCCACTTCAATCGTCACTTCTAAATGTCTTTAAATTCTGCGTATGCCGCACACAGAATCCATTGATCTTCTACCAACAGAAAAAGTGTATTAAGTTTTATTCAAGGGCTTCTACACACAAATGAAGTCTAAAGTCTAAATTTGATCTCAATGTGTACAGAAGCATCACAATGACAGAACCAAATGCAGCTCCACTACAGTAGATTAACTGGACTGAGTTTATTTAAAAAACTTCAGACACAGACTGACTGGCCACCACATTCACCCTTCATTCATCCCAACTGAGGGGACTTATCCTCTTGGAAAAGCATTAGGCCAAGTAATGAGATGAAACATATTGGATCTGGGATCAAGAATCCAAATAGTGTTATTAAACTGGATACTGCTAACAAAATGATGGAAAGGATGCTGACAGATGAACAAAGAACAAAGACTACCAGAGAGTATATGACATTCTGAGAAAGACTTTACTTTTATATTTGGGATTTTTTTTTAAAGACTACAGCATGTAGGTTTTCCAATTCCTCTTCTTAATATAAAACATTCCGGTATGCAAATATAACAAAACAATTATGACAACTTGCTATTTTAAACTTAAATTACAATATCTGTATACATATTATTATTTGAAATATAGGCTACACATCAGACAAGTAGGCCTATGTCTTTTACACAAGATTTCAGATTTCAGGTCACTGTTGTGAAGATGCCACAAGATGCTTTGTTATACTCAAATAGCATTTAGCAAATGCAAACCAATTCACAATGCTGTATTTATTTAAACAAGCACTTAAGTAAATCAATAAATCAATCAAATCAACCAATCAATTAATTAAATGAATAAAGAAGCTGACAGAAAACAGAGATAGTTCAATTACTTTCCTAAGTGGATTCCCTGGTTTCACTGCTGAAGATGACACCATATGAGACAATACTATAAAATGTCACATTATCTAACATCTACGTATTTCCACACTGATCATGATGTGGCATATTAAGTTGAACTTGTTTAAAGATGACACAATTGAAACACCTCGTCTGTATCCCAGGCTCATCTATTTTAATCTGAACAGCTGGATAAGAAAAAACAAACAAGTTGCTTAATAAACTGCTCAATCCTCACACAATCCACCAGGAATGACACCTGCATCTGTGCATTTCCAGTTTAGACAGATCCTGCACCATTATTAAGGTAACAGAATAAGCATTGTCAGCCTGGTTCTGTAGAGCCAAGAAGGTCAAAATCCAGTCCACAAGACCCACGCGGTCTTCTGGGTTTTGTTCCAACATTTGGTCTTCAAGTATTTAATGGCTGTAATTATTTGCTCAGCTGGTCATATTTAATCCATTTTCAGGGTCTTTCACAAGTTGGTTTCAAAGATGCACTTGACTGAAAGTACGGTACCAATAAAGGCCTGCAGAAAAAGTGTTAAAATGCTTCTGTAATACCGATACTTATACTTGCTCCTCAGCACACAGCAGTTATGGAAGTTTTGAAAGGTTTGTAAACTGTATTCTGTACTTGTTCTAGCTCGTCTGTACTAAGTATACTTATCTTACTGTATTTATTGTATTTTATTTTGAAGGATAAGATGCATAAGGACATCTGCTAACAAACAAAAACTAAACAAACTCATAAACATAATAATAAACTATTCTAATCCTGGCCATGCACCCTGCCTCTTCACTTAACCACTATTACTCTACTGACAGCTAGCTGGGCAGGGATACCTGATAACATGCACCAGTCTGACCTGGGTTCAGTATCACCACACACTCTGATGATAAGGTTCCCCGGGCTGCCAAATCACTTGGCAGGCAAGATGATCTAGGATCGCTCACTGAAGGCAATTTAGAATAAAGCTTTCCAAATTAAGAAGGGGAAATTGTAACATGAGATGGGAGTGCTAAACAATGAAAATTAAGCTTCTCAAAAGTTCCTGGCTAGTCGAAGAACACTGGCATGTTTACTTTTCTAAGGAATTTCTAATGTGAGGACTGGAATATAACGATCTCAGTCCAGACAACAAACCCATTTCTGGACAGTGTCACCGAATAAGGGGTCTCTTCAGAAGAGGATGAAGGTGACAGAATGCCTATATATAAGCTAGTTTCACTTTCAACCTGGTCCACAGGAGGTATGGGAAGGGGTAAAGACGCTTTGTTGAGAAGGAAAACAATTATTAATGTCATCAATAAGGGGTTTACATCAACTGTTTTTCACTTGCAAATCCTGAGTTCTGTTTAGTTTTTGGTCTCTGCTTTTGTTTGGAAGAAATATCCCTGCAAAACTAATTACTTGTGAAAAGTGTGAATGGATTTCGCAGTCTGGATGCAATCTGCACTGCCCTGAATATATACCCTACAATGTGCTCTCTTTGGGCTCCAGTGCATAGAGTGAGGCCAACATTCTTCCCCTCCTCACATTGTTCATATTTTTTATGTCAAACCAAAGTAGAAACATTTCAGTAAATATGATTTCTCTTAGATGATCCCTCTCTACAGTATGCAATTTAGCGTCAGCCCCTTAATCAGTGCCTACCTGGCGCCATGGGTGTTTCTGTTGCACGTTGTGTGCGAGACAGCAGATACATTACATCACACACTGAACAACACTTTGATTATTACAACACTTTCTTCAAAATTCCCTTTGTTTATGGCATTTTAATTAATCTTGTTTATTTGGTGGTAGTTTGAAGCATATATATTGTGCCATCTCTGTTTTGTTAAAATGTTAACTTTTTTAATCCGAAATTTCATATTTTTGTGATGATGTTCTGTTTGTAATAAGTATGCAACCTGCTTAAAAAATATTTATAGAAATAAAAAATATATATAGGCATTGTTGTTATATCTCTCGTACTATTGTTTTATAAAGCAAAGACAACACGTGTGTCTATAAACGTGTTTTGTCAAGAATGCTAAATTACAAAAACTGTAAAGCTATTCAATGTTTTTGTGTAACTTGGGTGTACAGCATAAATTGCTGTCAAACATTATACTTTTGTACTTTCTTATTATTTAAGTGTCCAGGTGCTTTCCTGTGTTTCAATTAAACTTAAGTTAGCAGAGAAGAAAAATAAGTTAGATCTAGTAATACTAAATTAATCACAACAGTACTATTTTCAAACATTCAGTAGGGGCTATTGCATTTTGCCCCAAAAAATGTCCAGCATAATTACCATATTTGTTCAAAAATGAGGTTCAAAATTATTCATAGCCTCATCATTTCAAATCCAATAAACATGTGAGGGGGGTGATCGCATACTGTTGGGGTGCTTGTGGATCAGGTTTAGCTGTGGCGAATGAGAGCAGGGGCGATTTTTAGCAAGGTGGCGTGAATAATGCTATGGGAAACCCTGTAGTGTTTTATATTTGCATGTATTTATCCCCCCCCAAAAAAATGGACCCACCAGGCTTTTCTCCCTGCAAATGCACTTCCAGTCTCCATTAAATCTAGATTTTGAGCCATTTCTAAATCAATAGATATAGTAAGTCATCGTTGAGCAAACAGAGTTATTTTTCAGCTTCAGTTTTGAAAAGCTGTGAGTGTCACTTGCAACAGTGCACCCAATCTGACTATACTGTCTTTGATGCCAGTATTTATTCTATGCAAAATCCAAATATATAAAATGGTATATTTTACTTATATTTCACACAATGTTAAGTTTCACGTTTAAGATCTTACAGCCGATCGCTGCTTCCACAACGTTTTCAAACTCCAGCATTACTTTCTCCTGTTTTTCCTTTAAAATAATTTGAACCTGTCAAAGGCCCTCTGAGGACTATCACTCTGCTTAGTCCTGCTTTCAAGCAGAAGTAAATGACCAACCAGTGAAACGAGGTTTGGGAAAACAAACAACTATATTATGACAAAACTGCTGCAGGGGCATAACTATATGATGCGTCTGATTCGTTACCTGCCTCTTGGAGGCGGGACATACATGTCACAACCCTAGTTTTTAAAGGTTTGTAAACTTGGAGACGGTGCCGCCCCCCACGTCTTGCAGACACCTATTGGCTCATGCCACCTCTGTACTGATCTGTATGTACTGACATATTGACACAAGTTGTTGGATTACTACATTAAAAATATTACACATTATGTTTATCCCACACCTGGGATTGAACCCACAACCCTCCACTCCAGAGCACAGAGACCAAACCAGTACTGCACACTGTTGCCACTATTCATGCCATTGGTCCTATTTGCATACCCAGGTGTAACCCCGGTCAATTAATGGGTTAAATCTTCTGTGGAATGTGAGAGAGGCGACCAGATTGATTATCAGCCAATCAGAAGCATGTGAATCTAAAGGTCCTGCCTTTGATTGACAGTTCAATCATTGCAATCTCAGAATGCCTTATTAGTGGAAGCGCCATTTTGAGAGAAGTTTGTATAATTAGAAAAAGAAAAAAAGGAAGACAAAAATCCTAGAGTCTGAAATAATAATTAAAACCTGAATTTACCTATGAAGAAAGGCTGGTGATCAATTGATCATTTTGTCAAATTCTTGAAAAGAAAGGGTGAATGCGTTTATGAACCATTTAATTGCTGAGTTTTATTTTTTCCCTTTCTCTTATTTGAATGAGGAAAATGTACTTGCACTGTTAATACTAGACCAATGCTAACGTTTTATATGCTAGTGAATGTAAATTGTGCCATTTGTTTCACTAATTTCTTAACAAAACCTTTGTAGAAGTAGTCCTTTTCATTCTTCTAGACTTTTCGTTAGTCGTTAAACATTGAAACGTACATTGTATTAGCTTACACAGACTAAGTCAGGTGCTATTTCATGTTTTTCTTAAAAGCATGTAGCTGTAAAGAAGCAGTTTCAAATAGCGGTTATGCTGTTTGTACAGTTTTATGTGAAGTAAACCTAGGAGTATTAGGCTACTATCTGTTTTGTCTATTTTTATTTTTTGAGAAGAGATATTAGACACTGTTGTACAACAAATGTGAACTGTTTTTATTTAATACTATTCAGCACAGCTCTCCAATGTTGATTGGGACTGATCACCCCAGAATATGTGGTAGGACAGTGAAATACTGACTGTGTATTTAATTACTATTTGTTTTAAATAAACAAGCCGGCATTTTCTTTAAACTTTACATTCTGGATTCTGGTCTGTTTTTCTCTTGTAATCTCACACTGCTTTTCCCGAACCTAGTCCATTGGTCAGTTGTGTTGTTAACGTGTTCCATGCTAAATACATGCTACACAGTGAACAAGTTTCTAAAGTAATGTCCATCAACAAGAATCTTAATGAGGTACATAAGAAAGTTTGTAAACAAGAGGAGGCCATTTCGACCCATGCTGCTTGTTTGGTGTCCATTAATAACTAAGTGATCCAAGGATCCTATCCAGTCTTTTAAATGTTCCCAAATTTTCAGCTTCAACCACATCGCTGGGGAGTTTGTTCCAGATTGTGACAACTCACGTGTCACCACCTATGGGTGCTAGAGGTGGCCATGCCAAACCAGACTATGCCACTTCTTTTGGTACGAGGGAAGAGCTCAAAATCTCCCTTTTCGCAAGCCCTTACAAAGCTCCATACACAAAATCCACTTTTTGACTCTTGTGCCCGTAACATTGTCTGGAATTGCTCCTTCCACTCATTATAATTTTCTCCCTTTTCCCCCGCAAATTTAGGGATCCATGGTACACCCATGAACCAAGGCGTAATGACATTGCCTACTACTTGGGGAGCTTGGGGAACCTGCTCATCCATGTTGGGTGCCTGGGGTCCTGCCGACGCTACGCCAAAACGTGTCACCACCTATGGGTGCTAGGGGTGACCATGCCAAACCAGACTATGCCACTTCCTTTTTTCTACGAGGGAAGAGCTCGTTGCACCCAATAAGATTTCTCTTCCACACGAGCAGGCTCGATTGCACACTTGTTCTCAATTCCACACTTTTTACAATATACCCTAGCATTCTGTTTGCCTTTTTTATTGCTTCCCACATTGTTTGGATGGAGAAAGTGAGGAGTCCACGTAGACTCCTAGGTCTTTCTCATGCATTACTTCATCTAGATCTGTACCTCCCATAGTGTAATTATAGTGGACATTTTTGTTACCTGCATGTAATACCTTGCACTCGTCCACATTGAATTTCATCTGCCAGGTGTCGGCCTACAACTGAATATTATCCAAGACCCTTTGAATAGCCTGTGCTGCCGACAGTGTATCTGCTGTGCCACCTATTTTAGTATCATCTGCAAATTTGACAAGTTTGCTAACTATCCCAGAGTCCAGATCATTAATATAGATTAGAAAAAGCACAGGCCCTAGTACTGATCCCTGTGGAACTCCACTACCAACCTAAGTAACCTGCACTTAGTACATGGCACACTACTGAAAAAGCCAGAAGTCAAAACATTCATCACTTTTTAATCTGTATAAAAAAACATAAAAATAGATATTACATTAAAGAACTGGCTTTGGAAAATTATATGTTGCACTGCAAACTATCATACTTCTGCATAGAAGCAGGGCTACTTTTAACTTTGGAGGTCAATTACTCATCAGTAATGCGATATTGCACCACTACTCTCCGACATGATCAGATCCATATGCCCTCGCTGCTCTGAGGACTATTACTATATATTTAACACATAAATGATTCTGATTGTTATTGTAGACAAAGCCAAAACCCAATAACTTAATCTTCTCAGTAAAATGAGAATTGGACCAAAATGAATCTATATCAGAACAACTCAGACTAAAAGAGGTAAAGAAAAAATGGACTCGGCATTAAGTACATGATGAAAAATAGCTCACCCTTTATATATACTTTGAACAGGGTGGGGGGGGGGGTTCTGGATAACCTCTTATATAAGTATACATTTCTAAGAGGCAAGAAAATAAAATAAGTCAAGCGATATCTTCCAGGTCCTTTCAGCACAACTACATGTGAAACTGAACCAGAAATGCCCAATCCCAAAGGAGGAAAACATAATTTCAGAAAAAATATATAGGAGATGCAAAAATATTGACTTAAGCACTATGCATTGTTCACTTAAATAGCTTGCGGTTGAAATTCAGAAGTCTGTAGAAACATTATTAGGATCCTGATATTCTTAAGTGGACTGCCAGAGAAAACAAAATTAGATGTATCAATTTTACATGGCTTGCCCACACTTTGTAACAACCACTCAAGATCTTGTACAAACACAAATGCACAAGAAGTGTCATTTAACAAACACTGTTTCACACAGTATATGAGGAAAGACAAGTATAAACGAATGTAAGTGTTCAAGTAGCAAAATGCCCGTTTTGATATTTTAAGTCATTTTATTGTAAGCTATACCCACTTTGACTAACAGCAGTGCTGAGAGCATTTTCATTGAAATGTATAAAAACTGCAATCCAACATTCTTGTTGCCAGATGTTATCAATCAGAGAAAGAAATAAAAATCAAAATATTCAAAAATATTCCTAAATAGAACCTTGTCATCAGTTTTTTTTATTCAGTTGATTTTTGTGTATATCTTTATAGAGAGCTAGCCCACTCCTATATTTGACTTTCCATTACAGTTCCAATTCAAAAAAGTGAAAATGGAGTGACTCTCTTAGTCAGATGGAAAAGGAAAGCTACCAGGAGAGAGAGAGAGAGAGAGAGAGAGAGAGAGAGAGAGAGAGAGAGAGAGAGAGAGAGAGAGAGAGAGAGAGAGAAAGGGGAAAGGCGGAGAATATAGCAAGTGATGTTTAGATTTCGTTACAGTGCCGTGCTGTTATCCCCTCTGGGTGACCTGTTGCATGCCATTCCACCTGTTTTATTCAATAGCTTGTGATTACTACTAATAAAATCTTAGCAAGAAAGTGTTCTAAAATTTCCTTTTTTATTTCCTTAACCTTAGTCCTAACCTCAACCATAATTAACAAGTATTATGAGAAAAAAAGAAAATTGCAGGTCATTATCATGATAATTACAAGGAAATTCCTGCAACTAACTGCCAGATACTGGTAATATAAAGCAGGGGTTGAAAATGGCTTTTATGTAAGTTTTTTCCTAAGTCTTAATGTTTAATAGCAGTTCAGTTATTACACTTTCCCTAAAATCAACATACTTTGCCCAGGAGAAGTGTGTGTGCCTTTATGACAAACTACCTGAGGTTAAAACAGAATTACTGGGGACCTCACCAATTCTCTGCTCCTATACTTGATCATGAATGTACACAATGACACAGTCATATCTATATGTTTGCGTATCAACTGTTTTCATAAAAAAATTATCCCACCAAGAAAATACCACTTTCAGATGTCACATCTCATTTCCAAAAGTGTTCTGGGAAAGAGGCAGCACAGAGCAATTGAGATTTCAACACAAAGCAACAATGTGTACATTCATACGTGACACAAAGGAAGTCGTGCGGAAAAGCCAAAAAGGGAAGAAAAAATGTTATAGAGAGAGGGGGGGAAAGGTGTTGGTTGAAATTGTGTTAATGACCTTTATACACATCACATATCTCCTGACTGAAGTCCTGTTAGTTGAAAAAGACTAAGAATATCATTACATCAAAGGTGTATTCATGTGAAGCTTAAACTGTACTGTCACTGTAAAAAACATAAGCCAATGTGAAAAAAAGGAAATCATGACTGCAAAGTTTTTTTTTTTCCAAATCATGAACTAAACCAGCTAACACCAAAAAGCAAATTGTGTTATTTGAATAATAAGGCTAGCATTTTTAACCTTCACCTTTGGAACACTAAATTAACTTGACAATGATGATTTCAAAACAAAATCTTGGTAATCAAACAAACAAATACCAGAATAAATTATTTAAACAGCATTATAAATGTTTAAGAGATTTGTTCTCTAGAATGGAGTACAAGTACAGAAACCCCCTGTAATCCTCTGCTGTTTATATTTACTCTCAAGACATATACTCTGCTTTTTCCTGGGTAATTTGTTGCTTTTTGTACTTATTTTCCAAGATGATACTGATGATATTGTCAGATTTGGCTTACACGCGTTCTGGCTCAAGACAAGATATGTAACTGTACCAGTTCTCTGTTCTCCTTTAGTTTTTTCTCTCTATAGTACCAGTATTAGTCACTCTGTATTCAGACAATTTATCGTAGGAAGGTACTTCAACATATTGCACTGGACAGAATTTGGTCTATGTGCACCTCTGTGTTCTACTTTAATTTAGGTTGGTGTAATTGTATCCCAAATAACATTCCTACATTAAAGTATTCGGCTGGGCTTTCCTTCTCTTTGCAGGGACCCTGTGTTTATGACTTGTAGAAACCCAATTATTTCATTGTCTTGACATTTGAGCTAATAAATTATGCAGATCTGGTTTCAAGACAAGAATGTGAGTTTGAGAAAAGATCATTAAGATTAACATTTGACATTTACCAAAATATGGCATGAAGTCATGGCCTGAAAAATTATAGTGATTAATCAGCGCTACTGAATACAATCCATTCAGCTAATCACAATTAAGCTAATGGATGAGTCAGTAAGAAGCTGGGTTTACTAACGATGGCCCCTGAAGACAGCCAAAACATCCCCTTCCCCTTCATTGTATCAACATGTCACAATGATGTCAAATTTTACATTTACAGACTGATTAACTATAATTGCTATTTAAATGGCATTTCAAAACCAATTTTTTCAAAAGAAAAAGAAAACAGACAGAACAGGGTTTTATTGGAGCTAAATACTGGATTTTCAGGAAAACTGTTACTGTATCTTAACAATTACTTCTGTTTGATCATTAGTGCTACCTCAACAATTGTGCAAGCCCCAACAAATCTGTGTTCATTTTCCAAAGCTTCACCTGTATAACCACTCTGTCAGTCCCTTCACATGTAATTAACAGTCATAGTAAGGCCATTTAAACAAGAAGTAACAATAATTGTCAACAACCATTGGAACATCATAGTAGTACGGAACAAAATAAACGAAGGCCACTGATTAAGACATTTTAGCTGACTTATTCAGATTTTGGTCATACAGAGGGTAACAAGTTGATGGAGGAATGGACAGGACTGGGGATGTTGTTGTGCTATTGGTACTTGTCACCATTATGTGTTTGATAAAAAATACACATGGATTTACTGAATGATCAATGAAAAGCAGTCTTCATGGAACAGATCTGAGCACCTTCAGTTTTGCCACAGAAAATGTTGAAATCGTATAATTTTGTTTAGCTTCTTTTTCTTTTGTGAGACTGCTTGAGTGAAGTCTGGGCGTGAGCCAGGTGATAGGACAGGCTGTGTCCGATATCCACACAAGATGCGCATAATGCAAGTTCAGCCAGGACCTCGGAGAGGCTGTGGTCATGCTGAGGAGAGAGGGCAAGCCCCACCATGCCACGGACAGGAGCTCCTGTTAGCCAGTGTCTCCGGAGGAATGCGTGGTATGTCAGTCAAGAACAATAGCGGCTGCCCAGAGAAAAAGCCAAGATGCCATTCTCCCAGCAAGGTCAGCGAGAATGTGAGAAAAGTGTTAGACCAGGAACGCACACTCTAATCGCATTTGGTTTGCCAGATGCAGGCTTAGAAATGAATGTGATGATTGGGTGCTGAAATCCACAGCTCCACAGGCTCTGCAGCTCCTCTGGAGCATTGAGTCATCCTGGCTCTGAAACCCTTGAAAATACTTATTTTTAAGAACTCAAACCAAACCATTCTGGTCTTCCAGCTGATCAGCATCTGGGTATTACAGAAGAGCGCACGATATGGGTCTGTCATTGGCAGTGCCAGGGTGCACTTCTGCATGAAAGGGCTGTGGCAAGTTTAAGGGCTGCTGCCATTGTGGCCGATACATATGAAGAGGTTCTGGGAAAAGTCACTAATGACAGAGAAGGATCCTGTATTCTTTTTTGGGTTACCTTAAAACCTTCCAATTAGGAAAGAATACCCCTGCTAAAATAACATTTCAACAAGCCAATCAGTAGGTTTCTTCAAATGGCCACTTTTCTTCAACCCACAAGCCACAGTTCTAAAACCACATAGTCCAATCAAGGTTCTCCAACTCATTGAACGAGATTGAAAAACCACACAAAACAAGACAAAACAAAAAACAAACAAAGATTATATTTAAGAATAATTAATCATAGTTTCAATTAGTTATTTTAGCTGTTGTTAATGGATGCAATGTAACACTGACAGTACACAACTTACCAGTGGCACCTTGTTTTTCACCAGTCGGATGAGTCTTCATCATCATCAGGCAGTGGTGGCAGCTCTCGATCATAACTTTTCTGTGTCACTGTGTCATGGACAGAAAGTAAACTCTGCGAAGGAAAAAAAACACATGAATAAACGCCAGTCAACACCAGGAAACTTGTACTGGTGTGACTTACTATGACAGCTTCATAGGTGTTGTGTATTAGATTGGATTATAGAATTGTCCTCTGCAAATCTTATTGTTGATTGTCCCTGATATGTTTTTTTTTTTTTATTATTATTAAATTATCATTTTTAAAGAGGTATATTGAAATTGTCTGTCACACTCAATAACATCAATCCTACAAAAGTTTTCCATAGAGTCTCTGATATACATAACTGCACAAACAACCCTCTTAAGTAGCCTGAAGGGGAATAATAGACCAAGAATGAATGTCCAAAAACAAGAGCTCTAGTGTTTTCACCCATCTTGGTTGAGATTATTGCCAGACACAATATTTTTGTATGGGTGATACTTTGAGCCACACATCACAAGGCATTTATTAATACTGAAATTAATTTGCAAACAATTTAACCTCTTGTTCCGCCTACTGCATTGGAAATGTCACAATTATGAAAATGCCCTGCAGCCATAAAATAAAAAACAAAACACAAACAACAACAATACAAAGTACAAGGCAGCACGCTGCGATAAGACATTCAAGATGTTTCTAAGAGGGAACAGATGGAAGGCAGAGAAATAACTGGTGTGCAACTCCCAAAACCCAGTAGGTGTCTGGAGTGTGAAAACAAAACCACCGTAAAAGTTAATCCCACCAGTCAGATTTGTAAACCAAGTCTTTATGAGCATGTACATGTAGCAGTATTAGCTTTATGAGCTCCTGTTTTTATTTTCCTGAGAGACATATTCCAAAGGCTGAGCTTAAAATGGAATAGAAAATCCAGCAGACAGTTTCTGTAGAAATCTTTTCAAAAGTTTTATTTGCTTTTTATCAAATAATTAATGTGGAAATGTGTAAAGAGGCTCAGCTTTCCAAAGGCAGTGAAGATGAAAGTAGTCCTCTATCATTTTAGTCTGCAAGAGTCTGCACTGCTGCTGAACAAACAGAATTCTTTGAAAAGCACCCCTGGTGATGCACCCGTGTTATTTAACATGCCTGGTTCAATATTTAACTGCAATTAGCCTTCTTAGAAATGCCAATCAAGCATTACACATTTCAACAGCTCCGTCCAAGGACTGAGAAAGAACAGGATAGCACACAATACTGCTATAGCTCTCGAATGCTCAGAAGACTCTGCAAAGGGCCTTTCCTATTAACCTGCGATATGATCTTAGGTCTATGGGCATCATGTCCAGTATCCTGAAGGAAATGTCAATGTCTTATCAAGTCATGGTCTCTGTAGAAACTTTTCTCAATCCCCTGTGCCCTGATAGCAGAGTACAACACCTGCAATAAAAGCTTGTAAAAAGTAAAGGCCACAAGCACTGAGAGGCAATAGTCAGTCATTTAATAATGATGAAACTCTGGCCCATGAATACTGATGCACTCATGGCTATGGTTTACTTGGTTGAGACCTCAAACTTTAGAAGATTCAAAGTATGTTACAGCAATTGAATTGCCTTTCTGCAGGAATGCAGCTTGAATCTGCAGCAACAGATCAGATACTGTTATTCCTTTTTGATTTTCTTTGTATCATCTCTTCACAAAATAAGAAATGGAGGAGGCCATTTGAGCCACTGTGTTAATAAATGTATATTTTTAATCTATGCTGCAATGTTTGTGGTCCTGTTCACTTCAGTTATCAATGCAATGTTACAGAAAGTGGTCAGGAAATACATTAGTGCACAAGTAAAATGGGGTTTTGGGCTACCAAAATAGACAGTTGCTTAACAGAATTCAGTCTGCTTCAGAGACATTAACTTTGATACTGAAAAAACAAATTTAGGATCAAAATAATTTGATGTAATTACTATATTTTATCATCTCAGCAGAGGACGTTTGAACATTATCTATAACTCCACATACTAAGTTAAAACACTAAAAATCAGAATGGATTTAGTTGACTAAATAAATCAAATGTTTCCTCCTAACACAACACTCTAACGGCTGAAATGTATCTTTGAAAGAAACAATGCATACAAATAAAGCTGATGAAATTTAAATTTATCTTGTGACCCAGTTTCAAAATGTATAAGAAAACCTCTACTATTCTGCAGAGGGATTGTTTTCATCGTTAGTGTAAAAGCAGATAGATATTGTAGAAGCGATCATTCTCTGCTATTTCTATTTGCTATAGAAATAGCCTGTCCTCATAATGAACACTTTAAGCATTGTCAATATTAGTCTTTTAAAAGAGCTTAATAAAGCTGAAATGTATTTTTTCAAGTGTGAGCCATAAAAAAAAAACTTTAAACACAGACTTACTTCCAGTACAATAAATGGTTCATTTCAACCATAATCAAGAGTGATGCTATTACTATCGTACAGAGCAGCCATTCAAACCACCCATCTGCTTGCGTTTTGTGTGATGGAGATTTAAAAACCTCCTATATCAAGCGCTTGTCTTCAGAGATCTTAAGCCATTGTAAGTATTTTAATCTCGCAGAACACCCCCCCCAACCCTTTTTGGAGAAATTTCATTTCATTTTAGGAATTCAATTTATTTTACCACTGAAGTAAATCTATCATAACCTCTTTCTTTAAATGAATACTGTTCTTTCACTTCAGTACAGACAGTTCCTGGGCATATTACATTTTCAGAGGGACGCCCCTGCGCTACAAAGGCCCGCAGTACGGGCCTTCCCAACGGCCTTGTTGGGAAGCCATATAGCTAGTGCTAACTGTGTAAGCTGTCAGTGGCGGCTGTGTCACGGCATTCCCCTCTCAAAGGTCTTTAATGTTATGATTGTTTTTTTTAAGGTGGCCTATTTCTCTTTGCTAGTCAGTCCACTATTGCAACCCATTGAAGAGAGGTAAGAAGACCTATGGGTGGTCATTCCGTTAGGTCACTTTCCACCCATTAATCTGTTCCCAATTCCTCATCTTTAGCCCCTGACAACACTGAGGATAATGGGTCACTCCCTGGGGACGCCCATTTAAGATTGACAGGAAATCATGTTAGGTCACAGACAAATGCAGGGCACAGTAATATTTCCGTTTTCAAAAGAGACGGATGAGAGACAGATGGGGGTAAATGTGAAACCTAAATACACTTGAGGCTCAGACCCATGTTGCTGTATTATTCTGCAGTTCTTTTGGCTTTAGAGTACTGGGGAGACTCGTTTCTGCAGACAGAGATCGCAGAATGTTTTTCTTGTGTTGAACTCTCATCTCCTGGGGCTTCATCCTTAACTCCCATCACAGCATTGCGGCATTTGATACTTGTTGCTCCATTGAAGACATGTCGACAATTAAACGACAAGAGGACTGGGAGGGAGGAAAAAACAACACAACCGCAGTCAAGACGTTTTCCAGCACCGCCAGGTATGATGCTGCCGCTGTGACTCAGTGGTGGACTGAGAAGATGAATTAGTACCTTGTTGCTGAATAAAAACTCAGTTATGGGGAAGCATGGTGTTACTCAATTGGGGGAAGAATGATGCCAACCTATAAGAAGCAAAACTCTTATATAAAATATAAACTCTGATATAAAACTATCAAGTCACTCACTTCTTCACAAACACCTATATCATAAGTAGTAAGGAGAATTACCCCTATGCTCACAATTTTAGCATAGTTGAAACCTAATACCTCCTATCTGAGATTTAAAAAAGGTTCAGACAGTTACATTAACCTTAAGATGAACTAGCAAACTGATTTAATGAAACATCTACATGACCCAACAGCCAACACCTTTAAACCAAACACCAACTCTGTGGTTTCACTAAAGTACAGCAAATCATTTTGTGTTGATATTTTCAGAAATAATTTTTTTGGAAGCATACACTGATACGGATACTGAAAGCTGGCTACACATTATAAACATTATTCATATAAGAGACTGCAGACACTTTTTCGGCTGGGTGATTAGCTACATAACAGTTAGGTTATGATGGATTCATTATTTAATCATTCTACTGGCTGCAAAAATTAATCCAAATAAAATAAATGTGATATTTAACACTATAATAGGGCAATCAGTGAATAATCTGGAGATGAGAAGGGAAATAAGTATAGTAACTACAAAATTGAAGAAAAACAGCTTTTGAACCTGAAACAATTATTATCAACGAGGCAATACATTCCTTATGCAAACTTAGAAGGTGTAACATTTCTTTTTTGTGCAAACTGTATGCTTTAATATCATTAATCATTATGCTGGTATCCGATTATTCATTGCTTCAGATCTGGCATGAAACATACAAAATGGTATTAGATTAACGAATAAAACTGTGAGAGGGTCATCGTCCAGTTTGAAATGCTTTTTGCAATGTACGGCATTCCCCTGCGATCTGTGTAGGAGAAGCATAAAGAAGGCAGGATCATAAGAATGACACCATAGTCCATTCTTGTTTGAATTATCCCTATCTACATTTCATAGACATTTCAAATGAGCGAAACAGACAAACATAAAATAGAGTTGATTTCTTTATCCATAAGTATCCTTTATTTCTGTGACCTATATGCCTTAGGTTGAAGAAAAAAAATGATATATTAATACCATGTAGGAATTGTTGTCGAGGCAATACATTCTGCACCCATATGTGTGTTAGCAAATGTGTATACGTGTGCAAGGGACTCCTCACCTTGACATGAGGTTTCGACAGCAGCTTCAGCAGCTCTCGGATCTCGCTGTTCATTGGCTTGCTCTGCAGCTCCTCAGCCAGCTGTGAGGGGAGATTGAATTGACACAAAGAGCATTAGCCACAGCATTGTTTTACCCAGTGCGTCAGTGACAACCAGGAATCTATCTTGTTCAAGGTTATTACTTTCCAGTGTGTTCAAACAGAAGCCAGCATGAGGAAAAACAGACCATTAATCAGAGATCTTCACTGCTTGCCCCTGACAGACCCGATTTAAGCCAGGCTTTCGGTCTCAGTCTGAGCGCGGGGATTGTATCTGGCGAACGCCACGTTCAGCGCACGGCGTGATTTATTGTGCGCAGATGGAGTCGCAGCTTCTCAGTCAGAGAAACCACTGCTTGCGTGCAGACAAAGGGCTGCTTGTACAAAGACTGGATCAAAATGTTTGACACCGTCTATGTAAGACGGTTTTCAGCAAGAGGTGGTGAAAATTCACATCATTTCTGAAAATTCTCACATTCACAAAAGGGGAGGGGGGTGGGCTGAAGATTGACACACACTGCCACCTACTGGCTGGGGTTAAGATCTAAATAATGGCTCCCAGACTACGGTGCCCCACTGGGTGTTGTTTGTGTGGCACTTTGTGTGGATAAACCGTTTACGTATGCAGCTTCAAAAAAGTCGATAATCCTGAACAAGCTTTGCTGTGCTTCGGAGGGGCCACCGGTGCCAGGAGATGGCACAGAGGAAAGCAAAGAATGAGTTCAGTCTACAGAGCTCTACTATACCACAGGAAAGATCTTGCATTAATGTGTGTTGCAGTGTATACATGCGGGGTGACTAATTAGTCTTTGGTGAGGTAAAGAGGGCTGTGTTTATGAAAGGGACAGCTGTGGCTGGGTGCGTTTCATCCCTGTTTCACTTTCCCCACTGCTGAAGCAAAGTCTAGCTCTGTGGACTTTTCCACTCCCAGCATTCCTGAGGCTGACAAACGCTCTGATTGATGCCTGCAGCGGCACAGCTGATTCTTCAGTCCCCTCCCCAGGCAGCACGCTCTCCGGTTTATCAAGCCTCGCCTGCCTCGTGGAGGGAAGCCACGGCGCAGAGCTGAACTCATTCATGAGTCAACATTAAAAGGAGTGCAGGGGTTCCTGTACAATGTACGTATTGTTTGGGGAAAGATTAAAAAGAAAAAGAAAGCAGGGATCTTTTGATAAGCATATTTTTTCAGCTGTTTCCAGCTAGTAGCAGTTTTTATTTTGTTTGTTTATGGTGTAATTACAGTTCATTTGATACACTGTTACAGTAATATCTTTAGATATACAAGACTGGACCTGCGCAAACAAATCAGCCATGTTTAGCAATAAGCTTACAAGGCATTTGTGGACTTGGATCCTTAATAAAATTAGTATTTACACTTACATTGTCAAACTCTTGTTTTGGTTTGGATTATTTTAAGCTGTGCGGCTTTATTAACATAAAACAAGAAAGGAAAGTGATCCATTTTGCAATAATAAAAATCTATATTTAGCTCACAGATTTAAAGAGGATTTTAAAAATATGCTTATTTTCAAAACCGGAACAGATCTCCTCTTCACTGAAACAGAGGTACATTCCAACAGCGGCCCACAGACCAATGCAAAAGCCTTGGTGGAGCGCTGTGGTTTAAATTTGGCAGTATTGCCAAATGTGACATGTTATATGTAGGTACATATGTAACACATTCCATACAATATGTAGTGCAAGAATTCCTCAAACACCCCCGACATAATTAACACACCTGCTGGGACAGATGAAAGAAAATAGAGAAATCACTTGCTTCCACCCTCCTACCCGACTTGGAAAACCTACTTCAGTGACCCACAATACTTTTTCAAACCTGCACACAGTGTTGTAAGATATTAATTGCTTTCACATATTCATTCAATTAAAACATGGATTAAGAAATGTAGTTAAGGGATCTTTAACTTGACATTCACACAAAAAAAAGTGATCCACCAATTACTTTTATGCTTTCAGAATGGTTTCATTGGTACAATTCATTATGTAAAATTATGTGTTAAATATTCAAGTTAAAGGAAAAAGTTAAACGCAAAAAAGCAAAACCTGTCTTAACCAGTTTTCTTCGTTTTTTCAGAGCTTTTAAAACTCTTTCAGGGCTTAGCAAAATATGAATATATCAACTACAGGGTGAATAAAATGGCTAGCTTGTTAACAGAATCCAATACGCTCATGAACATGTATGCTCAGGTTTAACAGCTATACAAAGGCTACACACACCAGATGCTTTGGGGGAGGAATGACTTCAGAAGCCCAGGGATAGGTACCCATAGGCATAAGAGCACAGCCTTCAAATGCACTCTACGGAGCACAAGGTCAGGGTCAACCATTGATAACAGCACATGACTCTTCTGACCTGCCCACCATAGATCACGATCAGTGCCTTAAGAGACAAAAGATGATCCACGCAGCAGACACCTGCATATTGCACAACATGTGTGGGAACCTTGAAATCTACATCGGTCAGTCAGGCATACTGACTATGTCCTAGTGCTGGTACATGGAGGAAGGGAGATAAAAAAAGTAAATCAAATAAGTCCCTTTATCCTTACACTAGGGTTATAGACTTTGTTGGAATTGACTGGGATTCAGTTGTGAAAGATTAGTTTTTCATAACTTGTCGTGCTTCCCCTGCGTTATCACAGTGGGACCGTGGAGCTGAGTTCTGACCACACAGTGACCCATCTGACAGCCTGTCTTATAAAGAGACCCCCTAGTAGGACCTTGAACTCCAAGCAGTGCCCTTGTCCTGAACATCAAGGGCTTTCCTAAAGAAACATTTGTCTGAAACAAACTGGCAGCCAATCTATAAAACCTGCAGGTCTTATGTGATTATTTTTATCTTCCTCTTCCAATTCAAGACTAATTATACTGACATACCGCTGTATGTTCTTTAAAGAGAAGACATTTTTCTAAGCACTGTGATTACAATAAACAGACTTTAGGATTGCCACATGTCGCAGATATTTAAACATGTGCCCTTTCTCCATCCCTAACTAGGCTGTCTCTTGGTTTATACAGGTGGGTATGCAATATAACTGAATGTTACATTTAATGATCAACAAGAGACAGGGACTGCAGGTCAGTTTTTTTTTTATTTTATGGTGAGGAGGGTTAAAATTATGACTTTAGGAAATTACCCGCTCCATCAGAGCTGACAATTTAAATAATTTATTTCAGAGGGCATGATGGCAATTTGGACTGTAGACCGTACCCATAAATCACCCTGATTCAATATCACAGGTATACAGTGACAGGTCCTTTCACATTTATTTATTTCATATGCCTCATTTCTTTGGTTTTATCTGTCATTTTTCTTGTCCTGTCAGCTGCCCAACACTCCAATCCATCTTTATTTTTCTTACACATTCCTTTGTACTGTCTGTTACCCAAAATACCATGCGGTTGACAATCCTTGTGTCCCAGAGGGGCTCAGACCTGGATTTTCTATTACACAGCTTCTCAAACTGAACAAGAGGGATCTCTCGGTGCACTGTGTGTGGAGGAGGCAAGTAATCAAAGTCATCGAGGGTCAAAAGGCGGCATTTTTTTTGAAGTACAAATAAAACGGCAAAAGCTCATCTTGTTTTTGGAAAGGGATAGAAGCAGACTTGCATTCTCTACAAAGGGAGACTTACATCATTAGCCAAGATCCCGGCACTTGGCAGGACCGGTACCGGACACTGCTGCTCTTAGTACTGCATTTTCTCATGAATCTGAAATACAAGGGTAGAATGATTTCATTTTTCATTTTTCAAGACAGCAAGGAGGCGGGTCGGTGGGCACATGGAGGGGGGTAGGGTGAGTTCAATATCCCCGGTGAGCACGACAGCTTCAGTAGGGCAGGGGTGGCTGTACAAACAGCTCCTCTGCCTCGGCAGTATCTGTTAACAAGAGAAACAGCCGTGTGGAAAACGGTCAAGGGCCCCAGCACTTTCAAGTAATTCATCATTAAACCTCAAGCAAGAAAAAGAGGAGTTCTATAAATATGGGCTCAGACAGAAGAAATGAGCAGCGTGTTCAGAAGCATGCAATCCCTCAGAGGGGAATTCACTGTTCAATTCATCTTCTTTTCTCACTTATTACTTAAAAAAAAAAAGTAACTGCATTTTAAAGCTTCTGGTTCATTTGACAAAAATCACAGTGCCAAAAGAGGTAGGATGTGTTCATTAAAATAAATCTTAGGTAAAAGTAGGTATGTAATAGACCACACTGTGTTAAAACCAATAAAAACACCCATAATCAATATTCATATTATTTAACAAAACAACTTTATATCATCTATGGAAGACATGACATGAAACTTGAAGGAATAAAAATAGCAGTCTAGGATAACAATGGGTGGCAAAATAAAGGAAATAAATGATCCAGAATACTAAATCATCCCTGTTAATCATGGTCTGTGCCTGAAAGACTGAATCCCCAGTGAAGCCTATAACCCCTGAGTGCCAGCATTAGACTGAGGTTATTAGCGTCCTGACCTATTTTAAGACAGTGTTGTTGTTTTTTTAACCAGAGCCTTAGCAATATCACTCATCAGACAACTGGACCAAAGCCCTGAAATGGAAAATTGAACAGTGAATAAATAACAGTGAATCCCTGCTCCAAGACCACACATAAAACTCTTTCTTTCCCCAATTAGTGTTGTTAATGAACCCCTGTGTAATAAGATGTGAATTGTACAATATGCATTTGACACATGCTTAGAATGTAAGCATGTTTAAGAGATAATTTGACACAATTCAAGATTATGTTTTATTTATGAAAACAAAAAACAGACAATTCAGGTCAAATAAAATCTAGTATTGACACTAAAATATATTTAAAATAATTTAATGTATATGCATACAATTCTGAGAAATACATTATAACCATTTATTAAAACATCTATTTAGAATTCTTACTTTCTTTTTCAATGGAATTAGGATTAATATTTTCAGAAGACATTACACAAAATATGCCTTATTGATGTGTAGTATTATTCATGTCTCCTATTTAGTTTTTATTTCCATACATGTATTAAAATAGGCTTAGTAAAGAAATCATAATGATAATGTTTTATGTTTAATATTCCAAGTACGCCAAGAACAACCTTTTAGGTAAGTCTCCTTCTGGCTTTGAAGGAGCACCACTACAGGGTCAAATCCCCACGCAAAGTCGACATTACTCTACACATTAAACACCCTGCATTGCGTTTGCCATTCTCTAAATCCTGGAAGGCTTGCCAGTTCAGGCAGCTCATATACAATGGCTGCACTGATATTAGGAAAAACATGAGTTTGAAAATGTCTCGTTTTAAAAAGAACAGACATCCTTGAAAATGAAAAGGCTGAGAACATATTTGTGATGAAACCCTGTCCTTTTGGCAGCGTTGTCTGTTGAGGGGAGTTACTTCTTTTTCGGTTGTTATTAAGTTAGAGAAACAAAAGTTCAGTGGTAAAAGCTGTTAGACCATCACCTCAATCCCGATGCCATGTGAAGGACGTATACATAAATACTGACTGAAGTTCCACAGAAATAAAAAGTTGACTGTTTCGCTAGGAATGTCCCTCACTTTGTGATCCAACCCAGAAAATGACATCTGCTTTGGTAGTTTCAAAGTGTCTGGTTAGTTACAGTGGAATATTCTTGGTGAATTGAGATTAAATGCGTTATTTACAACTGTGGACATAATCCAATAGACTGTCCGTCTGCACAAGAATGCACCTATCTGCCATTGTCTCACATTTAAAAGCTATTACTGCACTTTACATATCATAGTAGAAATTTTTCAGGCCCCTGGTGATAGGGTTTTTGGCAGGGGCCCTGATAGAGTGGAAAAACTACACTTCATTCAGAGCAGGGGAATGGGGGTGTAAGGTTAAAGAATGTAACGGAAATCAAAGAGGTATTAATTACAAAAACACATAAATATTTAGTGATGAATATTAACTTGTAACATTATTATTTTTTTTTAATTTCTATGTTGAATTCACCTGTATGAGTGCGTGGATAAAGCACTTTTTTTCTCCCACTAACGTTTCTTAGTTTCATCACATCTAGTAATTCTAGGTTAATTTGCTGTCTCCTACTGTATGTAGTACACAAGGCATATCCACATGCCTCTTCTCTTAATTAGCCAGTTGACCAGCACAATGGAGGAAAGCTATTTATCAGATATCCATTCAGCTCCCACCATAGCTGCAGACCCCACCACATCCCATTGCTGCAGCCACACAACAACCAATCACCCAATCACAGACAAGCTAAACATGGGGTGTCAGAGGTGTCTTCTCGTTTTGGGTCCAGCCCTTCTCTTGGCTCCTTAATCTGTGTATGTAAATTATGAACTGGATGAATTTAACACTTCTCTCCAGACTCTGGAGTGTTCTGTGGGTACAATATTTTGAGTAATGAGCAATATTTAAAGTTATCAGCTGTAAAACTAAATTGTTAAATTGTTGTCTTAGATAAGCCCACCTGAGAAAATAGTTATTATAATACAATAATTGAGAGCCCTTTTTGGAACACATACCAGTGGCTCTCTGGGACTGGAGTCTGATCCAGAAGATACCTTTGTAATCTCTTGTCAAACAGCCATCCGCCCCTGTCAGGCAAACCTTTCATATGATTATTGTGAAGACAGCACAAATGATGGTATACAAATTACAGAGTGGTCTTCGCTATGACTGCAAACAAAACCAAACATTTAATCAGCTCTGCTCAACCAAAGCATTACGTGATAGACTTCCCCAGGGCATGCTGAAACCAACCAAAAACAACATCCTGTCAGGAAACCCATTTCTATACTGACCAGCTTTAATTACACACTCATCCATATTTATAATTATATTCATGTATTTCTATCTCCCAATTAAGTGACAGCTCTTTGAGCAATTGTGCTCTCAGCTGTTTTGTGGAACATAGGATGATTTTGGTTGCTGACATGTATCTTCCACGTGTCGGCACTACCACGTGTTTGCATAAGTCATTACATAGTAGGAGCGCAAGTGAGTGAATTGAGTTACACAGTTCCAAGTTATACTAAACTTTTGAGGGCAGTCAATCTGAGAAAATCATCATAGGAAGCTAATTCTGATTTCAGATCAAAAAATAAAATAAAATAATAAAAATAACTATTGTAGAGTTTAACATTGTCATGAATTGCCTTAAATTTGCCTTTCCTGAGATTAAAACAATAGAAGTGGCAGTGGTCAAGGAATAGGAAGTACAATTCTGAACAAGGGTTCTTGTCAAACAAGCTGGTGTAGACAACTGACTTACAAAGCAGAAGGTCTTACTGTATAGAAGTATTCATTCATAGTAAAATTATACATTGGTGTCGATGCTGAGTGATATTACCAGGAAATAGCTCAGAGAGTAGGACCTACAGATAAAGACCTCTAGTTCAGAAAACTAGGCTGTCAAAGCCAGTTATGAATTCCCCATGGGGCACTAAATAATTTATCTGGTGCTGACTTAACTGGGGGAGCAGACACGACTATTTTAACCAATACAAATCCAGGCTCCCAGAAAACGGCTTCAGCCAATAATATTGCAGTTCATTAGAAAGGGCGTTTCTATCTCTCACATTGTTTTTTTTTAACTTGATTAGCAAATCTGCGCTATGAATCCAAATCGCCCATTAGAAATCCGCCCAGCTGTAAAATCGCAGTCTTTACTCCGTAAGATTGAAGGACGAGCATCAGTGGATTATATTTATTTCAAAATAGACTGGATCCTTCATCGCAGGGCTGTGCAGCCTCTTCTCAGTGGGGGACTGAGGCTTGACATTATATTGGGGGGGCTTCTCTTTACACCTTGTTGGCACACATATGTATTTATTTATTTGACTGTACGCACTACATGTGTGATTTTGGTTTTAAACTTTACCCATTGCAAATCATTGCAATATTAGCTAATTACTTTAAGTTGGATAATGTACTGTATTTTTTTAAATATGTGCACACGAAAATAAATTAAACAATACATACTAAAGCCAAATAAATACACTAACAATAAACACATTGCCCTAGCCAATCGAACACATATATCCATTAAAATACAATTAAACATAATAAAAATACATACAATACAGCAGTCTGTTAAAATGCCAAAAGCATTGTCTCTTAACCAAACGAATTTAAAATTAATACAAAAACACCAAGAACTTCAACCTTGGCATGTGTCATGTAGATTATGCTAATTGTATTACACACAGTATTTCAAAGCATTTTTCAAGAAAAAAAGAAACATCACATTTGTCACTTATTTCGACAGTATTTTAAAAATGTGTTACGCTGCATGTACAATATATAGTGATTAAACACTTATTTAATCTAGGCAAAGCTGTGGTTAAGCCATGCCTATTCTAACAATTAATCTTCTCATAAATGAGCCCATGTTAATTGTGATTTAAATTTCCATACGGTTACACAGAGATGCCAGTAACGCCCTTTCTAATAAACTGCACCATTATTGGCTGAAGCCATTTTCTGTGAGCCTGGAGTTTTATTGGTTAAAATAGGTGAGTCTGCTCCAATTGGCTAGAAGGACTGAAGTGGGTTTGGCACAGAGCATGATTGACAGTTGGTCTGTTCATCTGGAAGTTCATTGGGTTGTCTGGAAGTTTGTCTGGAAGTTCATCAGGCCGTCTGGAAGTTCATTGGGTTGTCTGTAAGTTTGTCTGTTCATCTGGAAGTTCTTCAGTTTGTCTGGAAGTTTGCATGGAAGTTGGTCTGTTTGTCTATTTGTCTATTGCTGTATGGACAAATTGTTGAATTTCCCAATGAATTTCCCAATGAACTACCAAATTGATGGACAAACACATTTGGCACATATCCATATCTGTGAGAGCCTGCAGTGCATACAGTGAGAGCCGAGTTAGTCTTCACTAGGGCTCTATAGTGCGGTGTAACACAAATTACTTTTCAGAGATGATTCAGTGGATGCATGCGTCTGTCTTCATTTCTCCCGTGTTAGTACAAGTGTAAGTCCAGTTTATTTACCATTGGAGATTCCAAACTGGAAAGGAACAAGAGGAAAATAAAGGCCTTTTCCAATATTAAATCGGGGGGAAAAAAGTGCATGCATCTGCTAAGGCTAAGAAAAGACTGCATTTTTTGGCCACTGAATTGGAGTTTCAGTCAACATGGACTTGAATGCTTGCTGGACTCTCAACACACAACCTGGGACTGTAATTAGCTTGGATTGCAATGACCAGCAATGTCTGCAGAGACAGAGAACTGCAGGAATGAAAATTAAAATTGTAATTTGTGTAGCTGGTACTGGGATTTAATATTGAAAATAAATGCAGTTTTCTTTTAATTTATTTCAATATGTATGACATTGTCCCATTTCACCCATTGCGCTGCAGAGATATTCACATTGACAATAAATGCATCTTCATCTCGGTGACAAGTTGTGCTTCTAGTTGACTGACTGTTTATGCCCTTGCTGCTGTTCCTGAGCATCTACTACATGTTTCAGCTCAGGGAAATTCCATCGGGGAAAACAAACACGCAAAATAAAGATTCACCGATGAACTGTGCCTGAGAAGAGCACAAAAAGGGGCATAAATCGTCCAGGGTTTAAATAAACTAACATGCATCTGGTGAAGTGGCTGTAAGGAGATTACATGGCAATATTATATTACTGTGCCGAGAGCCTGTTTGGAAGCCTGTTTAATGTCCTAGCAGACAGATTATTTTGACCTCTAGGTACTGTTTCCATCTGGATTTGTTAAACTATATCCAATATCCAGTGCCTGGATTACAATCGCTAATCCAGAACACCTCATTACAAAAAGAGAAAGCACCTAGCTGTCACAACAGGCAAAGGAGCGCAGACGAAGGAGCTTGCCTGTAAAAGCCATGTCATTTAAAAATATTTATTCAAGCCCTCAAGGTATATCGAGGGAGGCCGATTTCTTTTTTCCTTCAAAGACCTTTTTATGAGTACCATAAAATCTTCACAGCGCACAGGCACTGCACAGTATATGGCAGCAAGAGTGAATGCCTTAAAACGACAAGGACATCCTCTCTCACTCAGCCAAAGTATGCAATGAAGCATAATATTACAACAAAAAATGACAAACACTATCTGAAAGCTTTTTTAGTAATTGAAGTGTGAATGACTGCATTTGTTGGGCCAGAGGCTGCCAAACGAGCCGTCTGTCGAACGCTGTATGGCATTTTTCCCAATGTGGAATGGCAGACATTTAATCACTGCCATCGAAGCAGGGTTATGCCCACTGAAAGATATGGTTGCACTTGTTGATTTCCTGCCTCATTAATATCCACCCCTTTCCAAATTTAATGAAGAATAACCCTTCATTACTTCATCAGCTTACTAATACACAGAAAATGCACCTCCTGAAGAAGTTGTTGAGGGAGGTCTAGCATTTCTGTTGGATTTATTTTAAAGATTTTTTTCTTGTTCTTAAAAAAAAAAAGACTGGAAAATATTACAGTTTATTAAGAACAGGCCAAAGATATATTAGAAGGACCCAAACTCCAAACTCTTATGACAGGCATATCATTAAGTTAGAGGATAAATTTACTTATGGAGTCGTATAAAAGCAACAGCAAATTTATGCAAGTTGAGCATGCACAGTGTTTGAGTTAGAAGCTAATTTGATTTCTTCTGTTCAACACACAGGCAGTGCAGTACTAAATAAGCAGCACAGTGCTGTGAGAGTTATAGTCGCATCCCCCCCGAAGTGAGCTAAGGCAACAATGAGGGAGAACACCTTCAGCATTATTTTCACTGTACTATTTAAATATTTAATATCCCATTTCAGTACTCATAAAATATAGAACATGCAAGCAATTTATTGCGCATATGGCATTTATTATATATGTGAATTCAAATGATTTATAGAAGCTACTGGATTTTACTTAATTTATTATTTAAAAAAAAGCTATTTCTGATTCAACCCATCCTATGTCAAATGCATTTTAGTTTTCAAATCATGATTTCCTAATCATGTTATTGGGCTTATCTTTCAAGTCAGAAGCACTGCCCAAGGGGGAGGGGTTTCTGCAGGAACCTGATTCGAAAATGTCACTCTATATAAGCTGCCACTGGCCCCTGCGCACATCACTCAGAACAGGTCCCTTCCCACTTACTATTCTATAAAACGTAATGTCTTCACAGATTCATCCTCTTTTGCCATTTTGCTGGACCTGAGAACGTGAGCTCTCTGTGTCTTGTCTGTGCACTAGAAATTATTATCATTATTATTACCACTGTTTCGGTTGGTTGGCTTCACAGCTGTGTTGTTCGCCACCATTATTAGTGTGTCTGTGTGTCTCTATTTATTACATTAGTTATTATTGATAGCTAATCCAATTCTGTTCTGTCTGTGCACCAGTGCTCTGACTGTGATTTCAGTTTCAGTTTTGTTTTAAATAGAGCACTTTTTAAAATAATAGTCATGTTTATATAGTAAGAGATCTTCTCTGAGGGGCTCCTCTGCCAGCTTGCACCCGCACTACAGCCATGGGCTTGTGGCTATAGGCAATCTCGCTCTCTCAGTTCGCTGAGAAAGAGCTCTGCTATGCCTCCTTGTACATGTGTGCAGGCCTCGGTTTTAGATCCTGCTATGGCTGGTGGTCTACTACCCTCGGCCCCCTCAAACCCTGGACCCCGCGTCACCCGGTGTCCCCAGAAACCTCGGCACACACAATGTGCTTAAGCCTACGGGCCTTGTATCCAGCACCTGGTGCTTGGAATATACAGTGTTCTGTCCGGCAACAACAAGGTTGCGTTTGGTTGGTGTTGCAGTGCCCCCATGCCCATTAATGTTGCTGGGTGGAGACGCACTTACATTCGCTTATCTCAGAGATAGCGGCAGCGGCTGACCAGCTGGTGACAGTGATGCGTCAAGGGGCAAGGGCGACTGACCCTGGCAGCCATTGTGGTGTTGAGCCACCAGCTCTGGCTGTCCCGTCAGGCATGATGGGTTGCTGAAGCGGACAGAACCCTTTTTCCAAGTGCATGGACGTCGTGTACGGCCCCTTGCATTGCCATGGGGTCCATGTCCTCAATTACCTAGACAACTGGCTGGATTGTTTTCACTCGAGTGAGCAGGTTCAGAGCCACACAAACCTGATTCTAGTCTGTCTCTCAGAACTGGGCCTCCATGTCAATTTAGAGAAGAGCTGCCTGACACCAACTCAGCAGGCACCGTTTCTCAGACTGCGCATCGAGTCCATTGCCATACTTGCCACGCTGGCGCCAGAGAGAGTTGTCTCCATACACACGTGTCTCTCCCTCTTCCGACTGAGAGCTCATGTCAGGGTGTCCCTTTGCCAGAGGCTGCTGGGTCTCCTAGCGGCTGTATCATGGACCCTCCCCCTCAGCCTCCTCTAATTGAGGCCGCTGCAGTGGTGGTTCAGGTCTCTCAAGATGCACCTTTGCTGTGATTGAAGGCGGAAGGCGGAGCCCCCACAATTTGACCCTTGGTGTGCCCCTGGGCCCAGTCTGCCACTGAGCAGTCATGACGACAGACGCCTACAAAACAAGGTTGGGGAGCAGTCTGTGATGGACGTGGAATCCGAGGCAGGTGGACGGAGCCCGCACAGGCCTTCCATATCAACGTCCTGGAGTTACAAGCAGTACTCCTCGGACTGTCTCATTTCCTGCCAGTCCTACAGGACAGACATGTGCTGGTTCAGACGGACAACACAGTAGTGGTTGCCTATATCAACAGGCAAGGAGGTATCAGGTCGCGCAAATTGTACTGTCTAGCATGCCCTCTGCATCTGTGGGCACAGCCCCGGCCTATCCAACACAGCGGGGGACCTCCTCTCTCAGGGAGGCCCCCCCGGTTTCGGAATGGCGCCTCCAACCGCTCATGATACAGCAATTGTGGAGCCGGTTCAGAAGAGCGGAAGTGGTACACCCACTGCCCACTATTGTTCTCCATTCGAGACTGCTCAGGAACCCTAGGGATCGACGTGTTAGCCCACTCATGGCTGTGCTGTCTCCTTTACGCATTCCCACCATTCACCCATCTCCCGATGGTCCTGGAGAATGTCAGGAGAGAACGAGTGACAGTTCTCCTGATAGCCCCATGGTGGCCTCGCAGATTCTGGTTTACAGACCTGACCACCCTCCTCCAGGGAGAGCCTTGGCAACTCCCAGTGAGAGCAGACTTGTTGTCTCAGTTGCAGGGCATGCTTTGGCACTGCAATCCAGGCCTCCTCCAGCTTTAGGTCTGGCCCCTGAGTGGGAGCGTTTGATTGCCTGGGGTCTGTCAGAGCAGTAGTAGCCACTATTCAGTCAGTGAGAGCTCCCTTTACAAGGTTGCAGTATTCTTACCGCTGGTGGACAATTAGCACCTGGTGCCAAGATAGTGGTCAAGACCCAGTTAATTGCCCCATTGGGGTCATATTACAATTGTTACAAGAGCTGTTGGACCAGGGCAAGTCCCCATCCACGCTCAAAATGTATCTGACAGCCATCTAATAAACTGTCATGTGGCCTCCAGGTACGTTGCCTTACGAGGCCGCCCTGTATATAGTTAGTTCATTATTGCATTGTGTTGTGGTGGTGCAGGCATCTGGCCTGTACCCCGCTACGTATATATCATATGTGTAAACAGCAGGACTGTGGCTCTGCTCTAGACTGCTTAGAATGGAGCTCACTGCCGCTGTTCCCAGCTGATGGCGCTCGAGTTGTTCTCGCTGTGTATATAGTTCCTTGGTCAGCAGGTCTATGACCTGCTCTGGCTGTGCGCCATAGAGCAAGAGACCACTGCAGCTGTCCTCAGCAGTAAGCACTTGAGCGGGCTCTCGTGTTCTGCTGTGTACATTTGTCAGCACAGTAGAGCTAATGTTGCCCTGCATTAGCTGGTCTAATCAGCAGGCGTCAGCTGCTCCTGTGTTCAGCCGGTGGCGCATGAGTTGGTTCCTGTGCCCCGTGGTGTATATAGTTTGTTTGTATGACATTTTAAGCTGTCAGCACAGTGGAGCTCTCCACTCTGTATGGTTCAGTTGAGTAGGATGCTCCTGTGCTGCGCGGAGGCAGCATGAATGTTCCTGCTGCCACGCTATACCTATTGTTGGTTTTCAGCTCGGCTACTCTGTTGACTAGCCGGCTGTGTATTATTGTTGTGTTTCAGTGGGTCTGTGACTCCTGTAGGATCAGGGGTCCACTGCCATGATAATGTGGAGGCCGCAGAAGTTGCTTGATTGCCCACGCCAAATATTGTGCAAGTAGATTATGGCCTCGCTCCTAGTTGCACTAGTAGAGCAGCCTGACTTAACCTCTGTAGCCCCGCTTGGAATATGCTGATTCTAGACAGTTCCTGGTAAGAGCGTGACTGCGGTCCTTGCTCCTGGGCAGCCCAGGTGTGGCCCAACAGGGCCCCTGGGATTTCTGTCTGGAGTTGTGTTGCCTAGGCCCCCTAGCAGTCATCTCGGGGCAGGCTCCATTATCAGCTAGCTGCCTCCTCCCTTGCAACAGTTTTGTTATACAGGAACACCTCCCCCTTGGGCAGTGCTTCCGACTTAAAAAAGATAACGATAGGTTGTGAATGCAAGTGTAACCCGGTTAAAATTCTTAGATATAGAAACCTATTAAGCTAGGCAATTAGGGCGTTAACAGGAAGTCCCGCCTTGATTGACACTCACACTCATTGAAGACGAGAGGATCCATTTTGAAAAGAAGCTGCATGGAGAGTTCCAGACTTCAGACTGCTAAAATTAATCCGATCTTATATTATTTTCTTGCACTAAAAAAAATTTGCATTTAGTCTCAAAGAAATCTTTAAACCGGAGACAGATCACTTTTAAAAGGCCCTGGTGAGTTTCTATTTCTGTGTTTTATCTTAAAATGAACCGAATGTAAAATACTGTATTCCTTGCTAAAATGCAGTAATGTAACTAATGAAAAAATATTGAAGCAAAACTGATAACGGTATTTAAAGTAATGAGAACATTTGTTTCCTTTTTATGATAAATAAGTATTTTGTTTATAAATGAAACGAAATGAAAAAAAGAAAGCTAAAGGATATATTTTTCTTTTGTATAGCAATTTAGTTGATTTATATTTTGTCCTTTTTCAAAACGAGTTTAATTTTGTTAAAGGGATAAACGGAAAAAGAAAAGATACAATTATGTAGCGCATGGTAAAAAGAAAGACGCATGTGTTTTAGAAATTAGACTGTTTTAAACAGCAATGGAAGTTAAAAGTTGAAATGCTGCATAACAATATATTTATAAAAATATATATGTATTCATGCTAACGAGAAGCTAACATTTTGTATGTATGCTAAAGGGAAGTTGTCGTTTATTTTAAATTAAGTGCGGCTGAAATTACTAAGCTGCAGTATTTTTATTTTTTCAAGAAGGCTGTAGTTTTTTTTGCAGCAGTGAACAGTCTTAAAGAAAGTTTTGAATGTAAATAGTGATTCTTAAGTTTACAAAGAAATGGTAAGGCATTGTATTCTCTGTTGATTTGAATACTCGTTGAATTGCAGTGCTAACTTTCAATTTTCTGACTTAGGTCGTTTTTTTTTCTTTGTTGATGGAGTTAGATTCTCCTGCACGGGAGTGACGAGCCATCCTTATTGAAAACGACATTCTTTTTTTTTCTTCTTCTTGGATTTTTCATTTATTTTTACTTTTCTTTGGGACCCTAAAGGACTTTAAACACGCTCCTCCGAATTTCTACAAGTGGTAGCAATATTGAACTGCACCACTACGCACACATTCACTAGGACATTGTTCTCATTTGGACCCTTTATTTTTATTTTAGTTTTTTTTTGTGCTGCTATTCTTCCAGACAACCAGTACTGGGTATATTGGGTACATGATACATCATTCTGTTGTAATAAATGTATGCTGGCTGTTTGAGGCAAAACCACAGTGATTGTTCCTTTTGTTTTCATTTCTAAATATACAACCTCTCATACGGACCTAGGATTAGAAGTAGCCAAAGGTGGGTTACACAAGCCCGGTTATCTGAAAAAGGAAGCACTGCCCAAGGGTTGCAAGGTCAATTGGGAGTCCTAGCTCCCGGCAAAAGAGGACGAACCTGCGCAGATGTCGCGTTTTATAGAACAGGAAGTGGGAAGGGACCTGTTCTGAGTGACGTGCGCAGGGGCCAATGGCAGCTTTGATAGAGTTGGGTTCCTATGGAAGTGCGCAGAACCCCTCCCCCTTGGGCAGTACTTCCAGTGCTATTAATTGTGGGGTAGAGATTCACAACCTAATAATATCACCCCAAAACCATACGATTTCTGACCATTGACATTTGAGCTGCTTGGAGTAGCAACAGACACACAGGAGAGGAACATACAATCTTGTTGACTAAATCCTACTGCTATTAATAAATGTACTACTCTGTTGCCTAATGCTAGCTTTATCAAAACAGGATCTGTAGATTAATTATTAAATAACTTCAACAATACGGTAAGCACTGCTTTAGATACAGTAGCTCCATTAAGGACAAGACAAATTAAACCAACAAAATTCTCACCATGGTTTAATGAGCTCACTTGCTCATGTAAAACAGAATGCCATAGATTTGAACATAAATGAAGAGCAGTCTTCCACATGGCATTGAATGACAGTATAATAAGATACAAGCAGGCCCTGTCCTCTGCTAGGTCTGCCTACTACTCTAATTTAATAGAGACACATAAGAATAACCCACACAATAGCGACACTTACTAATCAGCAGGTAAAGCCTTCAGTGATTATCCCTCGCAATATCACCTGCAATTACTTTATGGATCATTTTGATAGCAAAGTCAACAACATTAGAAAACAGACAGAACTGGAAACAAATACTATAGCCAATGCATGCAGTCCTTCACAGTCCCTTAGACTCGATTAACACAGTAAATCACCAAGAATTAGTCTCCTTCATTAATAAAATGAAAATGACAAGCTGCGAACTAGACCCTGTACCCATTAATTTGCTAAAACAATCTCTGCCATTAATTATTCACTTAATACAAAATATTATGAATGCCTCTTTATACTCAGGATCTGTTCCCAAATCGTATAAAATAGCTGTAATTAAACCACTTCTCATGAAATCCAGTGCTGACCCTTGCTTAAACACTACTGACCTATTTCAAACCTTCCCTTGCTTTCTAAGGTTCTAGAGAAAGTAGTTTCAAACCAATTGCAAGCTTTTTTAACCGATAATCATCTTTATGAAAAATTTAAATCAGGCTTCCGCTACGGCCACAGTACAGAAACGGTCCTATTAAAAGTATTAAACAACGTGTTTCAGTCCTCCAACTTAGGGCATGCCACTGTTATAATTTTACTAGACCTAAATGCAGCCTTTGACACAATTGACCACCAAATCTTGATACGCCGCTTAGAAAACCTTGTTGGCCTGTCTCACAATGTGCTGTCATGGTTTAAATCATATCTGTCAAACAGACTCCAATATGTACCAATTAATGAAGACCACTCCAATTAAACTGAGGTTAAGTACAGAGTACCACAGGGCTCAGTCCTCAGACCTATATTTCTTTCATTGTACATGCTCCTTTTAGGTATTATCATTGGACGCCATAATATTAACTTTCACAGTTACACAGACGACACACAATTATATTTGTCAGTAAATCCGAACAATACCATAGACATAGAAACACTAATCTGCTGTCTGTCTGAGATTAAAACTTGGATGACAAGTCATTTTCTTATGCTTAATTCTGATAAAACAGAAGTCCTAATTTTAGGGGACAAAAATCTAACTGTTCATCATACACTGACAAAATTGACTGATGATAACTTTAATTTCACCCCTGGGTGTCATCTGTGATCATAATCTATCCTTTGAATCATTCAGAATGTGTCGAGATCTTCCTTCCCCCAGCTTAGAAACATTGCTAGACTAAGACCATTCCTCTCATTACATGACACTGAGAAACTGATACACACATTTGTGACCCCTAGATTGGATTACTGTAATGCCATTCTGTCAGGCAGCACAAACAGAGCTATTTCTGCACTTCAGTTAGTCCAAAATGCTGCTGCAAGAATCTTAACTAAAACAAAAAACATGACCACATCACTCCAGAATTAGCTTCTCTTCACTGGCTCCCTGTGCCCTTACAGGATAGATTTCAAAGTTCTCTTACTAGCATTTAAAGCACTAAAGGGACTGGCACCTCCCTACTTAAATACACCCCAGGTCAGCCATTGAGATCCCAGGAAGCTGGTTACTTAGTGGTCCCTAAAATAAACAAGAAAACCGCAGGTGTTCGAGCATTTAGCTATAGGGCCCCGAAACTGTGGTACTATCTTCCACCCAATGTAAGAGATCTGTCTCTGTCTTAGCCTTTAAATCATGGCTGAAGACTCATCTTTTTAGTCTTTGTTTTTCTACCAGTATTGCCAACGGTGTGCCATGGATATGCAATGCACAATTGTTTTCTAGGGATGTCCTGCATTGCATGACCAGTATCTGAGCACAATTTTATTTTTGTCTTCCAGCAACAGCACCCTCTGAGGGTCCGACGAGGCACCGCATCCCACGTCGTGGAAGCCCGATGAGGCACAACCCACCCTAAAGGCACCCCACCATGGATGGCTAACAGGGATGTCAATGTTCCAAACCCCCCACCCCCAAGGGCCGGTGAGAGGGAAGACCACAGCCAGCAGCACCGTTTAAGAACTTTCTGATATCTTTGCTGCTGTAACAACTATACTGCCTGCAGGGGAGGCAACCATTAGGCCTGGGCCTTAAGTCGTGGACCCCCAGAGATTTATTTTGTTTGAGTTTGTATGTTCACCACTCTGTAAAGCGGTCTGTGGCTACCCTGCTAAGGCCGCTATACAAATAAAAATTGATAGATTGATTGCTTGATATACAAACAGGAAACAGAAAGATGAGTGAATGACACAGGGGCCAATGGGCCCTTGGGCAGTGCTTACAACTCGAAAGATAACCTGTCAAAAAGCATTGATTTTTACCTCCAATTGCTGAATATGAAAATCAAGGATTATTGCTTTGCATGGATGACAGGAAGTTATGTCATCTTGCTTACTTGAATTGCTAGGGTTACCTTCCTAAAATAGATATGTGTGGAATCCATTAAAGGGACTGCAATTAAAATCCGCCATGATGTGCCTTCAGTGTTAAAGAGAAACAGGTACAGTGTTTTCAGTATTAATTATTTCACCTCGTTTTGCAATTTGGCAAATGAAGCATTCAGGTGAACATGCTTAATATCAGCATCACGCTATCCAAACTGCCCCTCAGAGTCCAGGAACATTTACAGGGCTGTAAAATAGAAGCATTCAATACTAATAAGGGAAATATTGTAATCTGACAAGTTAAGCACTGAGTTGGTCATATGGAAGTTATCAGCCCTCACCTTCTTAATGGTTAGGAATCAGATATCAGTCCTCTGGGCTGCTGCTGCAGACAGCCATTGACAAGAGAAAGTGTGTAGGAGAGACCCTGATGGTTTTGTCTGTGTTCATTGCTTGCTGTTTGTTACCCAGTCATTCGATGGGGTCCTAAATATCTCTACCTAGCACAAGCCTTACTTTTGGTAGTAGGGTATGTATATATATATATATTTTTTTTTTTCTTCCCTAATTCTTAAAGTAGCAATGGGTTTATGTATTTGGATACATACATGTACAGAGGAAATAAAGTATAGGTATGTTGTATGATCACTTTTAATCACTTTTAGCTGAAAGAAACACAAAAGTTGGCTGATAGGTTACTTTCAATTACAATGAAACAATTTGTGGTTTGTTTTTTTAAGAAATACAACATTTTCAAATAGGTATTCCAACTTCTTGATTCCCGTACTTTCAAATAGAAAGCCATAGGAAATATGATCCAAAATTGTATTTCCATCTGCTACAGGTAGTATGTCTATAACCAAGTTTCTGTCAGCACTTGTTTCTTCTACCACAGTAATATATATTACTTGATTATATATATAGTGTTAGAGCTGATAATCTGTTTATTGTAGGTCTTCTTCTCCTTCTTCTGCTTTTTGTTTCTTCCTGTAGTGAGATATAACCGTTTCCATTGTGATCTTCTACTACGGCCCACATTTTTCAATCATATCTGGCAGTTTATATTAAACAAAAGAGCAAGTCATCAATCCATGTTAGCAACAATCATGCGTTAAGTGTCACTAAATATCTTGGCAAGGCAAGGCAAGGCTTTGACTTGAAATGACCAAGGACACCCTGGCCCTGGGGGATGTAGTAATGCTCAAAATCAAAATTGTGATGGTTTAATAACGACACCAAGTTAAAATTGCGATAATCGTCTTCCACTCCTGAAGCCATACAAAAAAGAAGAATGCCACCAAGTTAACTTCTGGGAGTAAAAAAAAAAAAAACACATTTAACTGCAAATGAGAGTCCTCTGTATGGGTTATACTTTTCTAGAGCTTGTAAATAGTACTTAATTTGAATTTAATTTGTGGTGCTTCTGTTTGATCAAGACATTTTTTTCCTTTGTTGTTTTCTACTTGCAATGAGATTTTAATTGCTTAAATTGATTAAACTATCAAAGTGCAAATATCTTTCACCTGTACATCAGTACACCTGTACATTATGTATATGTGGACAATTTTTATGTTTTGAAAAGGGTATGACACATAAAGATGAAGGTTTACTGTAAGTTATCAGTTAGAAACTAAATGCTTAATTACGCTAAGTTTAACAAAGTTAAAGTACAATTACAACTATGATTATAATTAATTGCCAAAGCATTACAATTACTATTGACCCCAGGTCCTTCTGAAGGAGCCCATGTTGGATGCTGCGAAATCTCCTGATAACACATCACCTCCAGGGGTTCCTGTATAACAAAACTGTTGCAAGGGAGATGGCAGCGAGCTGATAAGGGAGCCTGCACCGAGGTGACTGCTAGGGGGCCTCGACAACACAACTCCAGACAGCAATCCCAGGGGCCCCATAGAGCCACACCTGGGCCGCCCAGGAGCAAGGACCGCAGTCACGCTCTTACCGGGAACTGTCTAGAATCAGCATATACAAAGTGGGGCTACAGAGGTAAACTCTTATGCCCCCAACGCTTACAATAGCAAGGCCGGCTGCTCTACTAGTGCAACTAGGAGCGAGGCTGTAGTCTACTTGCACAATATTTGGCACGGGCAATCAAGCAACTTGTGTGGCCTCCGTGCATTATCATGGCAGTGGACCCCTGATCCAACAGGAGTGGGGTCACAGACCCACTGAAACACAACATAATACACAGCCGGCTAGTCAACAGAGTAGCCGAGCTGAAAACCAACAGTATGTATAGTGTGGCAGCAGGAACATTCATGCTGCCTCCGCGCAGCACAGGAGCATCCTACTCAACTGAACCATACAGAGTGGAGAGCTCCACTGTGCTGACAACTTAAAATATCATACAAACTAACTATATACACCACAGGGTGCAGGAACAAACTCGTGCGCCACCTGCTGAACAGAGGAGCAGCTGACGCCTGCTGATTATACCAGCTAATGCAGGGCAACATTAACTCTACTGTGCTGACAAATGTACACAGCAGAACACGAGAGCCCGCTCAAGTGCTTACTGCTGAGGACAGCTGCAGTGGTCTCTTGCTCTATGGCGCACAGCCAGAGCGGGTCACAGACCAACTGACCAAGGAACTATATACACAGCGAGGCAGCGAGAACAACTCGAGGGCCATCAGCTGGGAACAGCGGCAGTGAGCTCCATTCTACACAGGATAGAGCAGAGCCACAGTCCTGCTGTTTACACATATGATATATACGTAGCGGGATACAGGCCAGATGCCTGCACCACCGCAACACAATGCAATAATGAACTAACTATATACAGGGTGGCCTCGTAAGGCAACGTACCTCGAGGCCGCATGACAGACCCTGGGAACATATCATCAGCAAGTCCACTGGTTCAACTGGAAGGCAAAGTCCGGTGGAAGGGAAAGACACAGTTCAAATAGCTCCATCAGGATGCGCTTAACAGGGGCAGACTGGGAGAGGAAATCAAGAGCCAGAGCCCTTTGTCTACTCGGGTTCTACTGCAGCCAGCACTGGGTTCCCAATGGAAAGGACTGGTCCTAACACATCCAACCTGTAGAACCAGACAAATGTAAGTGGCAAAGCCCAAACTGCATCAGCACAAATGTCTGCCAAGGGGGCGTCTTGAAAAAGGGCCCACGATGTGGCATAGCCTCGAGTCGAGTGGGCCACCAGGTGTTCAGGCAGTTTTAAGTGACACTAGCTTCAGCTCAGCTGAGTTTAGTGGCTCAAATGGGGATTGGGAAAGTGCATCCAGCAGTACATCAAGGCGTCATGCGTGCAGTGAAGGGGTGCGAGGAGGCCATTGCCGTCGTGACATGTAGAGATGACCGCCAGATACACTTTGAGCGTGGACAGGGACTTGCCCTGGTCCAACAGCTCCTATAGAAATTTTAATATGACCCCAATGGGGCAATTCATCAGGTGCTAAACATCTGCCAGCGGTAGGACTACAGCGACCTTGTAGAGGGAACTCTTACTGACTGAATAGTGGCTACTACCGCAGGCAATTAATTGGGTCTTGACTGCAGACACAGGCAGAAAAGAAGGCATGGGAGGCGCGCCTGTCTCCAAGGTTGCATGTCTGGAGTAGGAGACGGAGGGGTTCGAGGAGAGACAAAGGTCCAGAGACACCGAGCCCCTACCATCTGGTGCCTGGTGAGAGCCTGGGGCTCCGGGAAGCACTGTAGCTGACCCGGATGTCGCAGTCATAACGCGCACACTGTCAGTGCCCAGACAGACGGGGCAGAGGACCTCCCCACGCCAGGTGGGCAAGGTGAGTTGGCCGCAAGTGGTGCAATGGCGGAAGAGAGGAGCTTATCATTTAGCACACAGGAACCAGGAAACGTGCAGCGGGGGAGCCGGTCAGTGTTTGCACCAGCAGGCCCACAACAACTGAAACTCTGCCGTGACAAGTGGAGCGCCTAGTGGGATTTGCCGCTGTAAGTGCGTCTCCACTTTGCAACATTTATGAACACGGGGGCACTGCAACACCAACCAGACGCAACTGTGCTGTTGGCGGACAGAACACTATGTATCCAAACACCAGGTGTAGGATACAAGTGCCACGTAGGTCCGTAGGCTTAACCACACCGTGTGTGCAGGGGGGCACGGGGTCTGGGGGCCGAGGGGGCCGAGGGTAGTAGACCACTAGCCAAAGCGGGGCCTAAAACCTGCACACACAGACGAGGATGTGTAGCAGAGATCTCCTACAGCTGCAGCTGCGGGCTGTAGTGTGGGTGCAAGCCGGTGGAGGAGCCCCTCACGCGGGCGAAATCTTTTACGACACACCGAGGCTTAAGCCGGGGAGAAAAAAGCCCTGTGGACAAAAAACCAACACAGCAAGCAGTCGGAATATATATAGGCACTATATAAACATGACTATTATTATTTTTATAAAGTGTTCTATTTGATCACAACAAACCGAAAAAACAGCCGGAGCCCCGGTGCGCAGACAGAACAGAATCAGATTAGCTATCAATAATACCTAATACAAACAAATAGAGACACACACACTTTAATAAAATGGTGGCGAACAACACAGCCATGAAGCCAACCAACCAAAAAACAATGATCATAACAATATGATTGCACAGACAAGACACAGAGAGCTCACATTCTCAGGAAAAGGGAAATGGCAAAAGAGGACGAACCTGCGCAGACGTCACATTTCATAGAACAGAAAGTGGGAAGGGACCTGTTCTGAGTGACGAGCACAGGGGCCAATGGCAGCTTTGATAGAGTGACGTTTTCAATCAGGTTCCTAAGGAAGTGCACAGAAACCCCTTCCCCTTGGGCAGTGCTTCCTTTCTCAGATTCTCAGATAACCGGGGTTGCATTCGCAACCTATTGTTATATATAATACACAACACTGGCTATGCTAAGAAAAAAGACCCCAAATAAACAGTTAAGACTGATATTGAGTGTGTTAGGCAAGGCATCCAAATACTGGCCAGCTATTTGAGAATATGATCAAACTGAATGACACTAATTCTTTATGGAAATGAAAATGTTTAAATATATTTTTTTCCCATCTCTCCTTCAGGAACAGTACCTCAATAAAAAGTCACTGAAACCTGAAACGGTCTGCCTGTGACAACCTGTGAGGCTCAGACCCTTTCATTTACAGTTGGATCTCTGAGATGCCAAGTCTCTCACTATCACTCCCAAAGTGTTCAAGACCTTCTAAATTGTTACCACAGCTATACTACAGCTGGCAAACCAGCCTTTCTGACAAATAGGTTCTGGTATTTCCCCACTCATTTTCTACCTTGTTCTCAGTCCCAGACTACCAATGCGCTAGACATCTGCTCTGCCGGTGCTTCTGTAGCTTTCGACCATCTGGCATGGCCTCTTGTTGTTGTCCGACACAACAGATCATGTGACACTCCAAAAGGGAGCTTCTGGCAACCAAAATACAAGCTGTACTATTGTAACAATATTATTAGATTTCTTTGTAAGGAATAATGAATATTACATCATGTACTTGTAATTGAAAACAGAAAAACAAGGCATGTGTGCATGAGTTGTTCAGTAGAAACATATAACATTCATATCATATATGTACGGCAAATTTCAGTCTATGTATTAATACTTGCGGGAAGCAAATGGCAGAAGTTCGCTGTGACAGCAGATCCCAGTTTATCTGTAATGTTATATTAATGAATAATAAGGAATCAAAGTGCAAGAAATAATAAAGTGTGAAAGATATCACAATGCCACTTCACACCAGGGAAGCCTCAATGCTAAACTGTAAAAACTTACCTGGAGAAGACAAAAAAAACGCAAGGTTTAGATTTTTCTACACCATTGTTTATATAGTGCTTGAATATGTATTGAACCCAGGCAATTTAGATTATGGCTAGCATTTAAGAGTAGGTATAAATCAAGCCTGTGTTGCTTTGGATATGAGAACACACCACAGTTTGGCCACCCAAGTTAATTTCAGTAGCCATGGCCAACATTTAACACTTTCCTCTGGCTTGATGAGATCATGGCACTTAGATACAGGGTTAAAGAGAACTGTGATGTCATCATGGAAAACATTTTCTTCTAAAATGTATAACTTTTTGTGTCAATTGTTCTCCCCCGTGTTCATAATACAAACGTCACTTACTTTAATAAAAAGATTACCCGCAAAACTTATTTAGTAAAGAAAGCAAATTAAAAAGAAAAGAAAAGGAGAAATGACTGCCTTGGCTGCCTTGTGTCCCAATCTCAACTCTTTATTCAGGCATCTAAAGTATTCCATCATTTTGAAGTCTTTACACGCTTGCACTGGCACATATAAAACTGGAGCCTGTACAAGGCAGTTAATGGAGAAACGTTTGTGTTCATTCAGGGAGAATTATAACATTTTTATACAATAATTAAACCATGAATACTTAAACTCAGCTTTCATGGTTTCTTGCTTATTCTAAATAAGCAAGTGTTTATTTTTGCTGTAGCAGGAACTTCTGCCACTATCATCACTTCTTTGCCCATTTTGTCATTGGAATTTGGATCTGATAGGGATCCAAATGTCCCACCCTGATACTGTTTCTGACTGCTACACCAGACAGCATGTGTTTGCCTCATTAGCACAGGTTGCCAGAATATAA